>NC_138293.1:22752500-22835000 GCF_965601325.2 Salmo salar | reverse complement strand
TTTTTTATTTAAATCAAATCAAATTGTATTGGTCACATACACATGGCTAGCAGATGTTAATGCGAGTGTAGCGAAATGCTTGTGCTTCTAGTTCCGACCATGCAGTAATATCTAACAAGTAATCTAACAATTTAACGGTAGGCCTACAAATGGGGGTCCGTTAGTTGGCCAACCATGCCTTAGACACTATTCACTTGTTTCACGTACTTGTGCTTTGGCAGTGGCTCTCTTTGGAATCAGACCGTTTAGAATTCTAAAAGGGAGTTTGTGTAGAAAGATGTCATTTCTTGATAGGCCAATTTAAAGATGCAATAATATAACGATCACTTTACATTTTAGCAAAAAGACAACCAGCGAAAACATGCTAATCTGCATGAAAAACAGCATAACTGTTTAAAATGAGCCTTACATGACAATATGAGCAGTCTGGGTTTTAGCTACTCTGACAGGGTTCATTCCCAGCCCTCCCTCAAAACATTGAGCAAGGAGGATGTCCCCAAAACATCCATCCTCATGACCCAGTCACCATGTCCATATATAATCATTTCCATGTTCAGCACACAGACAGTGCTAACCAAACCTTACCCCAGCCAACTCTAGCCCGGCGAAACCGGCCAAGTTCACATTAAGACCAGATGTGGGTCACTAAGGTTTCCCCTAACTTGAGGGGTCAAACGATCTGGTTCACAGAGTAACCTCGGTTATTCAATACGGTATGAATGAGAGGCCTTCTGTGAAAGGGTTATCACTTGTTTTGAGACACTTTAGACGTAGGAGCTGAGTAGAAACATGGTTCAAAGGGAGGATATGATTCAAGTGTTAATCAATGACTCAATGGGGTCTGATATGCACCAACACTATCGCAAGTGAGTTCCTCAAGTTTCCCAGTCTGTTGCACAAGACTTGGTCAAAGATAAAGTAATAAAAAAAAAGCAAATCAAAACATTTAAATTGTGCATTTACTATCACTGAAGATGAGGGAAAGAGATACGATTTGAGCAGCAGATTAAAACACCTTTCCTGAACATGTTGCCACTGTCAGATCAGAAAGTAGCTTCTCAATGTGCACTGAATGTGCAGTCATTTTCATAGCTCTATAACCATTTACACATTTTGTTTCATGTTGGAATTGATTACATTTAGGGGAAATGTGCCTTCTGGTTAGGGAGTCGAAGCAATGACAGAAATATGCAAATAAGCCTCATTCAGTAATGCCAAACATCAAGAGTAAATGGCAGCAGCAGCGTTTCACTTCACTGTGTGCTGATTGTGCAGTTAGATTACTCAGATGAAAACCACAGAGGAGAGGGAACGCACACATTCCAAACCACCTTACAATATCAACACCTGGTAATGTAGGTTCAGAGGAAGTCGTCCCTATATCTAAGAGGGCTTTTTTATTTTCCTACAGCAGACCGTTTTATTTACATTTACAAAAGATGCCATCTGGAGTGATCCTCCAACGGCCAGCGAGGCGGCTTTGCGCCTCTCCAAACTACCAATAGTCAGGTAAGATTTTGTAACATATTTTGAAAAGCAACCAGGTTCAAAGTCAAACAAAGAGTGAAGCAGAGGTTTTTGGCTTTCGGAAAAGGCAGCTTTGCTCCATCTCTTTTCCTTGATCCAATCAGTGCTATCAAACCTCTCCCTGAGCAAGCTGATTCAACAGTTCCAAGACAATTTGGAGACCATGCAGCTCACACGCCTGGACTTTTTTGGGGCAGATGTTAGCCGCTAGCATTAGGAAAGCTTTTCAAAAAAGTGTTGGATAGCTTCCCATTGAGTTTTAACCCAACATGATGGACGCTGTTGCTGATCTCTCCCCAACACCACCGTTATTCAGCCACCGCATTTGATGCTGTGATTTCATGCTTTGTTACTTATGTTTATCGAGTAGGCTCTAAATGTGAAAGCATAATCAATAATGTACAAATTTGCATTCCAGGAAGGACGACAGTCAGACAGTGTCTTTCCTTCCTACTCTCTGAGTGTGGTCTCTCTAATGGAAAACATTTAGCAGCATGTAGCCTCTATACTGCAGCTAATTTATCAGGGAGCTTTCCTGGCAGACATTTCCATCGACTCTCCACAACATTTATTACCCAATGCACTGTGAAGCAAACAACAAGAGGCCCAACTTCTAAACCACCCAGTCCTATGTTAGTTCCAAGCAGTGAGATACAGAACCATTTATGTTTAGTGCACAATACCACCAGTTATCCACTCTTTTTCTCTCTTCAAGCCTAATGTAAAAAAAAAAAGTTGTTTAGACTGGTTCATAAAATGTCTTCAAGAAAGAATGCAGTTTTAGAGAGATTCTAAGGATAAGGCAAAGTGAGGGGCTTTATTCTGTAGAGGGACAGATGGAATTCATAATTTCACTTGAACTCTTACATATTGTATTGTGTTGTTCTAAAGAAGCATGATCATTCTACTGTAAACCACAGGGCTAATTGTCCTTTCGAGACATGAGATTTGCTATTATCTTTATCTTAATGTGATGGAACAATGGTGCCAGAAAAGAAGGCTGACGTTTTACATGTCCCCAACTGATTGTTTTTTTGTTTGTTTATTTGCGTTGTTCTTATTTTGTACATAATGTTGCAGCTACCGTCTCTTATGACCGAAAATAACTTCTGGACATCATGACTGCGATTACTCACCACGGACTGGAAGAATATTTTTTTTCCTTTAACGAGTCTTACGAGCCCGACGTGAACTATATACCGCTTTCTCGGGAACAGGCCCAGATCCCCGTGAAGAGGCGGCGGAGAAAAAGTGGCAAGAGGGTGGGCTGCCTCTAGGCGATCGATTAGCAAACGTGCAATCTTTGGAGAATAAAATAGGTGACCTACGTGAAAGATTAAACTACCAACAGGACATTCAAAACTGTAATATCTTATGCTTCACGGAGTCGTGGCTGAACAACGACACTATCAACATACAGCTGGCTGGTTATACCCGGTACTGGAAGAATAGAACAGCGGCGTCTAGTAAGACAAGGGGCGGCGGACAATGTATATTTGTAAATAACAGCTGGTGCTCGATATCTAAGGAAGTCTCGAGCTATTGCTCGCCTGAGGTAGAGTGGCTCATGATAAGCTGTAGACCACACTATCTACCTAGAGAGCTTTCATCTGTATTTCTCGTAGCTGTTTACATACCACCACAGACTGAGGATGGCACTAAGACAGCATTGAATGAAATGTATTCCGCCATAAGCAAACAAGAAAACGCTCACCCAGAGGCGGCGCTCCTAGTAACCGGGGACTTTAATGCAGGGAAACTTAAATCTGTTTCACCTAATGTCTATCAGCATGTTAAAAATGCAACCAGAGGGAAAGAAATTCTAGACCACCTTTACTCCACACATAGAGACGCATACAAAGCTCTCCCTCGCCCTCCATTTGGTAAATCTGACCATAATTCTGTCCTCCTGATTCCAGCTTACAAGCAAAAATTAAAGCAGGAAGCACCAGTAACTAGATCAATACAAAAGTGGTCAGATGAAGCAGATGCTAAGCTACAGGACTGTTTTGCTAGCACAGACTGGAATATGTTCCAGGATTCCTCTGATGGCATTGAGGAGTACACCACATTTTTATATAACTAGGCAAGTCAGTTACGTACAAAGTTTTATTTACAATGACGGCGTACCGGGGAACAATGGGTTAACTGCCTTGTTCAGAGACAGAATGACAGATTTTTAACTTGTCGGTTCCGGGATTTGATCCAGCAACTTTTCGTTACTGGCCTAACTCTCTAACCACTAGGCTACCTGCCACCCTTCATCAATAAGTGCATCGATGATGTTGTTCCCACAGTGACCGTACGTACATACCCCAACCAGAAGCCATGGATTACAGGCAACATCCGCACTGAGCTAAAGGCTAGAGCTGCCGCTTTCAAGGAGCGGAACTCTTACCCAGAAGCTTATAAGAAATCCCGCTATGCCGTCAGACTAACCATCAAACAGGCAAAGCATCAATACAGGACTAAGATCGAATCATACGACACCGGCTCTGACGATCTTCGGATGTGGCAGGGCTTGCAAATCATTACAGACTACAAAGGGAAGCACAGCCAAGCCCTGCCAAGTGACACAAGCATACCAGACGAGCTAAATTACTTCTATGCTCGCTTGAAGGTAAATAACACTGAAACATGCATGAGAGTACCAGCTGTTCCGGAAGACTGTGTGATCAAGCTCTCCACAGCCAATGTAAGACCTTTAAAACAGATTAACATTCACAAGGCCGCGGGGCCAGAAGGACTACTGGGACGTGTACTGCGAACATGCGCTGACCAACTGGCAAGTGTCTTCACTGACATTTTCAACCTCTCCGAGTCTGTAATACCAACATGTTTTAAGCAGACCACCCTAGTGCCTGTGCCAAAGAACACTAAGGTAACCTGCCGACCCATAGCACTGACATCTGTAGCCATGAAGTGCTTTGAAGGGCTGGTTATGGCTCACAACAACATTATCCCAGAAACCCTAAACCAACTCAAATTTGCAAACCGCCCCAACAGATCCACAGATGATACAATCTCTATTGCACTCCACACTGCCCTTTCCCACCTGGACAAAAGGAACACCTATGTGAGAATGCTATTCATTGACTACAGCTCAGCGTTCAACACCATAGTGCCCTCAAAGCTCATCAATAAGCTAAGGACCCTGGGACTAAACACCTCCCTCTGCAACTGGATCCTGGACTTCCTGACGGGCCGACCCCAGGTGGTAAAGGTAGGTAACAACACATTCGCCACGCTGATCCTCAACACGGGGGACCCTCAGGGGTGCGTGCTCAGTCCCCTCCTGTACTCCCTGTTAACTCATGACTGCACGGCAAGGCACGACTCCAACACCATCATTAAGTTTGCCGATGACACAACAGTGGTAGGCCTGATCACCGACAATGACGAGAAAGCCTAGAGACCTGGCCGTGTGGTGCCAGCACAACAACCTCTCCCTCAACGTGATCAAGACAAAGGAGATGATTGTGGACTACAGGAAAAAGAGGACCGAGCACGCCCCCATTCTCATCGACGAGGCTGCAGTGGAGCAGAGTGAGAGCTTCAAGTTCCTTGGTGTCCACATCACCAACAAACTAACATGGTCCAAGCACACCAAGACAGTCGTGAAGCAGGCACGACAAAACCTATTCCCCATCAGGAGACTGAAAAGATTTGGCATGGGTCCTCAGATCCTCAAAAGGTTCCACAGCTGCACCATCGAGAGCATCCTGACTGGTTGCATCACTGCCTGGTATGGCAACTACTCTGCCTCCGACCGAAAGGAACTACAGAGGGTAGTGCGAATGGCCCAGTACATCACTGGGGCTAAGCTTCCTGCCATCCAGGACCTCTATACCAGGCGGTGTCAGAGGAAGGCCCTAAGAATTGTCAACGACCACCCTCGTCATAGACTGTTCTCTCTGCTACCGCACGGCAAGCGGTACCGGAGCACCAAGTCTAGGTCCAAGAGGCTTCTAAATAAGCTTCTACCCCCAAGCCATAAGACTCCTGAACAGCTAATCAAATGGATACCCAGACTATTTGCATTGCCCCCCCTCCTCTTTTACACCGCTGCTACCTGCTACTCTCTGCTGTTACCATCTATGCATAGTCACTTTAATAACTCTACCTACATGCACATATTATGTCAACTAACCGGTGCCCCCGCACATTGACTCGGTACTGGTACCCCCCTGTATATAGTCTCGCTATGGTTATTTTACTTCTGCTCTTAAATTACTTGTTACTTTTATTTCTTATCAGTATTTATTTAAACTGCATTGTAAGGTCTACACCTGTGTATTCGGCGCATGTGACTAATAAAATTTGATGTGGGCTGCGTGGCTCCTAGAATGGGTCCGGCTTTGTGATATTACCTAATCGGTTTCTAATAGTATAGGAAAAGTAGGCAATACACTAAGCATACAATGATACAATGACAACATGCCTGATGCATAGATTGGTTGAGTGAGGATATCAGATATGGGTGAAAATGACTGGTTGTTTCTTATATTTTCAATGCTCTTCACACCCAATCAACACTGTTACCTGAGTTCAGTTCACACAACATAAGAGAACAGAATTGAGGGGAAGAAGCGATAGAGCAGCACAATAAAGGGAGTTCATCCCAGTCCTCTGTCTGAGGTAACAAAGATCCACTGTTCAGTAGAAGACTAGATAATGTGTTAAACAACCAGGCAGGAAAAGAATGTTTCACACAGAGACTCTATTGACATTGTGATGTCATCAGAAGAGTTAGGTCGGATATCTTCAGAAGGGTAAAAAAATGCAGTCGAAATGCTCTGTGGAGTCTGTCTGTGTCCTAAATGGCACCCTATTCCCTATATAGTGCACTACTTTTGATCAGAGCCAAAGCACTATATTGAGAATAGGGTGCCATTTGGGATACATTCACCGTGCATCACTGAAAGGCCAGTGTGTCGTTCATCTGGTCTGAATCTAATAAACCTGATCTATTTAAACCTATTAAGTACCTTATTTTGCAATACAGCCTGCCGCTGTCTGGACGGACAAAGGTTTGGGCTCATCTGCACTGAGCTCTGTGATCGCGCCCTCATGTTGGGATTGTGTCACACTTCACTATTACCAGTATATATTGTTCTCTAGAGTCCCAGACAACAGTCATTATAAACCGAGTTTTGGTTGAGCAGTGAGAGGTCTGTGGAGATTAACAAGGAAAGGAAAATATTCATCACAGCCAGGCCCAGTGGGGTTAGAGGGGAGGTGGGGGAGGCAGGGTCGTCACTGGAACTGTAAACTAACCTCACCTTTAGCAGCAATAACAAATACAATGGGATGGGACCTCAAAAGGGAAACGCAGCATCTGTAGCAAATATTTGTCATCTCCATGTTTTGAAAGTGGGAATAAGGCCATGGTTGCATCTCCATATCGGTTTAATTTATTTTCACAGCAGGGAAGTGCTGGATTCTTTCTCACCCCAGACTTTAAATGACGAGTCCTCCAACACGCTGGCTTCAAAGCAAGCCGAGAAGGAATCAAGGGATGGGCACAAAGATACATTTTTTTTGCTAAAACCTGCCTGTGAGCAGCGGGGTACTGATGCAATCCTCAAGTAACAACTTTCTGCCACAGACAGACTTTGACCGGTCCAAGAATGACATCACCCACCCATCTGAAGCTGTGGCAGCAGTTACATTCACAAGCTGCCCTCCAGAGAAATGCAAATTTCATGTGTGCCTCCCAAGTGGCACCCTATTCCGTATAATGTGTACTACTTTTCCTCAGAGTTCTATGGGCCCTGGTCGAAAGTAGTGCATCATAGGGGATAGGGTGTCATTTGGAACACAGACCATGGCTTTACTGGTGTCCATGTGGCAGTGAAGGTTCCCCTACGAAAGGAATGGGATTCTCCCTACGTGGCCTCCACACTGTTTTAACATGAGCTGGATGTTGGTTTCCTACCAGGCAAAACAAAAGGTGTTACATTTTTTTATTTTGAGGGGATGGAGCAGGGGGTCAAAACAGGATGAGGGAGTTATTATGGGCTTAGTTCCACTGGAGAGAAAGATTTCCAGTACACAGAAAACACAGTCTTTTCATTACAAGTTGAACCCAAGAAGCCTGTGAGGTTGTGAACCTGAGAAATCATGTCATTGAGTATGTTTACATGCACACTAATAATTCAATATTAAACCGATTAAAACCTGGTTTTCTGAGCAATCTTTCAAATTATTAGGACATGTAAACAGCTTAAATCTGCATTCCAGCAGTGGATTTGAACTGTGCATGTGCCAGCATCGGGCAGCGGAAGCCTCCCTCTTATGTGCGAGTGAAGTGAGTTAAGAAAAACTGAAAGTGTGCATCTTAGAAATAGTTTTTAAATGAACTTGTTCAAACTTAGAATAAAAAAGTATTCACCAAAAAAACATGTTCACTCTGGTAGAACGTTCATTTTGATTGCCAATCAAAAGATCCATCAGTAGTCGGATTTTGTGTCCATGTAAACAGGATTTTGTGTCCATGTAAACAGGATTTTGTGTCCATGTAAACAGGATTTTGTGTCCATGTAAACAGGATTTTGTGTCCATGTAAACAGGATTTTGCGTCCATGTAAACAGGATTTTGCAAAGCATGTAAACAGGATTGTGCAAAGCATGTAAACAGGATTTTGCAAAGCATGTAAACATTTTAAATGAACTATTATATTAACCTGACTATCCAAAATAGTCGCATTAAATCAAATCAAATGTTATTTGTCACATGCGCCGAACACAACAGGTGTAGACCTTACAGTGAAATGCTTACTTACAAACCTTTAACCAACAAAGCAGTTAACAAAAATAAGTGTAAAGTAAAAAATAGAAAATAAAAGTAACAAATAATTAAACAGCAGCAGTAAAATAACAATAGCGAGGCTATATACAAGGGGTACCGGTACAATGTGTGGGGGCACCGGTTAGTCGAGGTAATTGAGGTAATATGTACATGAAGGTAGAGTTAAAGTGACTATGCATAGATAATAACAGAGAGTAGCAGCAGTGTAAAAGAGGGGTCTGGGTAGCCACTTGATTAGCTGTTCAGGAGTCTTATGACTTTGGGGTAGAAGCTGTTTAGAAGCCTCTTGGTCCTAGACTTGGCGCGCCGGTACCACTTGCCGTGCGGTAGCAGAGAGAACAGTCTATGACTAGGGTGGCTGGAGTCTTTGACAATTTTTAGGGGTTTCCTCTGACACCGCCTGGTATAGAGGTCCTGGATGGCAGGAAGCTTGACCCAGTGATGTACCGGGCCGTACGCACTACCCTCTGTAGTGCCTTGCGGACGGAGGGCGAGCAGTTGCCATACCAGTCAGTGATGCAACCAGTCAGGATGCTCTCGATTGTGCAGCTGGAGAACTTTTTGAGGATCAGAGGACCCATGCCAAATCTTTTCAGTCTCCTGAGGGGAATAGGCCTTGTCGTACCCTCTTCACGACTGTCTTGGTTTGTTTGGACCATGATAGTTTGTTGATGTGGACACCAAGCAACTTGAAGCTCTCAACCTGCTCCACTGCAGCCCCGTTGATGTGAATGGGGGCGCGCTCAGTCCTCCTTTTCCCGTAGCCGACAGTCATCTCCTTTGTCTTGATCACGTTGAGGGAGAGGTTGTTGTCCTGGCACCACACGGACAGGTCTCTGACCTCCTACCTATAGGATGTCTCATCGTTGTCGGTGATCAGGCCTACCACTGTAGTGTCATGGGAAAACTTGATGATGGTGTTGGAGTCATGCCTGGCCATGCAATCATGAGTGAACAGGGAGTACAGGAGGGGACATGTAAGCGTGCTCATTAAGTCCATCTCAGAATTATGCGGTATGTGTGTCACTGTCAACTCAGAATTGCCTCATGGAAAAACATGGAAAACAAACAATACTTTGAACAACCCTACCTTTTCCTATTATTTCAAAACTCCATTCCGCATGTTATCAGGGTGGCATTGGGAAATCAGGAAAATGGGAAATGTCTGCATTGAAATATGACACTGCCTGAAAAGCAAAACAGTCAAACGCCTGCCAACAACCACCAGCTTCCCTATAGACTAGGCGATAACAAAATCAGACACACTACTAGGACGAGAGAGGAATCATGGATGCATTTTAAAATGGCACCCTATTCCCTACACAGTGCACTACTTTTGACCAGATCCCTATGATCCCTGGTTAAATGCAGTGCACTACATAGGAAATAGGGTGCCATTTGGGACATACCTCATAAATTCAGCCAATTAATAGTGGAGTCAAGAATGCAGTATTTATACTTCTGTTTTGTTGTTCCTGCTAGTTTCAGCCAATTTGGCGTTGAGCTGGGTATCCAACCATTCACACCCTCACAGCCCTGTTGATTGGATCTACAAATGCTCAGTAGCAGATGGGACGGACATAAACCACTGCATCCCAACACGGACCTTTCCAAATACAGTATCTTCACGCACGGAAGAACACCATTTTCATTTGGAAGTTGGGAGGGAATGAGATGAGGATCAAAGGCCCTACAACAAGAGTAGGCTGTGGCTACATTCAAAATGGCAACATAATCCCTGTATAGGCCAATTATTTTGACCAGGGCCCATAATGCACTATGTAGGGAATAGGGTGACATTTTGGATGAAGCATGTAGGATGGTACATTGGCTGTTAAAGACAGCATTTAGCTAGCTGTATATCCACAGAGCTAGGTAGGTAATACCAGTAATAGACCTTTCAGGATTTCCACAGCACAGACACAGTCCAGCTAGTCTACAGTACATGTCATACTGTCATAATTCAAAAGCTTGAAGGTAGCCTTTGGAGGCAACGGTTTAAATATTCATTTCCCCTGTGTCAGGGGAGAACACAAACCTGAGGGCTCACTGAACTGTCAGACAATGAACAACAGGCATTTGTTTGGCTTTGGCAGATTTCTGGACATAGAGGACAGGTTGACATCCTCTAATACATAAGGGTTGCATCCCAAATGGTTCCCTATTCCCTATATAGTGCACTACATTTGACTAGTGCCATATCGGTTCTTGGTCAAAAGTAGTGCAATATAAAGGGAATAGGGAGTCATTTGGGACGCAGGCAGAGAGAAATCAGAAAGGCAGCAAAGGTATAGTGGCGGTGGTAGTGATAGTGGTGGTTATAGTGGCGGTGGTAGTGATAGTGGTGGTTATAGTGGCGGTGGTAGTGATAGTGGTGGTTATAGTGGCGGTGGTAGTGATAGTGGTGGTTATAGTGGCGGTGGTAGTGATAGTGGTGGTTATAGTGATAGTGGTGGTTATAGTGGCGGTGGTAGTGATAGTGGTGGTTATAGTGGCGGTGGTAGTGGTGGTTATAGTGGCGGTGGTGTAGTGGTGGTTATAGTGGTGGTGGTAGTGGTGGTTATAGTGGTGGTGATAGTGGTGGTTATAGTGGTGGTTATAGTGGTGGTGGTAGTGATAGTGGTGGTTATAGTGGTGGTGGTAGTGATAGTGGTGGTTATAGTGGCGGTGGTAGTGATAGTGGTGGTTATAGTGGCGGTGGTAGTGATAGTGGTGGTTATAGTGGCGGTGGTAGTGATAGTGGTGGTTATAGTGGCGGTGGTAGTGATAGTGGTGGTTATAGTGGCGGTGGTAGTGATAGTGGTGGTTATAGTGGCGGTGGTAGTGATAGTGGTGGTTATAGTGGCGGTGGTAGTGATAGTGGTGGTTATAGTGGCGGTGGTAGTGATAGTGGTGGTTATAGTGGCGGTGGTAGTGATAGTTATAGTGGTGGTTATAGTGGTGGTGGTAGTGGTGGTTATAGTGGCGGTGGTAGTGATAGTGGTGGTTATAGTGGCGGTGGTAGTGATAGTGGTGGTTATAGTGGCGGTGGTAGTGATAGTGGTGGTTATAGTGGCGGTGGTAGTGATAGTGGTGGTTATAGTGGCGGTGGTAGTGATAGTGGTGGTTATAGTGGCGGTGGTAGTGATAGTGGTGGTTATAGTGGCGGTGGTAGTGATAGTGGTGGTTATAGTGGCGGTGGTAGTGATAGTGGTGGTTATAGTGGCGGTGGTAGTGATAGTGGTGGTTATAGTGGCGGTGGTAGTGATAGTGGTGGTTATAGTGGCGGTGGTAGTGATAGTGGTGGTTATAGTGGCGGTGGTAGTGATAGTGGTGGTTATAGTGGCGGTGGTAGTGATAGTGGTGGTTATAGTGGTGGTGGTAGTGATAGTGGTGGTTATAGTGGCGGTGGTAGTGATAGTGGTGGTTATAGTGGCGGTGGTAGTGATAGTTATAGTGGTGGTTATAGTGGTGGTGGTAGTGGTGGTTATAGTGGTGGTGGTAGTGGTGGTTATAGTGGTGGTGGTAGTGATAGTGGTGGTTATAGTGGCAGTGGTAGTGATAGTTATAGTGGTGGTTATAGTGGTGGTGGTAGTGGTGGTGGTAGTGGTGGTTATAGTGGTGGTGGTAGTGATAGTGGTGGTTATAGTGGCGGTGGGTTTCCGTAACGGTTTGGTATGCTTAGTTTGTTGTTTTTGTCAAAAGAGACAGATCATACAGGTCTAAAAATACTGGACTTTCTTAGGGTCTTGTAAATTACATTTTGTCCAATTCCTGCAGTCTGGTTCAAGAACAGTAATACACTGCTCAGGCTGGCTTGTTCAACATCTCACAGTGAAGAATGTAGTGATTAGGTGACGGGAAAAAATGTTAAGGTCAATGAGGTGCTGCCAGCTGAACAGCGAATGAGTGAATACTAACAGTACCATGTCTGAAGTTTTAAATCACTGACAAGTTTTCAGAATCAATGATGCTTAAATACTGGCTGCAAAACATCTCTAAGGAGGACTAAGAGAAAGTCCTTACCTACACCCATCTGATCTGACTTACAAAGGCTGTATTATGTAACCACGACTGCGAATGTGAATCAATAATTACAATTCAGAATCAACGCAAATGTCAGACTTCTCTGAAGCTGCTGAATATCCTGTTCATTCAATGGTGAGGCATGGACAGTAAAACTCAAGCCTCAAAATGTGTAACTTAAGCCTCTAAAAATGTATACAGACCGGAGACTATTCTCAGGCAAAGCAGCCTTCGAGACCCTGGTATCTCATGTCATTTTCACAAGCAAGCGTCAACAAGACTACATATTATTGACCTGGGACCTTAGTGTCCTGACTATCTCTATGACTATCTCTATGCCATCTTGGAACCAACAGTCTCATCATCACTCTCACCACAACTCACCGCCAAGGAGGGAGGAGGAGAAAGACATCTCTATGGCAACTGCCACTCCAAAAGGTAAGAGCACCAGGCACTTGGATGGGCTGGCTAAATCAGACACTTTCGTAAATAACACCCTAATCCCTATATACAGTAGTACACTACTTTTGACCAGAGCACTATGAGCCCTGGTCAATAGTAGTGCACTACACATGGAACAGGATGCCATTTGGGACGCAGCCAGTGAAAGCCAAGACTGAGGGATTTGGGACAACGCAAACAAATATAGCAAGGCAAATACAAGCTGGCTACTAGAAAAGGTAGTGATGACATCAGGTTTCTTGTGTACACCTCTACCTGCCTGTCTCCATTGACATTTTCTGTGAACCTTGACCCTGGCCTGTCACAACTAATTCTCCATGATAAACAGTAAACACTGACTCTCTTTGTATCTGAGTGACATACCTGTGACGGCCTCAGTGAATGCTGCTAGGTACGCTGATGTGTGTGTCCTTATCATAAGGGCAAAGCAATTCTGCCCTACCAAGCAAAAAGGCAGTAACTGCTCATAGCGTTGAACTGAGAAAAACAGCTTTTATTTACCTTGGTTTCACAGTAACCTTATGCAGTTACTGCTAACATGACATCCATTTTCTCCAAAACACAAGAGGAAGGATACTTGTCCACATGATTAAGTATGTATTTAATGTAGCAAAAATTACATTAACTCATTTGACCAAATGAGCGGTTACTGTCTTTTTGCTTGGTAGGGCAGAATAGAGAAGTGAGCACTTAAGTCATTATTGGCATGTTTCAAAATCCTTATGTCACAAAAGGAGGGGCGGCAAGCCACCTGTCATAATCTCAATCCAAAGGTCGGCGACTCTACCTCGTTTTGATCCCAACTGAAAACAGTGGAGAGCGCAGAGCGTCATTATAACTCACCACCACGCCCACCGGTCTGGCGTTGGGTGATTATGGCACTTTGACTCGCAACAGTGACATATTCTGTGAAATGCCACGGCTAGAATTCATTAAACATTCAAACAGAGGGGGAGAGCCACAGGCTTAGCCAGAGCTAGGCTGTACGACTCATTAGGGAGGCTGCCAGAATAAAACATGGTTGTTTTATCAATGTACAAAATCCCCCCCGCACGCCACAATATTATTCTGCTTTCAGAAGACAAAGAATCCTGAGTTGTCTGCATAAAAGAATAAAGTGTTAATGCACTTCACTTAGACAAAGAGTGTCTGATTTTAGCTTGAACGAAATGTAGCAATGCACTGTATAACCACACCTATCATATTTTCCTTGGCTACTGTATAATTTATTATTCAGGGTAATTTTCTCTGAATTCATGCATTCCAAATAAAGTGCATTAGACATATTGTAGTCTGCTGCATGTCTTCCATACAAACAATCAAGGTCAGGCCACATTATATTATATTTTAATTGTAGGCCTGTAGCATCAAAACAGAGCAGACAGAACTGTTATTAACAGTAGCTAGCTAGAACAGTGAGGATAAGTATTTATTGAGGGAGAGAATTCTTTGAGCTGTATGGTTTTAAAACTACAAATGTGTGACAGAAACAGGCATCCTACCCGACCCAGACGTGACCAAGGAGAGGCTGAAGTATGAAACCCCAAAAGGCGGGTAAGCAACAGGTGCGCCTTATCCTTGAGTCAAAATGGTTTCTACATCTCTTCCTTATTGAAGAATGGGCTAGTCAGGGAAATGTAACATCTCTGTCTGCACATACAACAGAGGGATCAAATGAAAGACCCTACATTTGTACTATGATGTATCATATTGATGCATGTGTTAGGCCCGGGTGTTGAACAACTTCCATTTGATGGAACCAAGTGAGTTAAGTTAATCAACTGAGTATGGACAGTTCAACATTTCTGCCATAGCTATGTCAATTGGGTACTGCTGTGTGAACAGCAATGAATGAATGAAACAGAATGTGTTTAGGACAGGACACAGCATAACATTGATCTCTGAGGCAGAGGTCATGACACTCTTAGTGATAATCGAGCTCAGTGATTTGTTTTTTGCATAAAAGGGTGCACTACATGTGTCAAGCGGTATGCTAGCCAAACGGAACGGAAGTACATGTTGCACCAAATCATTTTCTTGCCAATCTGATTGCTTCAGACATTTGACTAGTGATTAACCAAACCATGTATTTATATAGCCCAACATCCCTACTGCCTCTAACATAATACGCCATTCAGCAGCCTCTGTCAATCGTTTCACTTATCAGGAGAAGATATTGCATGACCGTGATTTCTTTACCGATCTGATTGCTTCGGATATGGCACATTTGACTAGTGATGACACTATGTATGTATACAGTCTAGGCTAGTCCTACATCGCCACAGCTTCAGTAAAACTAGCAAACAGTATAAGCCCTTAGCGTGTAAATCAGTGGTCTGACAGAGTCAGAAGCTGTGTCCCAAATGCCACACCATTCCCTTTATTATAGTGCATTACTTTTGACCAGGGCACACAGGGAATGCATCCAGAGAATTAATAGACCCTGGCTAAGATACACTATATATACACACAGTACCAGTCAAAAGTATGGACACACCTACTCATTTAGGGGTTTTTCTTTATTTGTACTATTTTCTACATTGTAGAATAATAGTGAAGACATCAAAACTATGAAATAACACATATGGAATCATGTACTAACCAAAAAAAGTGTTAAACAAATCATAAATATATTTTAGATTTTTCAAAGTAGCCACCCTTTGCCTTGATGACAGCTTTGCACACTCTTGGCATTCTCTCATTCTCTCATCATTACTTTAAGACATGAAGGTCAGTCAATCTGGAAAATGTCAAGAACTTTGAAAGTTTCTTCAAGTGCAGTCGCAAAAACCATCAAGTGCTATGATGAAACTGGCTCTCATGAGGACCGCCACAGGAAAAGAAGACCCAGAGTTACGTCTGCTGCAGAGGATAAGTTCATTAGAGTTACCAGCCTCAGAATTTGCAGCCCAAATAAATGCTTCACAGAGTTCAAGTAACAGACACATCTCAACATCAACTGTTCTGAGGAGACTGCGTGAATCAGGCCTTCATAGTCTAATTGATGCAAAGAAACCACTACTAAAGGACACCAATAAGAAGACTTGCTTGGGCCAAGAAGCACGAGCAATGGACATTAGACCTGTGGAAATCTGTCCTTTGGTCTGATCAGTCTAAATTTGAGATTTTTGGTTCCAACCTCCGTGTCTTTGTGAGACGCAGAGTAGGTGAACGGATGATCTCCTCGTGTGTGGTTCCCACCGTAACGCATGGAGGTGGTGGTGCTTTGCTGGTGACACGGTCTGATTCATTTAGAATTCAAGGCACACTTAACCAGCATGGCTACTACAGCATTCTGCAGTGATACACCATCCCATCTGGGTTGCGCTTAGTGGGACTATCATTTGTATTTCAACAGGACAATGACCCAACACCCCTCCAGGCTGTGTAAAGGCTATTTGACCAAGAAGGATAGTGATGGAGTGCTGCATCAGATGACCTGGCTTCCATAATCACCCGACCTCAACCCAGTTGAGATGGTTTGGGATGAGTTGGAGTGCAGAGTGAAGAAAAAGCAGCCAGCAAGTGCTCAGCATATGTGGGAACTACTTTAAGAATGTTGGAAAAGTATTCCTGGTGAAGCTGGTTGAGAGAATGCCATGAGTGTGAAAAGCTATCATCAAGGCAAAGGGTGGCTACATTGAAGAATCTCAAACCATAAAATATATTTTGATTTGTTTAACACTTTTTTGATTACTACATGATTTCATGTGTTATTTCATAGTTGATGTCTTCACTATTATTCTACAATGTAGAAAATAGTACAAATAAAGAAAAACCCTTGAATGAGTAGGTGTGTCCAAACTTTTGATTGTATTATATATACACAAAAGTATGTGGACACCCTTTCAAATGAGTTATTTCCGCAATTTCAGCCAACTAGCACACAGGCATGCAATCTCCATAGACAAACATTGTCAGTAGAATAGCCTTTCTGAAGAGCTCAGTGACTTTCAACTGAGCACAGTCATAGGATGCCACCATTCCAACAAGTCATTTGGTCAAATTTCTGCCCTGCTCGAGCTACCTGGGTAGTAGGCTGAGAAGTGGTAGGCCACACAAGCTCACAGAACAGGACCACTGAGTGCTGAAGCGTGTAGCAGATAAAAATCTGTCCTCAGTTGCAACACTCACTACCGAGTTCCAAACTGCCTCTGGAAGCAACGTCAGCACAAGAACTGTTCATCAGGAGCTTAATGAAATGGGTTTCCATGGCAGAGCAGCCGAACACAAGCCTAAGATCACCATGCGCAATGCAAAGTGTCGACTGATGTGGAGTACAGCTCGCCACCATTGGACTCTGGAAACGTGCTCTCTGGAGTGATGAATCACGCTTCACCATTTGGCAGTCCTGACGGATGAATCTGGGTTTGGCGGATGCCAGGAGAACGCTACCGGCCCCAAAGCATAGTGCCAAATGTAAAGTTTGGTTGAGGAGGAATAATGGCCTGGGGCTGTTTTACATGGTTCGGCTCCTTAGTTCCAGTGAAGGGAAATCTTAACGCTACAGCAAAAAATGACATTGCAGATGATTCTGTGCTTCCAACTTTGATGCAACAGTTTGGGGAAGGCCCTTTCCTGTTTCAGCATGACAATGCCCCCATGCACAAAGCGAGGTCCATACAGAAGTGGTTTGTCGAGATCGGTGTGGAAGAACTTGACTGGCATGCACAGAGCCCTGACCTCAACCCCATTGAACAGCTTTGAGATAAATTGAAAGCCGACTGTGAGCCAGGCCTAATCGCCCAACATCAGTGCACGACCTCACTAATGCTCGTGGCTGAATGGAAGCAAGTCACGTCAGCAATGTTCCAACATCTAGTGCAAAGCCTTCCCAGAAGAGTGGAGGCTGTTATAGCAGAAAGGAGGGGACCATCTCCATATTAATGCCCATGATTTTGGAATGAGATGTTCGACGAGCAGGTGTCCACATACTTTTGGTGATGTAGTGTAAGTCAAGGGGCACTGAGAGGACAGCTGGTGGACTGGTTTGATGTTAACATTCACCTGACAATCAGATTAGGTCGGTCCGGACACCTGTTGGCGTGCCGGGCCTTGCTGATTGACCTCCGTTAATACTCTCTATCCACATAAGAACATCACAAATCTCCATGGTTCACAGCAGGAGGACTCAAGGCCGGGGCATGTACATGTATGTACCGGTTTTGACCAGAATTCTATCACATTTCTTATTTCCTAAAATATAGTCTCAAATTGGACCCTATTCAATGCACACCTAGGTCGTATATATATCAAGTGCCCCCCCTCCCCCGTCCTTGTAGGCTTATTGTAATCTAAGAGGTAAAACTGATCCTAAATCAGCACTCCAGGACTGAGTTATGATCTGTTGTAGCCTATCACTATCTACCCAAGGCGTTTGATCTCAGGAGCCCCAGTCAAAGAGGTTGAGCTGTGAATATAGGTCAAAGTCTGAGAGGTGAATAACTATGCATTTGATGTTGTGCTGGATAAGGACAGTCAACTATTCAAATAAATAATGCAGTAAGGCACCCATTTCCAGAAGGTGTTTACATTTGATGCTAAATAACTCTCATAATTACCTAGACTCATGGTTTTCCAAAACACAGTCTAGTGAGTTAATCTAGTTATGATGAGAACTATTCTACCATGTATAGCATGGTGTGAATTAAATGAAATTTAACTTACATTGCTCAAAAACTAAAAGTTATTGGTTGTCTGTGCATCTCATCCCCCAAGGTTGTCCTCACAGTTATATATATGGTGTTTGCCTAATTAAGTGTATATATATATATATATATATATATACACACACACACACACACATACATATACATACATACATACATACATACATACTGAACAATGGAACTCTTTTTTTCCTTTTGTTTTTATAGAGGGCAATATCAACATGCCCATATATAAAAGAAAATACGTGTATAGCCTTCCCATTGCTTTTGAACATTTAATGGACCACAAAAGAGAGAATGTATGTGCATTTTGTGTTAAAATATTATTCAGAATAAATGGCTGAGCTCTGCAAATAAAAATGACAATTGCTTATGCTCACGACTCCCCATGAGAAACTAGAAAAACATTGCTAACGGCTCTTGCACCGGAAACATGACACAAAATGAAGTTTACAAATAGTGTCGGTTATAATTGTAGGCCTACCCTAACACATTTGAAAGAACATGTCAAATTCAAGACTATGGCTATAGTTTTGCCCATCGTCAACTTGACAGCAAAATAATGTGTTCTTCTGTCTTCAAAAGCCACTGAGAAATGAACATTTCACATGGTAAACGTGACGTTTAGGCAACACTAAAGAGTGGACTAGGCTACTTTGTAACAACGGAAAATTAGTTCCCAATAATACCTTGAATCAATCTAAAAATGCCATCAGTTGATACATTTGACAATATCAATGTTAAATTGGCGTAATGATTTGTTTCAAGGTCACAATCTTTCTATTTCTAATTGCCAAAATCTGATGAGAACACATTGCACTCTGTGGTGTGATATAAAAGTACAATGAAACTGATATGTAGCAATGTACTGTGATTTGATTCAACATGAATTTGCGGCAGTACTCTCTGCTCATCGCGCGCTAGATCCATCCATTTATTCCCACAAAGCTTTCCCTTTTCTCTGCAGCAAAGAATGTCCGTTTTTCTGCAAATTCTGCTAAATATAATAACTATAATAGGGGGACATTCAAATATTGCTTACCTTCTGATAACTCCAGCTCCAGCTCAGCAAGTCTGTCTCGCACCTCCAAAGGAAGGGGTAACGTATCACGGTCCGCCATTCTGCTTTAAAATTATTTGTCTTGCTCTTCTCTTCTTCTCCTCACTGAGTCCAGTAAAGTCTTTCAACGCTGACTGTCCTTTCTCCGCAGAGCGCCGATGCATAAGGCAAAAGAGGAGCGAGTTGAGTGGTTAATAGAAATGCGGAAAGCGTTTGGGCGAATTCGAATATCGCTTTGCTCGCGTCCTAGTCAAGTCCAGCCATGGTTGGTTGTCCCTGTAGTATGAAAATGTACAGCTACTGTAATTCCAAGCTGTGAGTGCTGCTGAGCGATACACTAACGTTGCTGCCACACACGAGATCACATTCGAACCCTGATGGAGGGCGCCAAATACCCACTCTCAAGAACTGTTCGAGATTTTACCCCCTCTCCATCCAGAAGAACGTTATGTTGGTTTAACATCCCATTGCCCCCCCAACTGTTCGAATATAAAATATTTCTGAGGCTTCATGGTGCAAAATCAGGGGTTGAAGTGAGCTGTTGTTTACGGGTTGGTTTGGAAAGGGGTTGGCGTTAAGGCTGGGCCCTTTCAGAGATCACATTCATATGCATATATTGATTTTGTCATTCTACGAAAATGGTGGCCTTTTGACCAGTCAATTTTTTTTTAAACATGTTTTTTATTTTTACTTAGCAGTGTTAATCAATACAAATGACATCTTAATGTATTTTTACTACATTAAATATATACAAATGCTTGTGTTGCCTTCTCACTGTATCTATATCTGAATGACAATTCAGGCTTTCCAGAATATAATTTGACTATTTACTTTGCATATAAATCTGACAGAAAAGGTTCATGTTAATATTAAGATTTGTTTTTATTAGTAATAACTTACTTTAAACAAAACACATTTTTCTATTATTATAACACCAGTGACAAACCTTCAGACTATTCTATTAAAACCAGCAGGAACATTAACACCAGTGACAAATCTGAAGAAAATATAGAATATCTAAGATGGTGACCACAGTAGCTCAAACCGCACTTCTTAAATTGTAAATACATGACTTACTCATGTTATTTGATCAATTATTTCAATCAAATTTCCTTTTCCCTTACTATAAACTTTGTCACATCTTTATTAAAGCTTCACATGAAATCACCAAATGAATCATCAAATTGCTAGCATATGAAGAGAGAGTGCAGACTCACCATATGTTTTTCCAAAACAGCCGCACCTCCAATTAACCTTTGACCCAGGAGGAAGTTGGCAAGGATATTGCATTTTTTTAAAATATATATAAATGGGGTAACATCAGTGACATGAAATTGAGGGACAGCAATTCCCTGTAAATTATTTAAAATATGTAGTTCATTTTTTTGTTAAGTAATCCACTAAATAACTATAATACTTTACTTTGTTTTATGACATTTAAATATATTTTTTAACTCAAAATATGTCACAAAACCACAATTCATGAACCAAGGGAGAACCATTTTTATGGTATTGACCGTGTTCTTTGAGATAGATATAGATATCTATCACACACACACACACACACACACACACACACACACACAGTTGAAGTCAGAAGTTCACACACACACACACACACCTTAGCCAAATACATTTAAACTCAGTTTTTCACAATTGCTGACATTTAATCCTAGTAAAAATTCCCTGTCTCAGGTCAGTAAGGATCACCACTTTATTTTAAGAATTTGAAATGTTAGAATAATAGTAGAGAGAATAATTTATTTCAACTTCTATTTCTTTTCATCACATTCCCAGTGGGTCAGAAGTTTACAAACACTGAATTAGTATTTGGTAGCATTGCCTTTAAAATTGTTTAACTTGGGTCAAACATTTTGGGTAGCCTTCCACAAGCTTCCCACAATAAGTTGGGTGAATTTTGGCCCATTCCTCCTGACAGAGCTGGTGTAACTGAGTCAGGTTTGTAGGCCTCCCTTAATTGCACACGCTTTTTCAGTTCTGCCCACAAATGTTCTATATTATTGAGGTCGGGGCTTTGTGATGGCCACTCCAATTCCTTGACTTTGTTGTCCTTAAGCCATTTTGCCACAACTTTGGAAGTATGCTTGGGGTCATTGTCCATTTGGAAGACCCATTTGCGACCAAGCTTTAACTTCCTGACTGATGTCTTGAGATGTTGCTTCAATATATCCACATTATTTTCTTTCCTCATGGTGCCATCTATTTTGTGAAGTGCACCAGTCCCTCCTGCAGCAAAACACCCCCACAACATGATGCTGCCACCCCCGTGCTTCACTGTTGGGATGGTATTCTTCGGCTTGTAAGCCTCCCCCTTTTTCCTCCAAACATAATGATGGCCATTATGGCAAAACAGTTCTATTTTTGTTTCATCAGACCAGAGGACATTTCTCCAAAAAGTACAATCTTTGTTCCCATGTGCAGTCGCAAACCATAGTCTGGCTTTTTTATAGCGGTTTTGGAGCAGTGGCTTCTTCCTTGCTGAGCAGTCTTTCAGGTTATGTCGACCTCTTTTACTGTGGATATAGATACTTTAGTACCCATTTCCTCCAGCATCTTCACAAGGTCCTTTGCTGTTGTTCTGGGATTGATTTGCACTTATCGCACCAAAGTACGTTCATCTCTAGGAGACAGAACGTGTCTCCTTCCTGAGCGGTATGACGGCTGCGTGGTCCATTGGGGTTAATACTTGCGTACTATTGTTTGTACAGAAGATAGTGGTACCTTCAGGTGTTTGGACATTGCTCCCAAGGATGAACCAGACTTGTGGAGGTCTACAGTTTTTTTTCTGAGGTCTTGGCTGATTTCTTTTGATTTTCCCAGGATGTCAAGCAAAGAGGCACTGAGTTTGAAGGTAGGTCTTGAAATACATCCACAGGTATACCTCCAATTGACTCAAATGATGTCAATTAGCCTATCAGAAGCTTCTAAAGCCATGACATCATTTTATGGAATATTCCAGGCTATTTAAAGGCACAGTCAACTTAGTGTAAGTAAACCTCTGACCCACTGGAATTGTGAATTATAAGTGAAATAATCTGACTGTCAACAATTGTTGGAAAAATTACTTCCGTCATGCACAAAGTAGATGTCCTAACCGACTTGCCAAAACTATAGTTTTTTTAACAAGAAATTTGTGGAGTGGTTGAAAAATGAGTTTTAATGACTCCAACCTGTGTGTATGTATGTAAACTTCCGACTTCAACTGTATATATCTCAATATAGAAAACGTTTGCAATATAACTGTCTTTTATATGTTTTAGTACTAAGCTAACATATGGAATTGTTCTAAGATGGTCATATCATTTAGCTATTGGATTTAGAATTTTTGGACCCCTTTAGGTATCCCCAAAAAAGATGACAAAATATTGAATTTGACTCTTACTACTATAGCCCATAGAAACACAATAACACTTTCATTAATAAGTCATAAGGTTTTGAAGTGTCTGTCCTATATCTAGGAGATATAAGAAAGCTCAAGAAATTTATACACTACCATTCAAAAGTTTGGGCACTTAGAAATGTCCTTGTTTTTTAAATAAAAGCACAATTTTTGTCCATTAAAATAACATAAAATTGATCAGAAATACAGTGTCGACATCATTAATGTTGTAAATGACTTGTAGCTGTAAACAGCAGATTTTATATGGAATAATTACATGGGCATACAGAGGCCCATTATCAGCAACTATCACTCCTGTGTTCCAATGGCACATTGTGTTAGCTAATCCAAGATTATCATTTTAAAAGGCTAATTGATCATTAGAAAACCCTTTTGCAACTATGTTAGCACAACTCAAAATGGTTGTTCTGATTACAGAACCAAAAAAAAACTGGCCTTCTTTAGACTAGTTGGGTATCTGGAGCATCAGCATTTGTGGGTTCGATTACAGGCTCAAAATGGCCAGAAACAAAGAACTTTCTTCTGAAACTCGTCAGTCTCTTCTTGTTCTGAGAAATGAAGGCGAATCCATGCAAGAAATTGCCAAGAAACTGAAGATCTCGTACAACGCTGTGTACTACTCCCTTCACAGAACAACGCAAACTGTCTCTAACCAGAATAGAAAGAGGAGTGGGAGGCCCCGTTGCACAACTGAGGAAGAGGTCAAATACATTAGAGTGTCCAGTTTTTGAAACAGACTCCTCACAAGTCCTCAACTGGCAGCTTCATTAAATAGTACACGCAAGACACCAGTCTCAACGTCAGCAGTGAAGAGGTGACTCCGGGATGCTGGCCATATCTCAGACTGGCCAATAAAAAGATTTAGACAGGCAAAATAACACAGACACTGGATAGAGGAACTCTGCCTAGAAGGCCAGCATCCCAGAGTCGCCTCTTCACTGTTGACATTGAGACTGGTGTTTGGCAGGTACTATTTAATGAAGCTGCCAGTTGAGGACTTGTGAGGCCTCTGTTTCTCAAACTAGACACTAATGTACTTGTCCTCTTGCGCCGTTGTGCACCGGGGCCTCCCACTTTCTATTCTGGTTAGAGCCAGTTTGCGCTGTTCTGTGAAGGGAGTAGTACACAGCGTTGTACAAAGTCTTCAGTTTCTTGGCAGTTTCTTGGCAATTTCTTGCATGGGATAGCCTTAATTTCTCAGAACAAAAAGAGACTGACGAGTTTCAAAAGAAAGTTCTTTGTTTCTGGCCATTTTGAGCGTGTAATCGAACCCACAAATGCTGATGTTCCAGATACTCAACTAGTCTAAAGAAGGCCAGTTTTATTGCTTCCTTATTCCGAACAGTTTTCAGCTGTGCTAACAACTGCAAAAGGGTTTTCTAATTATCAATTAGTCTTTCAAAAATGATAAAGTTTGATTAGCAAACACAACGTGCCATTGGAATACAGGAGTGATGGTTGCTGATAAATGGGCCTCTGTATGCCTACGTAGATATTCCATTAAAAAAATCTGCTGTTTCCAGCTACAATAGTCATTTACAACATTAGCAATGTCTAAACTGTATTTCTGATCAATTTGATGTTATTTTAAAATGGACAAAAAACATGTGCTTTTCTTTCAAAAACGAGGACATTTCTAAGAGACCCCAAACTTTTGAACGGTAGTGTACATTTTTTGTTTTTACACATATTTAACCCCATGTGTTTTGGGCCACAAAACTACCTCCATACTTCCATTTGTTTTTATGGGTTACCTTCAGACCGTTCAGATGGTACAGACGTTTTTGTGAAAAGACAGATTTTTCCAGGATGTCTCATGGTCTGACAAACACCGCTGTAGCTTAAACTAATGGATTTTGATGGGGATTATTTTCTTACGTTACTTAGATTGACGAATGGGTGCACCAACAGATTTAAGGATTACAACAGAAAAACTGTCATTATCTGACATTTTTCCTGGTGGTTAAGGCGGGGGACAGGAAAGGCACCGTTTTCGTAGAATGACCGTATTCATGCATTTATGAATACCATACATGAAAATAGTAGAGTCACACGATGGCATTGCAGTTAGTTAAGCCTACATGTAATGTACACTGGCAATTTCTTTTAGGCAATATTGCCAAGTAATGTTGCTGGAAACGGGGTGGGGTATGACTGTCACGTTCCCTGTCTTCTCACTGCCCTCTCACGTTCTCTGGTGCACAATGTCTGCTTCAGAGATGTACAATATTTCACCTCCAGCTCAAAGTGTAACCTGAGGAGCATTAGTTCCCTCCTGTACTCCCTGTTCACCCACAACTGCGTGGTTGCGCACGACTCCAACACCATCATTTAAGTTTGCAGTTGACAACGGTGATAGGCCTGATCACCAATGATGAGACAGCCTACAGGGAGGTGGTCAGAGACCTGGCAGTGTGGTGCCAGGACAACTTCTCCTTCAACGTCATAAAGACAAAAGGAGCTGATTGTGGACTACAATAAAAGGAGGTCCGAGCACGCCCACATTAACAAAGCTGTTGTGGACCAGGTCGAGAGCTTTAAGTTCCTCGGTGTCCACACCACAGGTCCATACACATCAACACAGCCATGACGAGGTCATGACAACGCCTTTTCCCCCGGCTGAAAAGATTTTGCATGGGCCCTCAGATCCTAATTTGTTTTCTATAGCATTAACAGCATCTTGACTGGCTGCATCACTGCCTGGTATGGCAACTGCTTGGCATCCGACCGCAAGGCGCTACAGCGGGTAGTCCGTACAGCCCAGTACTTCACTGGGGCCGAGCTCCCTGCCATCCAGGACCTCCATACCAGGCGGTGTCAGAGGAAGGCACTAAAAATTGTCAAAGACTCCAACCACCCAAGTCAGACTGTTCTCTCTGCCACCGCCCGCCAAGCGGTACAGATGCACCAAGTCTGGAATCGACAGGACCCTGAACAGCTTCTACCCCCAAGCTAAATAGTTAAATAATTAACCAATACCGACCCTGAATATCTGCATTGACCCTTTTTTCACTAACTTTGTCACTGCTGTTTACTATCGATTCTGTTGCCTAGTCACTTTATCCCTACCTATATGTACATGTCTACATCAATTACCTCGTACCACTGCACTGAATCGGTACTGGTACCCTGTGTATATAGCCAAGTTATTGTTACTCGTGAATTTATTCCTTGTGTTATTATTTTTCTATTATTTCTCTGCATTGTTTGGAACGGCTTGTAATTAAGCATTTCACTGTTAGTCAACACCTGTTGTTGACGAAGCATGTGACAAATACAATTTGATTTGTATATTTCTCCACAGGTGAACTTTCAAACCTGACACATTTAGAGCATTGCATTGACAGTGTCCCTCATCATTAGAGATAACAATAAGCCTCTGGCCCTTTCAATGCATAAATTCAGATTCCAGACTTTTTGTCTCATGGCTGAACACGGTCACGCCCAGGACTTGCAAAGAGCTAGAATGCACCAGATTACATTAGGCCTACATTACCACACTCGCTCTTGTGAATGCTACCATCTTATAACGCCACCCCCGATCCTGTTTCTTTGCCACACACAGGATTCTTCTGATGAATAGGCTGCCTAGTCCAAGTCCCATGCTCTCCAGCCTCCTCTGGAGGAGGCAGGGAAGGTATGCATGTCCCAATATGCCTGTACACATTAAGACAGATGGCCAGGATCGAGCCTGTCTGAGCCAGCTGACCAATTACGATGGTGCTAAAATGGCCATACACAAACTGTCAACATGAAAAGTGCATGTGCAGTAAAATGAGCTTACCTACCCACACAGCAAGAATACTCAAAGGGGGAAAGGAGTGGAAAGGCCAATGGACTGTTTTTGAGGGGTGGGTCGGTGCATGTATGGGGCAGGCCGGGGGTCATTTCTAAATCTGACTTATCATGTTCCATATACATTTTTGTAAAGAACGTTGTAATGCAAACATTGTGTAAAGAAAACAAACTGTAAGCCCACATCTTTATGCTGATCTCTCAGCAGCTGCACTTTAATAGGAAACAGACCAAGGCCCATCCCAAAATGGTACACTATTAATTTGGAAAGTATTCAGACCCGTTGACTTTTTCTACATTGTTACAGCCTTGTTCTAAAATGTATTAAATAAAAAAAATCCTCAGCAATCTACACACACACACACACACACACACACTACCCCATAATGACTAAGCTAAAACAGGTATCTAGAAATGTTCGCTCATCTATTAACATAAAAAAAAACAGAAATACCTTATTTACATAAGTATTCAGACTTTTTTTTATGAGACTCGAAATTGAGCTCAGGTGCATCCTGTTTTCATTGATCATCCTTAAAATGTTTCTGCAACTTGATTGGAGTTCACCTGTGGTAAATTCAATTGATTGGACATGATTTGGAAAGGCACACACATCTAAATAAAAGGTCCACAGTTGACAGTGCATGTCAGAGCCAAAACCAGGCCAAACTGAGCAATCGGGGAGAAGGGCCTTGGTCAGGGGGGTGAACAAGAACCCAATGGTCACTCTGACAAAGCGTCAGAGTTCCTCTGTGGAGATGGGTGAACCTTCCAGAAGGACAACCATCTCTGAAGCACTCCACCAATCAGGCATTTATGGTAGTGGCCAGACGGAAGCCACTCCTCAGTAAAAGGCACACGACAGCCCACTTGGAGTTTGTCAAAAGGCAACTAGACTCTCTCCTGAGAAACAAGATTCTCTTGTCTGATGAAACCAAGATTGAACTCTTTCGCCTGAATGCCAAGCATCACATCTGGAAGAAACCTGGCACCATCTCTACAGTGAAGCATGGTGGCAGCATCATGCTATGCGAATGTTTTTCAGTGGCAGGGACTGGGAGACTAGTCAGGATCGAGGGAAAGATGAACAGAGCAAAGTACAAAGAGATCCTTGATGAAAACCTGCTCCAGAGCACTCAGGACCTCAGACTGGGGGCGAAGGTTCACCTTCCAACAGGACAACGACCCTAAGCCCACAGCCAAGACAACGCAGGAGTGACTTCGGGACAAGTCTCTGAATGTCCTTGAGTGGCCCAGCCAGAGTCCGGACTTGAAACCAATCTAATATCTCTGGAGAGACCTGAAAATGGCTGTGCAGCGACGCTCCCCGTCCAACCTGACAGAGCTTGAGAAGATCTGCAGAGAAGAATGCGAGAAACTCCCCAAATAAAGATGTGCCAAGCTTGTAGCATCATACCCAAGAAGACTCAAGGTTGTAATCGCTGCCAAAAGGTGCTTCAACAAAGTACAGAGAGTAAAAGGGTCTGAATACTTCGATAAATGCGATACTTTCGTTTTTTAATATTTACGAACATTTCTAAAAACCTGTTATTACTTTGTCATTATGGGTTATTGTGTGCAGATTGATGGGGGGGAAAAACATTTAATAAAATGTTAGAAAAAGGCTGTAATGTAACAAAATGTGGGTCTGAATACTTTCGAGAAGCACTATAGTGCACTACTTTTGGCCAGAGACCTATGGTGGGGGCTCAAAAATAGTGCACTATATAGGAAATTGGGTGCCATTCGGGACTTAACCATAAAATGCAAAACAGCCATGACATGGGAAACGGAGCGGGAGGAACATGTGCTTGAATAGAAGGCCTACCACTGGAGAAGTCTTTTTTATAGAGGGGTTACAAATTGCTTATGAACAGGTCTACTTGTTAACAAAATGGCTGCAGCTGCAAGACAATCGGATCAAATCAAACTGTGGGCCCATGAGATGTTTGAAGAAGCCTATGGTTTTGTGTGGGGAGTGATACACTGGCTTACCCTAATAGGATTGTGGTGTGCTGTGGAACAAATCCTCCAAGATGTCCTTGTGTGAATATGTTGCCACCTTGTGGCTAGTATTTTGCATGAAAATACAGAACAGCATCCCGTAGGATTGGATATGATGTGGTGGATGGACAATGGCTTTGTGTGTGTTAACTTGCCTGCTGAAAAAACAGACAAAGGAACTTCTGAAACACCTTTCTATTTTTGGACAATGGCTCATAGCATTATAACATGTGTAGTTTGAATGGGATGGCCAAAAACAACCAACCCTGGTAGAAAACAGGATTCCAGGCAATTTCTGCAAGAAAGCAAATCTAGCATTAGAAAATAGAGAAGCTGTGGGGTGTCCCAGAAAGCAGGATTCATTTAGGCAGCTACGTAGCTGACAGTCATATGCCTTTATTTCCTAGTTCATTTAGAAATATTAACTTTGATATGGGTCTTTGGTTGTTAAGTCAATTATACCGCTTCAAGTCTACATAGTATGCAAAATATTTGGAACACTTACAAATGTTGAGTTGCACCCCCTTCTGCCCTCAGAACAGCCTCAATTCGTCGGGGCATGGACTCTACAAGGTGTCAAAAGCGTTCCATAGGGATGCTGGCCCATGTTGACTCCAATGCTTCCCAGTTGTGTCAAGTTGGCTGGATGTCCTTTGGGTGGTGGACCATTGTTGATACACTCAAACTGGCACCTACTACCATACCCCGTTCAAAAACCACTTAAATATTTTGTCTTGCCCATTCACCCTTTGAATGGCACACATACACAATCCATGTCCCAAGACTTCAAAATCCTTCTTTAACTCATCTACTCCCCTTCATACACAGTGATTGAAGTGGATTTAAGTGACATCAAGGGATCATAGCCATCACCTGGATTCACCTGGTCAGTCTACGTAATGGAAAGACACCTGGTCAGTTGATGCCCTAATGTTTTATACACAATATTTATGACAGTTAGCTGGCTAACTCACTCATTCATCCTGCTTTCTGGACCAACCCCCAGATTGTGTGTACCACAATCACGAGACAACTCATTAACAGTGCCTAAATCTTTATTTTTCAATAAACTACTTTTTTCCCTCTCCAAATTAGACAGTTTTACATCATGACACAAGAGTAACTTAAATTATCAATAGTTGACATGTACACTTGATTCCAGTCTTAAATGGAAGAAAGGTTAAGACAAAAATCAAAAGCCCTCTCAAAGAAACCTCGATGAACAACTGTTACGTTAGAGTATTCTCCTCATCAAATCATCGATTGTCCACTGCTGTTAGCGTAAAAATGAGTTAATTGAACACAGTGATTTGATAGTGAGACAATTGGTTAGTCTCATTCCAGTCAGTTGGTGCATTGTAACATCACTTTACACAGTCAATTTACAACAAGCTGCAACCTTTGCAAAAAATACATGGCACTATCAAACTGGTGAGACGTAACAGAAAGAAGACACCTGGGCAGGGAGAACGAGACCGCTTGATATGAGAGACACTGTCTGTGCACAGTAACACAACAGCCCAAACATTACAACAGGGCTTTAGTAGTGCGCGCAAAAGAAAAAAAAAAGTTAAACACCTTCGTACTGTAAGCAGTGCCATCATCTTCAGGAGAGAGAAACCAATAACAGAATCATTTTCAGATCCTGCTGCACACACCTGGCTGGCTAATCACCCTTTGGTTTACTTTACTTCAACCGTCAGTCAATTTTGCATTCGTGTTCAGTTAACTTCTCGCAAACAAACACTTTCTCATACAAACTCAGTGCCCAGCCCGACAACATATCAATACCCAATCTGCAAAGACAACAGTATTAGCATTTTGCATTAGAAAGGCCTACTAGCATAGACTAGCTTAAAATGTACATAACTCGACTTCATTAGCCAGATCAGATGCGGGTTGCTATGAGTACTTTGTCTAATGTCAGTGGTATCAGATAATTATTCCCAGTTATATAGTTTCCAGACCAGCTACACTTCCTCAGTAACAAATATAATGTCAAGTGTTTAAAGTACAAGTCAAACAAACTGCCAGGTTGAAACGAAGTAATGGCACAGTTAAATGCAGTCCACGTGTGATCAACTGATAAAAAGACAATGCACAGTATATGTTATACAGTATGTGCCAGAAAACTAAATTTCTTGCTGAAATATGTGTACAAATATCTACACTATTATACTTGAGTCTAAACACTGGTAAAGCCTACCAAAGGAATTTTTATTTGTAAAGTTTAGTTCTGGGGGCTACGAAAGTTCAGTTGACGTACATCTTCATGAAAAACAAACCTTCAAAAAGAAAAAAACAAAACAGAATATCAACAATTCTTAAATCACCTTCACTCCAAACATGAAAGGTTTTTGTCTGGTACAATTATACAGTATGCTGCTATGGAATTGAAATTGGTTGTGTGTGAAAGATTTGATGTTCCTGTGCTTAAAAAATGTGCTTTACTGTGATAAAGAATTATTGTATGGGCTAAATCACACAGACTGCTATCAGCACAGTCTGTCAGAGAATAGTACTGACTGTGCTTTCATTTAAGGATGTGTGTTTGTACGACAGGTAGGTTCTTCCCTTTTCTCACTGTGCACAGTGAAGAGGCTGGCCAACAGAAAACATTGTCTACCAGGGGTTGAAAAACACAACAAGGACATGGAATGAGAATGACATTTAAAAAGTTACAGATCAGACAACCTTCCCTGTCGCAAAGTGAGGGAGACGCAATTCTGCACACCAGAACAATAGAAGAAAATATATAGAAAAAAAATATTCAAATTCAAATCACAACATTTTGTTTTTATCCTACATCCAGCTCAAAAAGCGACATTAATATTTCAACAAGATCAATATATATTTTTTAAATCATTTTAAGGTACCTCTATATGTTTCAGATTATTTACAATTGTACAAGCAAAGCACACACTTCAAAGTGCACATATTTGATACAGTATTTACTATTTAGCATTTACAGGATTTATATTTCCCCAAAACAAACTGAAAATAGGAAGTAGAAACAAGGTTAATCAAATTAGATTATTTTCTTACAATTTTACAACCCCCCCCCCCCCCCCAAAAGAAATGCTGCTAGATTTGTACTTTAAGACCTAGTAAGACTTGTGATGTTTGGTATGACTAAACATTTAGATGCGTTACCCTTAGTAACATTGGGGTTTGAAAAGAAATAAACTCTACATTGTCTCATATAAAAGTTAAGGCAAAGTCATTTTCAAGTTTAAATAAAATTCAAGTTTTTCAAACACTGGATGGAAAATATACAGTTGTATATCGTATATTTCTTCTTAAAAATAAACATTTTTATGATCTCTCATGGAATAAACAGCATTGGTTTATAAATAAGCAGATATGGTGCATCATGTCTTTTATACCCGCTCAGAATTTTTTTTAAATAAATAAAATGAAAAGAACTCTGCAATTTAAAGACTGTCCACCCAAGTGCATCCCAGTCTTTCAAAATCAAATTCTAAATAATGTTTTTGCAAACCAAAATCAAAAGCATCAAAATCAAAAGCAGCAACGACTATCAGTACAGGCCATTCTGTGACTAAGCAATGTCTCCTCTCCAAAATGAGTCCTCTGATCTATGCAGAGTATTCAACTCCTTGTTGCAGGAAGACGTCAATGAGACACTAAAGAAGTGCACAATTCACCTTATGCATGAGTTATTTTTTTCTACTTATACATTTATGCAGAGTACAGAGGGGAATTTGGAAGCTATATGTTTTTTGTATGGAGAGCCAGGAGAAATCTACAGAAGGCATTCTAAAAAGAGAAAAAGCATGCCAAAAATAAATATTGAGTGAAGTCCTGCAGTGAACAGGGGCACTTCTATTGTATGTGAGGGGGGAAGGAGTTGGAATGAACCAAGAGTGCTGCCCCCTCTGCCCAACATTTTCTTGCCCAAACTGAAAGGACTCATCTATAAGCTGCTCAGGTTCACAGTATGCAAACAGGTCAAAGGTCATTCATTCACTGCATTCTCACAGGGTCCAGTTTACTACTCTTTTGACTGTCACCCAATGAATAAAGCAATACCTTATTTCTAAAATGGCTGCCTCATGGTTTACCTTCAAATATAACATTTGTAGTGGAAAGAATATGATACTTCTTCCTTTTAACCAATTCCACTTAATTTTCCCATGAGCCACCAGGTGTACACATTCTCTAAGGTGTACACCCACATTACAATTAACTACTGTAATACTGAATAAGTGGAAACGGCTTCAAAAAACACCACGCACCAGTGCTTTCACAAATGACTGCCTCAAAAGCAAAACAATCAAATTAGTGGGACTCCATAGGTTGTGTGCACAAAATAAAATTACTATCTATACCAAGACTAAAGTTGTTATTCTCAGCATGCACGGAAGTATGTCTTGTAGGCATTTACATGGCAGTAAACAAAAAAGTTGAACTCGTGTGTGAATTTATCCGCATAGAGGTTAATACAATTAGTCAACATTTGAGAGATTCTGAAAGCTGATCATCCTGTCACAACATAATAATAATGCACAAGTCAAATGGCAAGAAGACAGTTCATTCTTTAGGGGGAAAATCTATTGGTTGTATAGCTGAAATTGTAAAGGGCTTACTTATGTGACCATCAGACTTTTCCATATCTGTCTTTACATGTTAGGTTCCCCTTTGCTTCTGTATGTAGGTAAAATATGGATTTCTTAATTAATCCAGAAACAAAACAAAGTGCAAAGTTTAGTTGACAACATGTATCAAGTATTATTATCTAAGTACAGTACCAGATTATTTGAAGTAGCAAGTTCCAGGTTCATCCTCTAGCTAGCACCATAGCTATCTAAAATAAAACATCCCACTGTTTGAATGAAGTCACTACACCCTGCCAAAACCCTACTGCCGACTCCTAGTAGCTGAGTACAGGAGGTTGGTGGCACCTTCATTGGGGAGAACGGGCTGGTGTTAATGGCTGGAGTGGAACGGTGTCAAATACATCAAAACACATGGTTTCTAAGTGTTTGATTCCATTTGCCCCGTTCCAGCCATTATTATGAGTCATCCTCCACTGTAGCCTATCCATTGCCAACGTATGTGCCCGCTGACCTAGTCTGACATGCTTGTTTCACAGCAAAATAGTAAAGAAAGAAAATAGTCTCCAAGAGGCACCAATCGACACCATGTGCGTCGTTCCACGAAATGATTAACTTTCGGACCCCTTTGATATTTAAAGTATAAATGGTGCATCAATATTGCATTTTGAAAGTGTGTTATATTAACTTAAATGCCCTTTAATACAGACCACATTGGAATTCAATAAATCAAATTCTTTATATGAATGAAGACTTGTTAGAGTGCCTAAATTCAAAATCCCTCTGTGACTTCTAGGAATATTTTAACCTATCATTGGCTAGTTCATTTGTTGCTTTGACAGTCATATCTGAAGATTTTTTATTTGTGATTTTCTGTGTCCCTCAATTTAAAGGTCAACCCTGTTACGTGAACTATCATTTTAATACAGTAAAAACTATTCCTTTTTAAATATTTTTTTTTCAAAAGAAACATGAACATCTAGTCAAATCATGGTTCAACTCTTGCCATTTTCTTGTGTTTGTGGTAGAAAACTGAGCGAGTCAAGCATAACACGTCAACCTTGTTACCCATAGATAGACAGGCTAGAAATGTTAACTTAAACATGTTTGAAGGTGGCAACCAATTGCCACTCCCGTTACACACAAGCTTCCATTCCACCTTTCAATATGGGATTCACGGCTGATCTAAGATGAAAAATTGCCAACCCTGCGACAGTCAACCCTGTTACTTATTTTGTCACTTACTATAGTAATTTTTTATTTAACGTTGAGATGGGAAAATGTGTTAATTCAGTTTTACGTGCTCTTTATGACAGAAAGTTAAAATAAAGTGAAGAAATTAAATTGGACCAAGTTACACAACTCAAAAGGCACCGAATTGCTGGAACGACCCTCATCTGCTTTTTCCAAGATCAAAATACATGTAGATTTCTACTGACCCTGATAGTGGCTCTCTACGAGGACTAACTAGCAATGTGCTTTACACAGCTAGGAAACAGACTCCTGCACTGGGCAACAGAAAACGACTAAATGTAATTCTTTACCACAAGAAATACCAGATAAAGAAAGTCTAAGGCGCTCTCAAAACCACCAGCACACAACAAGTAGTACTTGTCCCAACGATCAAAACCAGTATGCAAATAAACGTATTCTCCTCAAAAGCTGGTGTTCTAACAAGATAAAGTGATCCATTTTGGCAAAAAGGTCATCTAGTTTTGATAAATGACACCGGTGGTGAAGTCCCTCAAGAAGTAAGTCTTCTGAGGATTTCAGTTAAGTCCGTAAAATGAGACTGGACTAGTTGACCTTGAATATGAACACAAATATGTAAAACACATCATAGATGCGTCCCTAATGGCACCTTATTGCATATGTAGTGCACTACTTTTGATTGAAAGTAGTGCACTACATAGGGAATAGGGTGCCATTTGGGACACATACATCTTGTCTGACTGATATGGTGATCATCACACCCTGCAATGGAATCACATCACCACTTAACAGGACTGCATACAAGACATAGACACCCCCTCACAGTCACAACGAATGACATGGCAACAGCTACTCTGTTCCTCATCTGCTTCCTTTCATTCACCCGTTGTTGGCTTCCACTGATGATCTCACAATACTTTGGACATATGAATTTATCCCACTAATCTGAACAGGAGTACGTTTTCAGACTGACACTAAATAACAAAAAATAAAAAATGAAAAATAATAAACCCTCCAAAAATAAATAAGTAAAAATGATTAATGGTGCTCTATATGCACACTAAAGTGCTATTGTCTGAAAGCCCTGATCCAGAAAGGCGTCCTCTCTATGCTATGAATGACTGGTGATTTTGGAATAGGTTGTATTTGAATAGCCCTGACTTTTTCAGATTTCTTTCACTCTCACGTTTTTGTTTTGAAATTGACTTGATTGCAGTGGGGGGGTTACTGCGGGGACTTTGGGGGAGTGTTGAGATCTTTGCTGCTGGCACCCTTCCCTGGGTGGTGGGGGGTTGGTGAAGGCCACCGTCCGGTCGGTCTCCGGACCTCTCGGGGTCTGCCGAGGGTGGCAGACTTGGAGGAGCATGGGTATGTCTCTTGGGGGACCTTTGGCTCACCCCTGTCCCCTGGGGCTGCATCAGTGCACTTCCTCTCGTCTCCTGCGGAGGCAGCGCTGCTGGCTGGTTTGGCCTCTTTAGGGGCCTGTAGTGTTGGAGCGTGGTCTTTAATCCTCTGGCAGATCTCAGCGTAAGAGGGCTTTCGCAGTTCCTAACCACAAAACACATACTTGTAGGTGATTCATTTCATAGGACATTGACTATGCCCACTGGTTTGACACACATTCAAGTCCAGAAAACATGATTATTACCGACCACAAATCAGCATTTACATGTAACTGCCAAAATAATGGAAACGCGACTTGAGGTAAAAGTATTTTAAAAGCAGGTTCTTCCGTACAACTGTGGTTCCTGAGTTAATTAAGCAATTAACATCCCATCATGCTTAGGGTCATGTATAAAAATACTGGGCAGGTCATTATTTTGGCTACCATGGCTATGCCCCATAGGATGACAATGCACCCATCCACAGGGCACGAGTGGTCACAATGGTTAGATGAGCATGAAAACGATGTAAACCATATGCCATGGCCGTCTCAGTCACCAGATCTCGACCCAATTAAACACTTACGGGAGATTCTGGACCAGTGCCGAAGACCACCTTTTCCACCATCAACAAAACACTAAATTATGGAATTTATTGTGGAAGAATGGTGTCGCATCCCTCCAATAGAGTTCCAGACACTTGAAGAATCTATGCCAAGGTGCATTGAAGCCGTTTTGGCTCGTGGTGGCCCACCTCCCTATTAAGACACTTTATGTTGCAGTTTCCTGTATTTGGGCAGTTACCTGTATCTATGACTATCAAAAAATCTTTATCAGCTAATAATATGGAAAATGGACCTGATTATGTTTAAAATGCTTTAGACAGCTTACTTACTGTAGCAGTACCATTGACTTGAACAGATTTGCTAGCGGTGTACAGAGCGGTAGTGATGCGCTCCATAGAGACCTGAGTCTCCTGATTCACCTCCGGAACCTTCACTTCCCTGAAAAACAAACATTTATTTCACACAATGATGTGAATGACATGAAATGCTTCTAAGTCAGCTATGTTCTCTCTCTCTACACAAATTCAGTTGACATCAACAACTATGGTGTTCCACGTTATCAAATGAGACACACTGACAAGTAAATGGTGAGACAAGAGTGAGGCAAAAGATGAGTATGAGATGTAAAGCACACTGTTCTGTTTTTCTATACAAATCACGGCGTTAGTGGGGGTACGCTTACACATTTTGATGGAAATAGTTTGTGTCTGTTTGTGTGTGTGTGTGTGTGGGGGGGGGTTGGATCCAAAGTGTTACATGAAGGGAAAACATGTCCTACACTCACTCTGCAGGTTGGGAGGGAACATGGACAGGGCCAGCGGCTGGTCCTGGGTTCAGGGGAGCAGTGGGCTGGATGTTCGGGGGCTGTGGAGAAGTGACCGTCCTTAGTGGGTCCTTGGGTCCTCCTGAGGGGAGGGCGCCTGCAGAGCTGGCATCAACGCTTACATTCTGGAACGATACAAAAAGACATGAAAAACAATACTACTAACGGCAAAGCTGAAATGTTGAGCTGAGTGATTGAGTATGGTGGCTTGGAGATGAGCTTGGCTGAGTCCCAATTGGCACCATATTCCCTGGTCAAAAGTAGTGCACTATATATGGAAAAGGGTGCCATTTGGGGGACACAGAGTACGGTGGCCTGGAGATGAGAGCTTGTGTTGGTAGATACTGACCCTGTCCTTTGTGGCTCCTATTACCATGCTGGCCAGTCTGTTCTCAAACAGGTCGTCAGGGGTTTTGAGGTGGCCTGCAGCCCCAGGCAGAGGGGGGAAGCTGGAGAGCCCCAGCTCAAAGCTGGGGGACGGGGGCTTCTGAGGAGGGGGTGGCAACTGGTTAGCCACTCTCTATACAACAGAACAGCATCAAACACCGTCAGACTGGGTAGCCACTCTCTATACAACAGAACAGCATCAAACACCGTCAGACTGGGTAGCCACTCTCTATACAACAGAACAGCATCAAACATAGTCTGTCACAGAGTCAAGACTGCATCCCAAATGGCACCCTATTGCCTATATAGTGCACTACTTTTGACCAGGGCCTATAGGGGTCTGGTCAAAATGAGTGTACCATATAGGGAATAGGGTACAATTTGGGACACACACAAAGCCAGCCAACTGTACATACAAAAGACCTGCAATATTGAAATTCAGTCATAACATGACAGTGGCTGAAAAGCTTGCAGCAGCACCACTGTTGGCTCTTTCTCCAAGTCAAAGACTAGTCTAAGAGGAGGTAAATTAAAAAACATGTACTTACTGTAAACTTGTTGTCGTCCCTCTTTTTCCTAGAACCATAAATATTTGTCCTTTAAGAAAGAGAACATTTGAAAAATTCACAGACAATTGTATTCTATTTGAAGCCTAACTTAGCACAACAGAGATTTTAACAATTCAAAACGTGAGCAACACGCTCACTTTGTTGTAATACTATAATTCGCCCCAAATAGCACCCTATTCAGTGCACTACTTTTGACCAGAGCCCTTACGGACCTGGGACTAAAGTTATGCACTAACTAACAAATAGGGTACCATTTGGGAAACAGCCTATGGAGGTCTATGGTGGTGATGATCATGCAGAGTGGAGGATACCTTACCTTCCCCGGCCCATGCCCAGTGAGTAGTCAGTGCTGACAGGCTCCACCCGACCAGTACTGATGTCTCTCCTGGGGTAGGTCATGGTGGAGGGGGGTAACCTGGTTCTGTTCTGGCTCGGGAGGCGCGTCATTTGGGGGGAACCCCGCGGTCCCCCGTTCAGAATTCGCTCCGTGGGGAAGTTGAAGATGGTGGGGCTGTCCAGGAGCCCTGTGCCGCGCTGGTCCATGTTGGATATTGTGGGCCTCAGGTGAGGTTTACTGTGAGTGTGATTCCTGAAAAGAAACAATATCATATTTAAAGATCCTATCTATACAAGCACAGCAATCTAGAATTCTGGGCTCATATTCACAAAGACTCAAGAGTAGGAGTGCTGATATACTGTATATACACAATCAGATTGACCTTATTTCCACGAGGAGGGACCTGATCCTAGATCAGCACACCTATTGTGAGATGCTTTGTGAATAGACACAGGTTGGTATTGTCTACATTAGATGGTGAGTCTCAGTGTACCCACCTATTCCTGGGAGAGTAGTGCCTAACACCAGCAAGAGGAGACGTCGCTGGTTTAAAACTATGGGATGTTGTAAATCCATTGATAAATTGAGTGTTGTGAAATTGGGTAACCTGTTAGAAAAGGAAACACAAAATCATTGACTTTTACAAGAGTTCTAGTAGCATATTATACAGTGAAATTAGGAATGGTCTGTATTGTAGCCTTGTGGGTGGTAGGTTTGCAAAATCCCAGTTAACTTTCTAAAAATGTCCAGGTTTCCCAGAAATCCCAGTTGGAAGATTCCCAGAATCAGGAGGGAAAACCAGACTTTTGGGAAAGTTACTGGATTTTTGCAACCCTAAACTAGATTTTAGGTTGTGTGTGGGGGCACGCCTGCTGTCCTCACAAGCGAAGGGTCTATGAAGCTGTGGGTGGCTGACCAGGCCTGTGGAGTGATGAGGCTGTAGAGGGGGAACTGCTGCTGAGGGCTGTACACTGGAGGTATGTAGTAGGAGGTGTAACGTTGTTGCTGCTGAGCGTAAGGGTGAACCTCCACCGGGCGGTAGCCATTCTTTGGCATAAAAGTGTTGATAGCAATTGCCTTCGCCTTTATCCGTGCCTGAGATTAGAGTTGAGAATAGAAAATATATTTTTTCCTCAAACTTATCAGCAAAGAAAGCATTTCAAAGCAGTGCACAAAGATTTTGATTAAAAAAAGCCAAATTTGTCTGAGGTATGTCACATCAACACTAAATGAACCCATACAACAACTGCAGATTGAATTATGTTATCCACTGGTAAAAGCATTCGTTTTGGTTGTTCTGCTGACGGAAAAGGTTCTAAACCACCATACTTGGAAATACTCCAGTATTGACAGTATAGTATACAGTTCATGGATCATGTTCATTTTAGTTTAATTAAAGTTCACTAATTAATTAGCTTACCTTAATAGGCTTCCCTTGGAAGGTTTTCACTTCTTCACGAAGATACTGATATGCCTGGAAAATAGGACAAATGAAAACTTCAGACAGAGTAGGATTCTTTTTTTTTTTTTTTTAATACCCACGAGTGTAAGCTCATGGCCAGTATGAAACACTATGGTAGCAACAGTACACCAAACCCATAGCAGGGCAGTTCGTGGCAGGCAGCATGGCAGTTTCACTGACCCAGCCCTACAATCCTAAAACATGACATGCTAGGGAAAAAAGTTGCTTCATGCACCATTACTAAATCATACAATAGTGCAACGTTCTTGAATGTTTCGGACCTGTTGTGCATCTGCTTCCGATTCAAAGGTGATGAACCAGTTGTCGTTGTAGGCAAACTCAGAATTGATGAATTTAGGTAAGTTCTCTCCTTTAAAAAGAGCCTCGACCTCCTGCAAAACAAGAGCAAATGTCAAGCTTAACGTCAAAACTCCTTCCATACTGTGAACAAGTTCTTGGTGTCGACTGAATAGAGCCCAATTGTGGCTTAGGGTGGTTTTGCGGTCTAAGCTGCTGCCTCTGGAACACATTGTTGCAGCATTCGTTTGAATCTAGCAAACTGCTTTTTCAGCACCTCCCTCTATCCTATGTAATAAACAAAAAATACGAGAGGAGTGGGCCCTATCAACGTCAAATTTAGTCAATATCCCCCGAGGGAGTGCGGTTCAGACTGAAATAACTGACCATAACACCATTAAAATGTTTTGAACTGCTAAAAACGGCACCCTTTAAATTTGTCACACTGCACGACATGGTACTGGAACATGAGGCACAATAGATGAAACCTCTAAACACTACATTAACAAAACAATGTTCCGTTACTTTCTCAAAGTCCAACAACACGGTGTCTATAACATGGCATTTTATAACATTTTACCATTCCAGGAAACGTTAACAATTCCAGGAAAACGACTCTTTGCCAATATTAGGCTAGAGATTGGCTAGGTAGTGTGCTTGCACTCAAAACAGGAAATTACCTACAATGCCATGGTTAAAACATATATAGTGTAGTCACATAAGAGCTTGTACTAGAATGACCATATCTTATTAAAAACCTGTTATTTTGTTCCACTTTCTGCAATACTGGATACAGTCTAATGTAGTACATGGTTGCTTATGCCATATTATCAGGGGGCAGTTAGAACGGCAAACTGTATTGCTGGGGATTTGAAGGATCAGTCAGTCAGTCATCAGGAAATATCATTGTGCTCTTGGGTAAAACTTTATTTTTTTTGCAATTTGGGCAGAAATGTTGCAGATGGGAAGGTTCCAATCCCTAGTGAGACACCATGGGAGAATGGTATGACGATGATTTATAGGGAAAGATCGGTTGATCTGTGGCATAGATGAGTGTTAGAATAAAAATATGCACAAATGTACAATATAAATGTTTTAGGTCCTCCAAATCAGGGGTGAGGATGGGATTATTGTATGTTTTGGTTTCACAACTTATGCTTTGGCTTTAACGCTGTGATGCGTGTGCTGGCCCTGACAGTTAAGAGTAGCTCAATTCTATGCCCGCCCGGGCGTCGGGTGGGACTTGGTTTTTCCCGCAGTTGGAAAAACCATTTGGGCCGGGGCTTTGCCTTGCCGGCGTCTCGGGGCGAGCGCACCCACTGACCACAACACCCACTGAACATTTGTTGTCAGTGTATTGCATTGTTTAAAATAAAATCATTCTAAATGCATGGTTTCTTTAGCAGACTGAATTTCTGTCCCAAACGACACCCTATTCCCCATTTAGTGCACTACTTTTGAACAGAACCCTAAGGACCCTGACCAGAGGCTAGCCAGTGAACATACCTCTATGGGAGTGCTCTCGGGGACCTCTCTGAGGATGACGATGCAGCGGTTCTGGTTGGGTCTCACCTTCTCCCCCTTCTCATCCACCTGGACCAACGGCAGAGCTATGGAGGCAGGGAAATATACAAGTCCAGTGAAATTAAAATGAAAACCTTATTGCCATGTAAATTTAGCTAGGAATTGGTGTTGTACAGAGCAAGGTTAACTGATACAACTGAAATCCAGAACACAAATTCTAAGTAAAATGAAACCTCCATTCCCAACAATGTCTCTTTAGTGTCAACAAAAAAATACTATAAGTAAACGTTAGTCTACAACAACAAAAAAGAAAGAGTGTGTCACTTACATCGTAGAATATCGACGATCAACTCCACATCCGTGCTGAGTTTCTTGACGTGGTCCAGGTTCGCTACCGTCACGATTGGCACATATTGGTCACTATCCATCTGCGAGATAAGATACATGTCGCTGGACAGATTCTCTCTGAGAAGACAAAAACGTTGAGTCACTCCCTGTAGCCTAAGTCACTCCTCCCTTCCCACAAGTGAATTTGACAGCATGAAATAAAGCTTTCATTTAGAGCACGCCTTCCACAAAGGGCAGAAGATAGAACTAATGAGAATGCGACCGCTGTGCATCATCATAGCAACAAATTTTACTGGCTGCATTCTAGCATGGGCAGCACTAAATCACCATCAACAAAAACTACAGCCCGGCCTCCCGAGTGGCTCAGTGGTCCAAGGCCCTGCATCACAGTGCTAGCTATGCCACTAGAGATCCTGGTCCGTGTGCAGGCTCTGTCGCAGCCGGCCGCGACCAGGAGACCCATGGGGCGGCACACAATTGGCCCAGCGTCGTCCGAGTTAGGGGAGGGTTTGGCCGGCAGGGATGTTCTTGTCCCATCGCGCTCTAGCGACTCCTGTGGAGCTGCCTCTCCCGAGTTCGCCAGGCGCAGTGCACGCTGACACGGTTGCCAGGTGTACGGCGTTTCCTCCGACACAGTGGTGCGGCTGGCTTCCGGGTTAAGTAGACATTGTGTCAAGAAGCAGTACGGCTTGGCAGGGTTGTGTTTTGGAGGAATTATACAGGGAATAAGATGTAATTTGTGACACAGCCAGGATGTAGTATGGCTGTTACTCACCGGGAAAGACAGAACTCCAGGGTCTTCTTGAGGTGTTCCCGGAGGTCCTCCTGAGGGCTCTCCTGCTGGGTCTCACTGCCTGCTCGTCACACAGGGGGAACAGACAACCCAATACTCAGTCAGTCAGTCACTTTCATGACATGAGACCATTCATTTCATTCAACTCAATGGCCAAGTCCCAAATGGCAGCTTAATCCCTATGTAGTGCACTATAGTGACATGAGACCATTCATTTCATTACACGCAGTACCGTGTAGGCTATTACCGTAAAATACCTGTTCTACAGGAAACTCCACAAAGTCAAAACAAAATCATTGATGCATAACGTACATCTCTAATATTCTAAACACAATGTTGCAGTGAATTCTGAATACCATTTGTATGAGGGGTGTGCCTACTATTCAGGCAAAAAAGTATCGTAACGGATATAGGCAATTTTCCTGATACGATTATGATCAGAGTATTTTATTATCCGCAAACTGAAAAGGTAATTTTCAGGTGCCCGTGCGCATCTTTCAATCAAGTGCGAGGTGCTACGTGGTCTAAATCAGTGCTTCCCAACCCTGGTCCACCAGTACTCCCACCAGTACACATTTCTGTTGTAGCCCTGGACAAAGACCTCATTCAGTTCATTGAGGGCTTGATGATTAGTTGAATCAGGTGGCTTGTCCAGTGTTACAATACAAATGTGTACTGTTGGGGGTACTCGAGGACCAGAGTTGGACCAACACTGGTCTAAATAACTCAACTGGCTAGTTCTCATGTCTGTAAAGAGAAGAGCGGGCTGTACGTTGACCCTGCTGCTCTGATTGGATAGAGCAAAGCTGTATTTCTCGTCTACTCAATTCGTTACATGGAGATGCACATTCTGACAGAACACAAACTTGTCTATCCGGCCCTCTGCTAGTTGAGGAAACAGACACCCCTACCCACGCAGCTCCTGATCTGCAGCTTTTTTTGGTCTATAAACATGCAAGGAGATCAGTGCATCTACTTATTTCTATAACTGTGCATCACTTTCACAGACGCTTTGCTCAACTCAAATGAATTGTCTCCAGTGGATGAAGATCCCACCTGTGCGAGTTTCCTCCTGGCCAGACTCAGGGTATGCAGCAGGGTCGGAGCACTCCAGGGTGACGGTGGCAGCCATGGGGGCCGGCTCTGCCAGTATCACCGCCACTGGCAGCGGCTCATCTGGGTCAGCTAGTAGGGTCCCTTCAAACACTTGGTCTTCGCTGGCTTCACAGCCTGGAAAGAGTAACACGGAGACAACCAACCACGTGGTTAACATTAGCTAGGAGCTACTGTGATGGTTAAACTTGGAGAAACAATACACGTTATGCAGTAGTAAATCAGTTGATCTAGACAACGTCAATATATAGATGTAAAAATGGATACCATAAAAATATGATTACTGTTAATATAAGATCTCCTAAAGCGCAATCCCTACAAATAACTTAACATTACGAGCTGTAGATGTCTGCACAGCGCGATATCAACCCAGAGCATATCGGACTGCTTTTTCTCTACCACATCTCTGGATTCCTACCGCAAGCTCTGAACCTTTACGCCGGATCATCGCAGCCAGCTAGCTGCTATCCGAGTGGCTACACCTGGCTAACGTCTCTGTCCCGAAGCAACCACCAGTGAGCCTGGAGCTAGCCTCGAGCTAGGCCCATCTCCAAGCTAGCCGAAGAAGTCTATCAGCCAATTCTTGGGCTACAATACCTCTTTTGCCAATTGGCCTGGACCTTTTACTGCCGACATGGAGCCCTGCCGATCCATCACGACTGGTCTGCCGACGTAAATGTCCAAGGGGGTTTCAACAAGCTATTCCGTTGCGACGTCCCCCGGATGCCCATCTGCTAGCCCCGGCCCGTTAGCTGTCTGAATCACCGTCTCCAGCTCGCCTAGCTACTCACTGGACCCTATGATCACTCGGCTACACATGCCTCTCCCTAATGTCAATATGCCTTGTCTATTGCTGTTTTGGCTAGTGATTGTCTTATTTCACTGTAGAGCCTCCAGCCCTGCTCAATATGCCTTAGCTAGCCCTTCTGTTCCACCCCTGCAGTGACCTCACCTGGCTTAAATGGTGCCTCTAGAGACAAAACCTCTCTAATCGTCACTCAATGCCTAGGTTTACCTGTTTACCTCCACTGTATTCACATCCTACCATACTCGTCTGTACATTACGCCTTGAATCTATTCTTCCGCGCCAAGAAATCTGCTCCTTTTACTCTCTGTTCCAAACGCACTAGACGACCAGTTCTTATAGCCTTCAGCCGTACCCTTATCCTACTCCGTTAATGTAGAGGTTAACCCAGGCCCTGCAGCCCTCAGCACCACTCCCATAACCCAGGCGCTCTCATTTGTTGACTTCTGTAACCGTAAAAGCCTTGGTTTCATGCATGTTAACATTAGAAGCCTCCTCCCTAAGTTTGTTTATTCACTGCTTTAGCACACCCCGCAAACCCGGATGTCCTTGCCGTGTCTGAGTCCTGGCTTAGGAAGGCCACCAAAAATCTTAACATTTCCATCCCTAACTATGACATTTTCCGACAAGATGGAACTGCCAAAGGGGGCGGAGTTGCAATCTACAAGCCTACAGAGTTCTGTCTTACTATCCAGGTCTGTGCCCAAACAATTTGAGCTTCTACTTTTAAAAATCCACCTTTCCAGAAAAGTCTCTCACCGTTTCTGATTGTTATAGACTCCCTTCAGCCCCCAGCTGTGCCCTGGACACCTTATGTGAATTGATTGAAGATAGATTGGGGGCAGAGTTTACTTTTAGGGGGCCATAAACTGGGACATGCTTAACACCCCGGCCGTCCTACAATCTAAGATAGATGCCCTCAATCTCACAAATTATCAAGGAACCTACCAGGTACAACCCTAAATCCGTAACCATGGGCACCCTCTTAGATATCATCCTGACCAACTTGACCTCTAAATACACCTCCGCTGTATTCAACCAGGATCTCAGTGATCACTGCCTCAATGCCTGCGTGCGTAATGGGTCCACGGTCAAACGACCACCCCTCGTCACTGTCAAATGCTCCCTAAAACACTTCAGCGAGCAGGCCTTTATAATGAGACCTGGCCTGGGTATCCTGGAAGGATATTGACCTCATCCCATCAGTAGAGGATGCCTGGTTGCTCTTTAAAAGTGCTTTCCTCTCCATCTTAAATAAGCATGCCCCATTCAAAAAATGTAGAACTAAGAACAGATATAGCTCTTGGTTCACCCCAGACCTGACTGCCCTTGACCAGCACAAAAACATCCTGTGGCGTTCTGCATTAGCATCAAATAGCCCCCGCGATATGCATATTTTCAGGGAAGTCAGGAACCAATATACTCAGTTTGAAAAAGCTAGCCTTCGTTTTACTAACAGAAATTTGCATCCTGTAACACTAATTCCAAAAGGAGAATAAGAGCACCTTCTCCCAGCTTCCCACCGCATTGAGCATATGAAACTCACCACCGATAAATCTACAATATTTTCAATAAGCATTTATCTACGGCTGGCCATGCTTTCCACCTGGCTTTCCACCTGGCTACCCCTACCTCGGCCAACATCTCAGCCTAACTCTCCTTCCAGAGTCACATTAAGCATCTCCAATGCAAAATGAAATCTAGAATCAGCTTCCTATTTCGCAACAAAGCCTCCTTCACTCATGCTGCCAAACAAACCCTCGTAAAACTGACTATCCTACCGATCCTCGTCTTCGGCGATGTCATTTACAAAATAGCCCCCAACACTCTACTCTGTAAACTGGATGTAGTCTATCACAGTGCCACCTGTTGTGTCACCAAAGCCCCACTGCGACCTGTATGCTCTCGTTGGCTGGCCCTCACTACATATTCGTCGCCAAACCCACTGGCTCCAGGTCAACTATAAGTTGTAAATGAGAACTTGTTCTCAACTGGCCTACCTGATTAAATAGATGTGAAATAAAAAATAAATTCATAAAGTCTTTGCTAGGTAAAGCCCCGCCTTATCTCAGTTCACTGGTCACCATAGCAACACCCACCCGTAGCACGCGCTCCAGCAGGTATATTTCACTGGTCATCCCCAAAGCCAACACTTCCTTTGGCCGCCTTTCCTTCCAGTTCTCTGCTGCCAATGACTGGAACGAATTGCAAAAAAATCACTTTAGCTGGAGACTTATATCTCCGTTTCTAACTTTAAGCATCAGCTGTCAGATCAGCTTACTGATCACTGTACCTGTACACAGCCAATCTGTAAATAGCACAGCCTACTACCTCATCCCCTTATTGTTACTTATCCTCTTGCTCTTTTGCACCCCAGTATTTCTACTTGCACATCATCATCTGCACATCTATGACTCCAGTGTTAATGCTAAATTGTAATTATTTCACCTCTATGGCCTATTTATTGCCCCACCTCCCTACATTTGCACACAATGTACATAGATTTTTTATATTGTGTTATTGACTGTACGCTTGTTTGTGTAACGCCGTGTTGTTTTTGTCGCACTGCTTTGCTTTATCTTGGCGAGGTCGCAGCTGTAACAGAGAACTTGTTCAACTGGCCAACCTAGTTAAATAAAATAACTAAAAAGCTGTGTTATTCAGAACAAAACAAATTGATCATTTCCATGTCTCCACCATTCCCTTGTTAACTGCCACGGCGGCTAAAATTGGCTAATCTTAACTTCCGCACATTAAAATAAGTGATTATGCTCATGAGTTAGATGGAAGGATAGCTTGGTAATATTCATAGCTCTCCCTCTAAATTGATAACAATGATTCACCCCTGGCTGCATGTGCCATGACGACATGGGGTTGTGTCCCAAATTGCACCCTATTCCCTACATATTGCACTGTTTTTGGTCAAAGGTTTATAGGGAATAGGGTGCAATTTGAGACTCAGACAGGGACACGGTAACAGAAGGGCTATTCTCATCCGGTCCTTAAAATGGCTGACCTTCTGGCCCAGGGTCAGCGGAGCTGCTAACGCAGCCGTCCTTCCATGGCTGGAGAGCAGGTGTATCCACAGTCCCAGTGGTGGTGTCCAGGTTAAGCATGTGATTGGCCCATGCTTTCGCATTGGGGTTCAGGTCAGAAACCTTGGCAGATTCCTGTTTCAGGAGACAAGACAGTATTATAAACATGAGTTCAGGTAGGCCTCCACACTTCAGCAGACAAAAGGAACGTAGGAGGCGTGCTGCGCAACAACACCACCAGAGTACAGAATTAGGCGTACTGTAAATATAGTGGAATATAGGCTAGATCAGGGAAGAATGAGAAGGTAACCTACAGAAGGAGTTTTTGTCAGCTGCTCATTCCTATTTTAAGGCCCTGCCAGTCAACTTTGCCTGCTTGTAGTGTGACCATACAAATAGCAATGTGCAAATACAAAATGGCCACAAGTTCATCTCAGTACAGCCCCACACAAACAAAGCTGATGTCCATTATGAAGACACTACTATGCAAGCAGACAATCCCTTCTGGGATTACTAGTTATCTAGTAGTTCAAGTTGGGGCAACAGACTCCATGAGAAAATGCTAGTGAAAATGTTTGCTTGCTGGTTCCAGAGAAGACATCATGAAAAACACTATACACACACACACAAAAAACAAAATCAGTGTCTCCACTTACATACATTTATGCACGCCACCACTGCTATTGCCACCACAAAAGAAAACATGAGTTTTCGGGATGGAAAAAAGCTTTGTGATTGGATTTAGTCATTTTAACAGACAGAAAGTATGTAGAAAAGCTAATTTACCTATATATTTGATTAACAATATAATCTTTGATAACTAGAAAACCCCATATTCAAGGAGTAAACAATTCATAGATATGCAGGAAATTAGCAACATTTCTCTAAATCCACACCGATTTAAAACCGAACCAACCACGCCCATAACCACACCACCCGACAGGGCAACCACCTATGCCCCTTGTTAGGGCAATGGAAATGTCGGCTCTACCCAAAATTACAACCAACTAATTGCAGCATTACTGAAAAAATGGAAGAGGCAAGTGGAAGGGGGAAAAGTAAGGACCTTGTCTGTCGGCCTTGCATTGTTAAAGACCAAAATTGGATAAAGCAAATTGTGATATTTTTTTTATTTTTTATAATTCAAGTATACCAATTTCATTTAAGGACCAAAACATTGACAGCTGTGCCACAGATTCCAAAATAGTTTGGAAGCGATCTTGAACTGATACACAAAACAAGGCTGGATCAAAACTTAGAATTGTTAAATTATACAAAATTCCTGAAACCAATAGAATGTTATAACTATATAAATCTCTCCCCCTCCATATAAATCTCTCCCCCTCCATATAAATATATAAATATAGGATACAACCATAACAGTTCTGTAGATTTTGCTGTGAAGTGACCGAATCAGATGATTTGTTTTGCTACTGTACATATGCAGCTTGTTCTTGGTCGCAGGTCCAGGAATGGTTGAAGATCAACATTTACCTGGAGCTAACACTGCCGATTTTACTACTGGGTGATTTGAAAAGTCATAGTTGATCAATAATATAATAATTTTTGCCAAAATGTTTCTTAAATTTATAATGTGTTGAAACCATGAGAATAGGAAGGTTAAGAACGTAGAGTTGAAGTTGTAAGTTTAAATGTATTTGGCTAAGGTGTATATAAACTCAAGTTTCACAACTCCTGACATTTAATCCTATTATAAATTCCTTGTCTTAGGGCAGTTAGGATCACCACTTTATTTTAAGAATGTGAAATGTCAGAATAATAGTAGAGAGAATGATTTATTTCAGCTTTTATTTATTTCTTTCAACACATTCCCAGTGGGTCAGAAGTTTACATACACTGAATTAGTATTTGGTAGCATTGCCTTTAAATTGTTTAAACTTGGGTCAACATTTTGGGTAGCCTTCCACAAGCTTCCCACAAAAAGTTGGGTGAATGTTGGCCCATTCCTCCTGACAGAGCAGGTGTAACTGAGTCAGGATTGTAGGCCTCCTTGCGCGCACGCACACCTTTTCAGTTCTGCCCACAAATTTTCTATAGAATTGAGGTCAGGGCTTGACAATACCTTGACTAAGCCATTTTGCCACAACTTTGGAAGTATGCTTGGGGTCATTGCCCATTTGGAAGACCCATTTCTGACCAAGCTTTAACTTTCTGACTGATGTCATGAGAAGTTGCTTCAATATATCCACATTATTTTCTTTCCTCATGATGCCATCTATTTTGTTAAGTGCACCAGTCCCTCCTGCAGCAAAGCACCGCCACAACATGATGCTGCCACCCCCGTGCTTCACGGTTGGGATGATGTTCTTCGGCTTGCAAGCCTCCCCCCTTTTCCTCCAAACATAACGATGGTCATTATGGCCAAACAGTTCTATTTTTGTTTCATCAGGCCAGAGGACATTTAAAAAAGTACAATCTTTGTCCCCATATGCAGTAGCAAACCGTAGTCTGTTTTTTTATGGCGGTTTTTGAGCAGTGGCTTCTTCATTACTGAGCGGCCTTTCGGGATATGTAGGACTCATTTTACTGTGGATAGATACTTTTGTACCTGTGTCCTCCAGCATCTTCACAAGGTCCTTTGCTGTTGTTCTGGGATTGATTTGCACTTTTCGCACCAAAGTACATTCATCTCTAGGAGACAGAACGCGTCTCCTTCCTGAGCGGTATGATGGCTGCGTGGTCCCATGGTTGTTTATACTTGCGTACTATTGTTTATACAGATGAATGTGGTACCTTCAGGCATTTGGAAATTGCTTCCAAGCATAAACCAGACTTGTGGAGGGTTTACAATTTTGTTTCTGAGGTCTTGGCTGATTTCTTTTGATTTTCCCATGATGTCAAGCACAGTTTGAAGGTAGGCCTTGAAATACATCCACAGGTACACCTCCAATTGAATCAAATGGTGTCAATTAGCCTATCAGAAGCTTCTAAAGCCATGACATCATTTTCTGGAATTTTCCAAGCTGTTTAAAGGCACAGTCAACTTAGTGTATGTAAACTTCTGACCCACTGGAATTGTGATACAGTGAATTAAGAGAAATAATCTGACTGTAAACAATTGGGAAAATTACTTGTCGTGCACAAAGTATATGTCCTAACCGGCTTGCCAAAACTATAGTTTGTTAACAAGAAATTTGTGGCGTGGTTGAAAAACGAGTTTTAATGACTCCAGCCTAAGTGTATGTAAACTTCCGACTTCAACTGTATGTGAAACATCACAGCAAATAGAACAAAAAATGGATGGTGTTAAGAGATAGATGGAGGGGTTGAGTGGAGCTGTAGGGTGGGATTAAAAACGGGTGGTAATAGTTAATAATAACTATCAGATAGAGCACAACTGATTGGGATAAAGAGGAGACAGTATTGACATCCTCACGAGAGCAAAGTAATTGTTCTGCCAATTCCATACACAAGAAGACTCACAAGCTATAAGACTGTAGTGGAGGGTTGTGGTAAAAGCTCTACTATTAGAGCCCTGAAAGTCCTGAGGTAAAGGAGCATGTCTGTAACAGTTACTCTCCACTGGCTGTTGTGAGAAAAGGGTCCAGCGCAGCATCCAACCCAGTCCAGCACACGACAGGCTCAGTCATTCCACCTGCTTTACACAGTGACGGTCCCTGTGGACCCTCCTCAACCACAGGCAGAGTCGATGGACAACAAATAGTTTACTATTATCACCTGGGTACTCCCAGAGCCTTCAGAAACATCACATTCAGCATGACCTCCCATCGTCTTCACTGTGAGCTCCTTGACGCTTCCGAGGCTGTGGTGGTCCATTTATGCTGTCAAACTGGCTCACAAGGAGATGAGGAGCGGTTAAGTGTCAGGTTGTCAGGGAATAAGCACTCTGATGAGAAAGACACGGCTGTGTGAGCTTCTGACGTGGCGGCAGCTGATTCGTCACCGTCACCCATTTCCATTTCATGGGCTTCGGTTTCATCACTTCTGCTGCTGGCTGCTACCCTCCGAGTCATTCTCCCTCCATCAAACCCCACGTCACGAACGAACACAGATGGACTGACGGCTAAGGAGTTACGGTTAAATCCACCTGAGCCAAAGCTTACAGACAGAGGCAGCTTGAGGAATGGATAATCCACATTGTGTAGGCTAGGCTACTCCTTTTGCAATCCACACCCAATAGGCCTTTAGGTGTGACTTAGATTAGCCTATGTTAAAGTAATACACCAATATCCATAATCTAGTTACAAGTTTAAAGTCATAGTTGGAGCAAAACGCTTTAATGGAAAACCTTAGTAATGATTCTCAGCTGTGGGCAATTCATGAGGCTGTGAGTATTCAAGAGGGAGACGTTTACTTTGTTTGTGTCTTTCTTCAGTTTGATACAATAATGGAACAAGCCCCTTTGCTTTGAATTGCACGCGTCTGTTTGCCCGGGTCATATTTCACAAACGCTGCATTACAAGTTCAGTGGACTCTGTCCAGTCAAGCACACACACACACACACACACACACACACACACACACACACACACCAAGACCAAGTTGAAATCTGACATCAAAACCAAACGAGTGCCACTGAGACCAAGACAGGAGGAACGACAAACCCATAATCCAGTCATGCAATTCTACAATTCCCCACTCTCCTGCTCACATCTGACCTGGCTGCTATAGAAACTGGGCAGACGTCACTGACTACTGTGTCAATGCTTCAGAGCATTTCAGGTCCGCTTGACCTTTCCCAATAAAAAGCCTCGGTGCCTCCCTCCCTCCGTCACTGAGGGGAGAGATTCACTTTTCCCCAGTAGCCTGATGGGAAATGTTATTTTGGGGAGGATGTGAATCATAATTAACTATAGATGGGGGAGGAGTTTGTCACCGTCATAGTGGACAGAGCACACAGCATGGTTTTATTGCTCTCGTTAGGCAAACGGCCAGAGAAGCTTTCGTTTGTTGACCGGGATAGGTCAAAGTCCCTTGTATACTAAACACAGTTTGGACTGTGACGTTTAAGTTCCTTGCTCAGAACACATGAAAGTTGGTGGTTCCTTTTAACATGAGTCTTCAATATTCCCAGGTAAGAAGTTTTAGGTTGTAGTTATTATAGGACTCTCTCTCTCAATACCATTTGTATTTCATATACCTTTGACTATTGGATGTTCTTATAGGCACTTTAGTATTGCCAGTGTAACAGTATAGCTTCCGTCCCACTCCTCGCCCCTACCTGGGCTCAAACCAGGAACACATCGACGACAGCCACGCTCGAAGCATTGTTATCCATCGCGCCACAAAAGCCGCGGCCCTTGCAGAGCAAGGGGAACAACTACTTCAAGGTCTCAGAGCGAGTGACGTCACCGATTGAAACGCTATTAGCGTGCACCCTGCTAACTAGCTAGCCATTTCACATCGGTTACACCAGCCTAATCTCGGGAGTTGATAGGCTTGAAGTCATAAACAGCTCAATGCTTGAAGCACAGAGAAGAGCTGCTGGCAAACGCACGAAAGTGCTGCTTGAATGAATGCTTACGAGCCTGCTGCTGCCTACCACCGTCTCAGTCAGACTGCTCTATCAAATATCAAATCATAGACTTAATTATAACATAATAACACAGAAATACGAGCCTAAGATCATTAATATGGTCAAATCCGGAAACTATCATTTCGAAAACAAAACGTTTATTCTTTCAGTGAAATACGGAATCGTTGCGTATTTTATCTAACGGGTGGCATCCCTAAGTCTAAATATTGCTGTTACATTGCACAACCTTCAATGTTATGTCATAATTACGTAAAATTCGGGCACATTCGTTCGCAACGAGCCATGCGGCCCAAACTGTTGCATATACCTTGACTCCGCGTGCAATGAACGCAAGAGAAGTGACACAATTTCCCTAGTTTAATATTGCCTGCTAACCTGGATTTCTTTTAACTAAATATGCAGGTTTAAAAAAAATATACTTCTGTGTATTGATTTTAAGAAAGGCATTGATGTTTATGGTTAAGTACATTCGTGCAACGATTGTGCTTTTTTCGCAAATGCGCTTTTGTTAAATCCTCCCCCGTTTGGCGAAGTTGGCTGTCTTTGTTAGGAAGAAATAGTCTTCACACAGTTCGCAACGAGCTAGGCAGCCCAGACTGCTGCATATACCCTGACTCTGTTGCAACAGAAGTGACACAATTTCCCTAGTTAAAAGAAATTCATGTTAGCAGGCAATATTAACTAAATATGCAGGTTTAAAAATATATACTTGTGAATTGATTTTAAGAAAGGCGTTGATATTTAGGTACACATTGGTGCAACGACAGTGCTTTTTCTTGCGAATGCGCTTGTTAAAACTTGTTAGGGATATGGGGCAGTACTCGGATTTTTGGATGACTGAGGTGTCCAAAGTAAACTGCCTGTTACTCAGGCCCAGAAGCTAGGATATGCATATGCATGGTAGTATGGGATAGAAAACTCTAAAGTTTCTAAAACTTAAAATTGTCTGTGAGTATAACAGAACTGATTTGGCAGGTGAAAACCCGAGGACCAATTTGTTATGTTGACCTGCCAGCCAATTCCAAGCTTATGCTGTTGAAACCAAAGACTTCTGCCTCCCAAATTGCAGTTCCTATGGCTTCCACTAGATGTCAACAGTCTTTATACATGGTTTCAGGCTTGTATTCTGAAAAACCAACGAGGAATAGTTGTTTATACGCAGGAAGTCCCATGGCAAAACTAGTCTCATTGCGCGCATAACCGAGAGAGCGCGCTGCATTCTTTTCCTTTCCTTTTGAAAATAGTTTGCTCCGTATTAAATATTATCGTTTATTTAAACATTAGAGTACCTAATAATGAATTAGAAACGTAATTTGATTTGTTTGGACAAACTTCACTGGTAACTTTTGGAACTCCTGCGTCTGCATTCTGAACGGGTGGATTACTGAACTCCATGACGCCTACTAAACAGACTATTTGGGATATAAAGAAGGAATTTATCAAACAAAAACGACCATTCATTGTGTTCCTGGGACTCTTGTGATTGCGATCAGAGGAAGATCTTCAAAGGTAAGTCACTTATTTTATTGCTACTTGGGATTTTGTGACGCCTGTGCTTGTTTGGATAATATGCTGTTGTGGGGCGTTGACCTCAGATAATCGAATGCTGTGCTTTCGCCGTAAAGCCTTTTTGAAATCCGACGATGCGGTTCGATTGCCAAGATTCTAAGCTAAAGAATCATGTATGACACTTGTATTATCATGAAGGTTTAATATAATACATTGACTTTGTTGTCCTTAAGCCATTTTAAAAGGCACAACTTTGGAAGTATGCTTGGGGTCATTGTCCATTTGCGACCAAGCTTTAACTTCCTGATTGATGTCCCTCCTGCAGCAAAGTACCCCCACCCCCGTGCTTCACGGTTGGGATGATGTTCTTCGGCTTGCAAGCCTCCCCCCTTTTCCTCCAAAACATAATGATGGTCCTTATGGAAAAATAGTTATCTTTTTGTTTCATCAGACCAGAGGACATTTCTCCAAAAAGTACAATCTTTGTCCCCATGTGCAGTTGCAAACCGTAATCTGGCTTTTTTTTAATGGCAGTTTTGGAGCAGTGTCTTCTTCCTTGCTGAGCGGCCTTTCAGGTTATGTCAATGTAGGACTCGTTTTACTGTGGATAGAGATACTTTTGTACCCGTTTCCTCCAGCACCTTCATAAGGTCCTTTGCTGTTGTTCTGGGATTGATTTGCACTTTTCGCATCAAAGTACATTCATCTCTAGGAGACAGAATGCGTCTCCTTCCTGAGCGGTATGATGGCTGCGTGGTCCCATGGTTGTTTATACTTGCGTACTATTGTTTATGCAGATGAACGTGGTACCTTCAGGCATTTGGAAATTGCTCCCAAGGATGAACCAGACTTGTGGAGGGTTCACAATTTTGTTTGAGGTCTTGGCTGATTTATTTGGATTTTCCCATGATATCAAGCACCGTTTGAAGGTAGGCCTTGAAATACATCCACAGGTACACCTCCAATTGACTCAAATTATGTCAATTAGCCTATCATGAGCTTCTAAAACCATGACATCATTTTCTGGAATTTTCCAAGCTGTTTACAGGCCCAGTCAACTTAGTGCATGTAAACTTCTGACCCACTAGAATTTTTATACAGTGAATTATAAGTGAAATAATCTGTCTGTAAACAATTGTTGAAAAATTACTTGTGTCATGGACAAAGTAGATGTCCTAACAGACTTGCCAAAACTATAATTTGTTAACCTCTCTAGGGTATGTGGGACCTACGTAACAGCCAGTGTAATCCCGTGGCGCGTTATTCAAAAAACCTCAAAAATGCAAAAACTTCAATTTTTCAAACATATGACTATTTTACACCATTTTAAAGACAAGACTCTCGTTAATCTAACCACACTGTCCGATTTCAAAAAGGCTTTACAACGAAAGCAAAACATTAGATTATGTCAGCAGAGTACCCAGCCAGAAATAATCAGACACCCATTTTTCAAGCTAGCATATAATGTCACATAAACCCAAACCACAGCTAAATGCAGCACTAACCTTTGATGATCTTCATCAGATGACAACCCTAGGACATTGTTATACAATACATGCATGTTTTGTTCAATCAAGTTCATATTTATATCAAAAACCAGCGTTTTACATTAGCATGTGACTAGCATGTGACTAGCATTCCCACCGAACACTGCCGGTGAATTTACTAAATTACTCACGATAAACGTTCACAAAAAGCATAACAATTATTTTAAGAATTATAGATACAGAACTCCTCTATGCACTCGATATGTCAGATTTTCAAATAGCTTTTCGGTGAAAGCACATTTTGCAATATTCTCAGTAGATAGCCCGGCATCACAGGGCTAGCTATTTAGACACTCAGCAAGTTTAGCACTCACCAAAGTCAGATTTACTATAAGAAAAATGTTATTACCTTTGCTGTCTTTGTCAGAATGCACTCCCAGGACTTCTACCTCAATAACAAATGTTGGTTTGGTTCAAAATAATCCATAGTTATATCCAAACAGCGGCGTTTTGTTCGTGCGTTCAAGACACTATCCGAAAGGGTAAATAAGGGTGACGAGCATGGCGCAATTCGTGACAAAAAATGTCTAAATATTCCATTACCGTACTTCGAAGCATGTCAACCGCTGTTTAAAATCAATTTTTATGCCATTTTTCTCATAAAAAAGCGATAATATTCCGACCGGGAATCTGCGTTTAGGTAAACAGACGAAAGAAAATAAAGCATTCGGTCGACTCGGGCTAAGCCCATAGTACTCTGATCGGCCACTTGCCAAAAGCGATAATGTGTTTCAGCCAGAGGCTGCCTCGATATCATTCAGCTTTTCCCGGGCTCTGAGAGCCTATGGGAGACGTAGGAAGTGTCACCTTAGAGCAAAGATCCTCAGTCTTCAATAAAAAGAGCCAAGATGAAACACAACTTGTCAGACAGGCCACTTCCTGCATGGAATCTTCTCAGGTTTTGGCCTGCCATTTGAGTTCTGTTATACTCAGACACCATTCAAACAGTTTTAGAAACTTTAGGGTGTTTTCTATCCAAAGCCAATAATTATATGCATATTCTAGTTACTGGGCAGGAGTAGTAACCAGATTAAATCGGGTACGTTTTTTATCCGGCCGTGTCAATACTGCCCCCTAGCCCTAACAGGTTAACAAGAAATTTGTGGAGTGGTTGAAAAATGCGTTTTAATGACTCCAACCTAAGTTTATGCAAACTTCCGACTTCAACTGTACATAGCCTAGTTTGAGGATGAAATAGCCATCACCTGCCATACAGCGCGAGAGCAGCTCCTCAAAAAGCTGGTACTGGAATGAAACGTGCTTTTGTAATCTGTCATTGTGCAACAAATAACAATTCTAAATGTAATTGTGTGTTAGACTGTTTTGATGGCCACGATTAAAAATAACTACTATTTTTATTCCTCAATCTCAACTCGTAATTAAAGCGCTCCTCCCATTCGAGTGCATAGGCTATAGTCAACAGTAGGCAGGCTATCAGCATGTCACCATCACTTTGCAATGTGAGCTTGAGGCAGTATAATTGTTTGAAACCTGAATGCTTTACTTTACTTCAAATAATGAGGCATGTCTTACCTTGCTTCCAATTGGCCTAGCCGAAATCCAGCCATAGAAATGTGGTGGTAATTATTTTACAAAGACTTCCACGTGGCATTAACCAGCATTTCTCTTTTGTTCTATTGGTTTTCAGATCAAACTTCTTTCTTGGTCCAGAAGCCAAAGGCACAATCCTAGTCATATTAGAAAGCCATCCTAGTTATTGCTATTAGATTCCCCCTCCTAAGTTTCTAACACATGGAGCCGCTCACAATAGGTGCGTTGTTTAGAAGTGTGTTTTCCTGCAAACTGCATCTTGGCAAATGTTTGAAAATGACCCATGTCAACAAAAACTTGATTGTTGACATGCAAAACATTTTGGGATGATATCAACAATGGACTAATGAAACAAATACCAAAATATAGTTTTGGGTGGAGTTCTCTTTTAATGAAAAATGTCAGTTTCTTGTATGCTTGCATATAATTTTCTGTTGGTTACGTCATTTTACTGTTTGGAAAAAATGTAATCGACAAACGGTTATTAATGAGGGTTGGTTGGTCAGTAGCAAAATTGACGAAAATGTGCATTTCTAGTTCAGATGATAGAGAGGTAGTTTTTGTTACAGGTATAAGTATTGGGTACCTACCAGATGAGAGCTCTCTTTTGGTTCTTGTACTTGCTGCACCTGTGGTTCAGCTACAACTTTTGTATCCTGGTCAGAAGTCATGAGCCGTCTACTTCTTGGCTCCTCAGGGAGAAGTCTCTTTGTCACCAAGTAAGCTGTGGATAGAGAAACAAATACGCTTACCAAGGTTCTATTCATTAGTGCACACCATTGCAAAAAACTAAACCAAACCAAGTGTTTATTGGACAAATTCAGGTAGCTGCCTCCCTGTTTCGACCCATTTTATTTCTGTGAATTACGCACAGGGAATACTCTACAACAACCAATGCTGTAGCTCACCATGGAAGTCCAAATAAATATTTCCTTAAGTTTAAAATGTATTAATTACTAACAGAGATCATCAACTAGATTTTTACGCTTTTTACTTGAGCAGATGGTCGGGGGACCGGAACATAATTACAAAGAATGAATTAGTAGACTGCAAATTGACCATAAGAAGCCCAAACATATCAGATTTTTTTAAAGATCAAATTTCAAACCGTGCTTACATTTGTATATGATCACATGCCTCTCTCAATTATGAGTGGGAATACATTCCCAAAATTAAAATCACTTGGAGCTGATTTCCTGATGTGTTTTTAGTCTACAGTACCAGTCAAAAGTTTGAAAACACCTACTCATTCATAGGTTTTTCTTTATTTTTACTATTTTCTACATTGTAGAATAATAATGACAAACTATGAAATAACACATATGGAATCATGTAGTAACCAAAAAGAATGAAGAATCTCAAATATATTATTTTATTTGTTTAACAAAGAAGCCACCCTTTACCTAGCTGAATAAAGGTTAAATTAAAAAAAATGTGCCTTGACAGCTTTGCACATTCCAACAACGAAAATTAAACAACTTATTTTACTCAGAAAACTTAGGGGGCCAAATAAAAGAAAGCCACAAGATGGGGAACCCTGCTGGACATACCGATGAGTGTCAACAAAACTTAAACAATCTATAAGAAAAAAAGCATAAACACCATTGGAAATGTCCTTCTATCCAGTAGCTCCCATTTGTAAAGAAATGATAATTGCCCAACAATCAAATCCCTGTCTAACATGAGCTCTCATTGTGTTTGCAAACAAAACAGAAAAAGAATGGCATGTCTGTATAGCATACGACCTTTGATCTACATGCTCAATCCCACAGACAGTGAGAACTCTGCTAAACAGGCCAGTGTAATTGACTACACAGATCAGTATTGCACGATATACCAACATGTACGTACTTTTTCCATACAAGAACATAAAGAAACACTTCTGTACTAGAATGTTTTACTTTTGGTAATTCTGTAAAATGTGTCTCACGTTCTACTAATAAAATAAAAAAAATAGCAGCAAGCACCCCTGGGCAGAGGATTGCACCCAGGGAAGTGAAATGTACTCTGGGAATCATGGTACGCCATGTAAACTCCATTGTATTTTTAAGGTGTGTAGACAACTGCAACAAGCTTCAGAAATGAGCTTCAAAGCATTGTTGTTTTGGAAGCAAACTATTCACGTAATACTCTGGCAGTCTCTATGGGGGTGCCACAGGGTTCAATTCTTGGGCTGACTCTTTTCTCTGTACACATCAATGATGTCGCTCTTGCTGCTGGTGAGTCTCTGATCCACCTCTACGCAGACGACAACATTCTGTATACTTCTGGCCCTTCTTTGGACACTGTTAACTACCCTCCAGACAAGCTTCAATGCCATACAACTCGCCTTCCGTGGCCTCCAACTGCTCTTAAATACAAGTAAAATTAAATGCATGCTCTTCAACCGATTGCTGCATGTACCTGCCCGCCCGTCCAGCATCACTACTCTGGACGGTTCTGACTTAGAATATGTGGACAACTACAAATACCTAGGTGTCTGGTTAGACTAAACTCTCCTTCCAGACTCACATCAAACATCTCCAATCCAAAGTGAAATCTAGAATTGGCTTCCTATTTCGCAACAAAGCATCTTTCACTCATGCTGCCAAACATACCCTCGTAAAACTGACCATCCTACCGATCCTCGACTTTGGCGATGTAATTTACAAAATGGCCTCCAATACCCTACTCAATAAATTGGATGCAGTCTATCACAGTGCCATCCGTTTTGTCACCAAAGCCCCATATACTACCCACCACTGCGACCTGTACGCTCTCGTTGGCTGGCCCTCGCTTCATACTTGTCGCCAAACCCACTGGCTCCAGGTCATTTACAAGACCCTGCTAGGTAAAGTTCCCCCTTATCTCAGCTCGCTGGTCACCATAGCAGCACCCACCTGTAGCACGCGCTCCAGCAGGTATATCTCTCTGGTCACCCCCAAAGCCAATTCCTTCTTCGGTCGCCTCTCCTTCCAGTTCTCTGCTGCCAATGACTGGAACGAACTACAAAAATCTCTAAAACTGGAAACACTTATCTCCCTCACTAGCTTTAAGCACCAGCTGTCAGAGCAGCTCACAGATTACTGCACCTGTACATAGCCCATCTATAATTTAGCCCAAACAACTACCTCTTCCCCGAGTGCATTTATTTCTTTTTGCTCCTTTGCACCCCATTATTTATTTTTCTACTTTGCACTTTCTTCCACTGCAAATCTACCATTCCAGTGTTTTACTTGCTACATTGTATTTACTTGGCCACCTTTTTTTGCCTTTACCTCCCTTATCTCACCTCATTTGCTCACTTTGTATATAGACCTATTTTCCTACTGTATTATTGACTGTGTTTGTTTTACTCCATGTGTAACTCTGTGTTGTTGTATGTGTCAAACTGCTTTGCTTTATCTTGGCCAGGTCGCAATTGTAAATGAGAACTTGTTCTCAACTTGCCTTCCTGGTTAAATAAAGGTGAAATAAAATAAATAAATACATTAAAATTATTTAGCTATAATGAGTAATGAATGTAATTTCACACAATATTGCAGCCATAGATGAGCAAATTAACCCTCATGTATCAAATTACATTTTAAAACATCTTAAATGTAATTGGAAAATTGTCTGCTCCGTCTCCAATATGGTTTTGCATGATTTTGCAAGGAAAATAAAAGGTATTCTGTAATTTAATATGGTGTTTTATTTTTGCAAGAAATTGAATAAAATATGTTTCAGATAGCAACAATTTTCCTTATGCAAAACCATATCACTGTATATAGACTTTTCTATTGTGTTATTGACTGTACGTTTGTTTATCCCATGTGTAACTCTTGTTTTTGGCACACTGCTTTGCTTTATCTTGGCCAGGTCGCAGTTGTAAATGAGAACTTGTTCTCAACTGGCCTACCTGGTTAAATAAAAGTGAAATAAATATATTTTTTAAATATTGTTCAACGTTTAAAAAAACAAAGCCCAGTGGTTATTCTGTGACTAGATAATACACTTTATGTTTTTATTGCCACGGTATTGTTTCTGTATCAGTCTATCATTTTGATATTGAGTATCGTTTCTGTATCAAGTATTATGATACTAAACCTGGTATCAATGTCGAAGTCCAAAACTTGGTATCGTGACAAAACACAGATGCTTTTCCATCAAGCAAGCCACAACAAGGCACACTACAGTTATGAAAGCAATTGAGAGATCCTTGCCAACTGTTGCAAGATCCCCACACTATTATTTAACAACTCTCATACTTTATATTGCGTCATCATGGACATATTTGGCATATATGGCCCTAACTGGTTATCGTTTTAATGTTGACCATGTATATAACTGTCTATTAGTCTATTCCTGCTCATTCTGTGAGAAACAGAAGCTAGATGCTATCTGAAAGGTGGCCAAATACCTAAGAGTTTACAGAAAGTGCTAACTTTGCTCTATCAACTGCCCCTGTGGATTCGACAAGCCAATAGATTAAATTTATATAAACCTGTTGCCATTCTGCTGACTGATGTGTATCTGTGTTTTAGGACTGTGCTGTTGTACAATACGCAAGCAAGCATAGTTCTGGTCTCCACAAGAACTGCCATTTTAGCACAAATATTTTCACTACATAATGCGGTGGTGACTGCAATACATTAAGCTTAAGATCACTTTATTGGTCAATTGCACACAAGGTCAACCGAAATGTTAACTTTGGCTTTTAACCCAACCACTCCGAAAGACACATTGTGTGTGGGGGGTTAAGTACCTTGGTCAAGAGCACAACAACAGGCAGTGGCATCTAGGATTTGATACCAGCACAACCTTTCTGGTTGCCAGCTCACTTCCCACCAGATTTTTCACAATAGGACGCAGGATTCTAACTGGAAACTCTCCAGGTGCTGGCTCTCCTCTCTATGGGCTAGGATACCTGTCGCCCCCAAAGTGATAGATGATATGTTTGGTAGAGCCTACCAGTGGTTGTCAACAGTTCACAAGTTCCAATTGAACATCCCCCACATCAGTGTAAACAGACAATTTGACTATTCCATCTTTGATTGGTACTACCCAACTTGTTTGCACTATGCATTTGCACTTAGTTTTGGTATTCTCAGTACATTTCAAGAAAAGTCATAGGGAGACTACAGTCTAACAAGGAGGATTCATAGTGTGTGTGTGTGTGTGTACAGGATGACGGTTAACCTAGCTACCTGACTAGTTAGGGCAATGTTTAAAAACTTGCCAATTAGACAGTGGATAACGGGGTGCGTTCAGCAGGAACCAACGTTGAGATAGAAATATGCTATGTAGAACAAACATGCATCTGACACGTAGAATAAGGAAACAATTAAGCTCTTTTCGTGGCATTTATATCTGCAACGTCCGGCTACTGAACGTGGCCGTGGTAACTTGGGTGGCAGTCTGCTCTCTTGCCAACTCCCCACTGAATTGTGAAAAGAACACAAGCAGATCTGGGACCAGGCTAGAATCGTGGTGGCATGTGACTGCCACCTAGCAAATAACAATAAAGCAAAGCAGAGTCAAGCCAGTTAAACTACAAAGTTGACACAAATTGCTAGAAGAAACAGATGCCATCACCAACAATCAGTGAAAGATGGCGACCTCCGGCGTGATTCATGTCCTCCAACCCCCTCGCATCGTTGATGGAGACTTGTCCAACGGCAAAACGGATAGACTTCAACTCTTAATGTGCACCAGACGCTGCAGCCATGCATGAGACTTGTCAAAGCCCGCCAGTTTAGCAAGCAATCATTTTAATTACTAACAATCATTATAATAATTATTTGGCTAACTCAACCACTTCATACTAGTTTAGGTAGCAACAAGATACGACGTGGTAAGACGTAGCTAAAGTAGGTAGCTTGCTACGTTGGCTAAGTTAGTTACTGTTAGCTATGCAATGCTAAAAACAACGCACATCAAGCAACCCGTTACTGTAGATGGCTAGTACAGTAGGTAGCCAGACACTTCAGTTCACTGGCTAGTTAACGTTAGCTACGAGGCCAACGTTTTTGCCAAATATTATAAGTGTACCAACAACATCGAGTCGACGAGCGAACTGGCTAGCAGATAGCAAGCGCGTTAGTTAGCAATGCACGATACTCACCTTTCAGCTCTCACTGCACGGCGATGCAGACTGGTGGTAAGCAAGGCCTTGAATTGGCTTCCAGGCTGAATACGCACAGTATTAAAGCGAGCTAGTTACGAATTAGCTATGATTAACTACTTAGCCGGTGTCTTCGAATGAGCAATAACAAACTGTTGATGGCTAAAAATAATACCCGCCCTTTTAAATCTCAGAAAACTAAATATCGTAGCTAACCTTAGCTTTCCCAACTAGCAATGCAAGCTAGCAAATCAACAGAAATGTAACTATTCACTTTGCACTTCAACTTGTTTTGTTCAGTCGGACTAAAATAATATTATTCTTCGAAATTGATCGAACGACGGTTCTTCGAGTGGGAAAGTGGATATGGAACATCAACTCAGAACTCTTAAAATACTGGATTTAACTTGAAGCGTTCGCTTGCTAGCTGGATCAACGATATACCAGTGGGGAATGGAGAAATTGCAGTTTCCCTTCCCTTTGGGAGTAGTTCAGACACCATCGAACGCAAAGCCAAAGCTGTCACAAAAGCAAGGAACTCCCGCCTCCTACCACAATATACATGCCCCTCGGTTGGTCGAAATTCAGTGGCTCACGGATCCACTCGTGATCGACCGTGTGGATCACAGGCCACATGGGCGTGGATTGGTTGAATTTAAAGGGTTGTACTGTATTATAAAGAAATCAGAAATGTTGTTTAAAAAATCTAGTCTAATTTATTGGTCTCCGACAATTCCATCAATGCTAGGTATACATGAAACTAGGAGATCAGCACCCCAAATCAAAGTTGAAAGACATTCAACTTTAGAAATATTAATCCAATTTATATACTGCCTCCTCAATTAAATACATATCAACAAAGTAGCTGGCCTAGATAGAATGGAACCCACATTTATAAAGTGGTCTGCTAATGTTATAATGTATTCTCTAGCAGATCGATTCAACATGTCTTTAACGACTGGTGAAATACCTTTTGTTTGGAAATGTGCCTGACTGACTGAAACTCCTTAGATCGAAATAACTACAGACAAATATCAGCAATCTGTTCAATAGTAAAACATATCTGAGAAATTAATACATTCCCAAATGTATCAGTACCTAGATACATTTTGTTGAATTTCACCCTTTCAATCATGCTTTAGACCTAACCATTCTGCCACTCCAGCATTAGTGAAACGTACTGATGATATACATTCTTAGTCAGACCAAGGCAAACTACTTGTGTCATCTTGATTTCTACAATTGTAAAGCGACTTTGGATCCTTGAAAAGCGCTAAGTCCCAATCTATTATTATTATTTATTCATCAAAAGCATTTGATTTAGTTGATGATTCTATCTTACTAGGAAAACTTCAATACTTTGGTTTCACTAACAGATCACTAAACTGGTTCCATGCATATCTTAGCAATAGAAAACAATGTGTTGGCATCCTGAGTGGCGCAGCAGTCTAACATGTTGACCACACTGCTCATTGCAAAATAAATGTACACATACATTCAATCATTGCACCCACACTGCTCGCGCACGTCAACAAGCATCTGCGAGGGTCTGAACTTGGTTCTATTTGTGAAGCTAGACACGCTGCAAGTCCCACCTCTCCCATCTCCTTATTGGTTTTCAGGAGGTCCACACTCCAGTCCAGTTGGTAGTGGTAATGCACCTTAAAGTTGGTTGCCAACCACCATAAAAAGTCCAAAGAAGAAGAAGAATCCTGAAGGAGGAGAGATTACTAGAAACAAACTCAGTTTACCCTTTTATCTGTGGATTAATTATCAGAGTAGAGGACCTTGTGTATTTTAGGTAAAATAACAACCCAATGTTTATATCCCAGGACAAGTCAGCTAGCAACAGCAACAATTAATCCACAGATAAACGGCTAAACCGAGTTAGTTTCTAGTAATCTCTCCTCCTTCAGGCTTCTTCTTCTTCGGACTTTGTATGGCAGTTGGCAACCAACTTCAAGGTGCATTACCAGTACCTACTGGACTGGAGTGTGAACCTCAGTTTATCTTTCAATCTATGCGCCTAAAAACCAATGAGGAGATGGGAGAGGCGGGCTTGCAGCGCATCAAGTGTCACAGATAGAACCAAGTTCTATTTTAGTGCCTGGCTACGCAGACGCTCGTTGACGAGCGCCGGCAGTGTGGGTGCAATGAATGAATAACATGTATGTGTAAATGTATTTTGCAACGCAGTGTGGTCAACATGTATGGCACTGCATCACAGTGCTTGAGGCATCACTACAGACCGGGTTCGATCCCAGGCTGTGTCACAACTGGCCGTGACCAGGAGTCCTATAGGCAGTGGTGGAAAAACTACCCAATTGCCATACTTGAGTAAAAGTAAAGATACCTTAATAGAAAATAACTCAAGTAAAAGTGAAAGTCACCCAGTAAAATACTACTTGGGTAAAAGTCTAGAAGTATTTGGTTTTAAATATACTTATGTATAAAAAGTAAATGTAAATGCTAAAATATACTTAAGTATCAAAAGTAAAAGTACAAGTATAAATCATTTCACATTCCTTATATTAAGCAAACCAGATGGCATGATTTTCTTGTTTTCTAATTTACGGATAGCCAGGGCCACACTCCAACCCTCAGACATAATTTATAAACTAAGCATTTGTGTTAAGTGAGTCCGCCAGATCAGAGGCAGTAGGGATGACCAGGGATGTTCTCTTGATAAATGTGTGAATTGGACCATTTTCCTGTCCTGCTAAGCATTCTAAATGTAACGAGTACTTTTGGGTGTCAGCGAAAATGGATTGAGTAAAAAGTACATTGTTTCTTTAGTAATGTTGTGAAGTAAAAGTAAAATAGAAAAAAAGTAAAACAGATACCCCCAAAAACGACTTAAGTAGTACTTGAAAGTATTTTTACTTAAGTGCTTCACACCACTGCCCATAGGACAGTGCACAATTGGCCCAGCATCGTCCGGGGTGGCTTTACTTGGCTCATCGCACTCTAGCGACTCCGTTGTCGCGGGCCGGGCGCCTGCAGGCTGACTTGATCGTCAGTTGAACAGTGTTTCCTCCAGACACATTGTTGCAGCTGGCTTCTGGGTTAAGCAGGCGGGTGTTAAGAAGTGCGGTTTGGCGGGTCATGTTTCGGAGGACACATGACTCAACCTTCGCCTCTCCCAAGCCAGTTGGGGAGTTGCAGTGGTGAGACAAGATCGTAATTGGATATGACGAAAAAGGGGGTAAAATACCAAAAAATAAAGCAATGTGTTTTCATGGGACACAAATCCAAACGTATTGCTCTCAGCAGAGGTGTACCTCAAAGCTCAGTATTGGCCCCTCGTCTTTTCTATATATTCATTTATCTAATTTGTCAGAATACACATTATCATTTATACGCTGATGATACAGTGCTCTTTACATCAGGTTAAAATATTTTGCAAATACAGTACAAGCAACTCTCCAAGATGATTTAAAAACTTTACAAAAATGGTTTCTAGCAAATAATTTGGAAAGCATTTTGACAACTGGCAAGTGTCTTCCCTGACACTTTCAATCTCTCCCTGTCTGAGTCTGTAATACCAACATGTTTCAAGCAGACCACCATAGTCCCTGTGACCAAGAACACTAAGGTAACCTGCCTAAATGACTACCGACCCATAGCACTCATGTCTGTAGCCATGAAATGCTTTGAAAGGCAGGTTATGGCTCACATCAACACCATTATCCCAGGAACCCTAGACCCACTCCAATTTGCATACCGCACCAAACAGATCCTCAGATGATGCAATCTCTATTGCACTCCACACTGCCCTTTCACACCTGGACAAAAGGAACACCTATGTGAGAATGATATTCATTGACTACAGCTCAGCGTTAAACACCATAGTGCCTTCAAAGCTCATCACTAAGCTAAGGACCCTGGGACTAAACACCTCCCTCTGCAACTGGATCCTGGAATTCCTGATGGGCAGCCCCCAGTTGGTAAGGGTAGATAACAACACATCCGCCACGTTGATCCTCAACATGGGGGCCCCTCAGGGGTGTGTGCTCAGTCCCCTCCTGTACTCCCTGTTCACTCATGACTGCACGGCCAGGCACGAATCCAACACCATCATTAAGTTTGCAGATGACACAACAGTGGTAGGCCTGATCACCGACAACGATGAGACAGCCTATAGGGAGGAGGTCAAAGACCTGACCGTGTGGTGCCAGCACAACAACCTCTCCCTCAACGTGATCAAGACAAAGGAGATGATTGTGGACTACAGGAAAAGGAGGACCGGGCATGCCCCCATTCTCATCGACAGGGCTGTAGTGGAGCAGGTTGAGAGCTTCAAGTTCCTTGGCATCCACATCACCAACAAACTAACATGGTTCAAGCACACCAAGACAATTGTGAAGAGGGCACGACAAAACCTATTCCCCCTCAGGAGACTGAAAATATTTGGCATGGGTCCTCAGATCCTCAAAAGGTTTTACAGCTGCACCATCAAGAGCATGCTGACGGGTTTCATCACTGCCTGGTATGGCAACTGCTCAGCCTCCGACTGCAAGGCACTACAGAGGGTAGTGCGAATGGCCCAGTACATCACCAGGGCCAAGCTTCCTGCCATCCTGGACCTCTATACCAGGCGGTGTCAGAGGAAGGCCCTAAAAATTGTCAAAGACTCCAGACAGCCTAGTCATAGACTGTTCTCTCTGCTACCTCACGGCAAGCGGTACGGGAGTCTAGGTCCAAGAGGCTTCTAAACAGCTTCTACCCCCAAACCATAAGACTCCTGAACAGCTAATCAAGTGGCTACCCAGACTATTTGAATTGCCCTCTCCCCCTTCTGTGCTGCTGCTACTCTCTGTTATTATCTATGCATAGTCACTCTAATAACTCTACCTACATGTACATATTACCTCAATTACCTCGACACTGGTGCCCCCGCACATTGACTCTGTACTGGTACCCCTGTATGTAGCCCCGCTATTGTTATTTACTGCTGCTCTTTCATTATTTTTTACTCTTATTTCTTACTTTAAAAAAAGTTGTATTCGGCGCATGTGACAAATACAATTTGATTTGATTTGATTATACTAGAAAAACAATTACCAATAAGCTTGGGTTACTATTCAAATCTAATAATTGTTTTGCTGTATCCATTAGAAAGACCTTAGTAACTCAACTGCTGCTTCCTCTCCTAGACTATGGCAACATCATCTATCAAAACACAACCAAGACCTTAATTTGCGAATTAGATGTAATTTATAACAATCTTTGCACATCATTGCACAATGTAGAAATCACTAATTGGCTGTTACTCCCAAACAGAAGACAACTGCATTGGTACCCATTTTTTTTGTAATGTATCAACTTAAACTTTACCAAACTTTACAAGATTCACACTACTCCTTTTCGACATCAGTATCAATTACATATTCCAAGGGTATATCATGAGGATGGAGTAAGATCTTTCAGATACGAAGACCCAACTGACTGGAATAATTTACCTATTGAAATCAGGGTATTAAAATCACATTCAATTTAAGAAAGCCCTTTTTCAAATGTTAAGAACAAACTGTGTTTTTAACTAATAGAAACATAACCACGTGAAGATATTTGTAAATATGTATGTATGCATACTGTATATTATAGGTACTTTATTTGTTGTATTTGTAGTTGTAGCAGTAGTTTTTATTAGTTGTATTAGTAGTTGTAGCAGTAGTTTTTATTAGTTGTATTAGTAGTTGTAGCAGTAGTTTTATTAGTTGTATTAATAGTTGTAGCAGTAGTTTTTTTATGCTGCTAATGTACATGTTTTATATTTGGACACTTGTAAACGAGATGGTGCATCTCAAGAGATTTATTATAGCAACATTTCTGATAAATAAATAATAAATAAATAGGTAATTAATGAATAGCATAATTAATACCAGGACCCATTGAATGAGGTTGTTGTTGTTATTGTTATTGTTGCCATTGTTTTTGTATAGGTTTGGTTGAATTGAATTGTCTTCAATAAAAGAGTCTTTCAATAAATCACATTAAACTGGATCAGCCTATGTTTTATGTAATATGTTTTTACACATTCCCAACCTCATAACAGTACATGTGCTCATGCACAATGTAGACTGATGCTTAGACAACAGGCTTCATGAAAATATCTGATTAGCAATTAGATAACGACCAAGGAGGCAATAGGTCTATATGCATGCATTATTTAGCACGAAGATAGAGTAGGACATGCAGCACACATAAACAACAGCGGTTCCATCTTGACTCAACCCCCTGAAGTTGTGGGAGGATGACATAAAGTCAATAATACACTGCAGTATTCTCAAATGGGGACCCGGAGGGAATGACAGTCAGTCTTTCTTTGTTGTCTGCATTGAATAATTAAGGTTTACTATAATGTCTACATGTAAACAAATAAGAATTTGTTCTTAACTGACTTGCCTAGTTAAATAAAGATAAAAAAAACTGCCAGTGCTTTATTCAATACTTGAATGTTTTATTTATTTAACCTTTATTTCAAATAAAATAAAATAAAATTGTATTGGTCACATAAGCAGGTGTTAATGCGAGTGTAGCGAAATGCTTGTAGTTCTAGTTCCAACAGTGCAGTAACAAGTAATCTAACAATTCCTCAACAACTACCTAATACACACAAATCTAAAGGGGTGAATGAGAATATGTACATATAAGTATATGGATGAGCGATGGCCGAGCGGCATAGGCAAAGTGCAGTAGATGGTATAAAATACAGTATATACATGTGATATGAGTAATGTACGATTTGTAAACATTATTAAAGTGGCATTGTTTAAAGTGACCAGTGATCCATTTATTAAAGTGTCCAAGTGATTTCACTGGATTAATAAATATGAAGCGTTTCCAAGCCCACTGGCGGGCAGTGGGAGAAGATGGAACGAGGTGGATTTTGGCCTACATTTATGCATATTTTGTCATCAATGAAATATTTGACCACAATACAGTTTTCTGTTCCCAACACTAGAATGTGGACTTTAGCCTTTGCCAAAGTTTTAAAAATCGCGTTGTTTACAAGGAGCGCAAAGACGAATCGAGTTACTGCACACGCGCATTTCACAGAGTAGGCGTTCCCTAACGGAAATATGCAGATATTTTCTGGAATGGGCCAATAGGATCTCGCTATCTCGTGCTCTGCACGCTTACTTGCTTGTTCTGCCCACTATGACTCATCTGTTCTATGCTGATTTGATGAATGTCTTCTATGACAAAAACCATTACAAGCTGGTTTTGGGACAGATCAACGTCGCACATAATTTGATTGACAAGTAAGAAGCTGACTTCTTCCACTATTTCTTTGCTTACACTGATAATGTACACTGTTCAACTTGGTGTTCTCGTTCATGTGTTCTCCTTGCAGTGTTTCCAAAGACTATGTTTGACGGAAGTATGGGGATTCCCTGTACCGCTATAAACAACAGAAGTGTGCTGCTCTGGGTCGAATGTGCACCATCATGAAAAGACAGAAGCAAAGCTTGGAATACCTGGAACAAGGTAATCTTGTAGTTATTTACTTTGTTTGATGAAAGGCTTGTCATGCATGTCTGAAAATGTCTCTGGTTTGCATATACTAGAACAGTGTTTCCCAAACTCAGTCTTATTTTGGCTTTTGCCCAACTACACAGCAGAATCAAATTATGAAGACTTGGTGATTAGTTGATTATTTGAATCAGTTCTGTAGTGGTAGGGCAAAAACCAAAATGTGACCCCTTGGGGTCCCCAGGACCGACATTAGGAAACCCTGTACTAGAAGATACTTAAGACATTTGGCTCCGGTTGTCATTGTTGATGTCTTGTTTACATTGTTGTTTTACTAGTGCGCCAGCATCTTTCCCGGTTTACAAACGATTGATCCCAATACTCGGACTCTACTGCTTTGTGGATATCCCAATGTGGGCAAGTCTAGTTTAATCAACAAGGTATACATCGCTATTGCTCTTATTCTTTGTCATGTCAATGGTTGATACAACCTTGCTGTGGAAATTGTGTTTATAATACAGTGTTCAATGGTTGCATGGCACAATTTGAGCAACCATTGTTAGAGGCATTGCGATAAGTTTCTTGTCTGCTTTGCTGCACGACGGATCACGCTTATCTTGGTCAGATCGTAATTATAAAATGTGTCAATGGCTTACCTGGTTAAAGGCAAATGGAAATAAATAGGTTTAGGTTTATTTGAACATCTTGTTACGTTTGCAGAACATGGATAAAATGTGTCATAAAATTAGGGTTGCACATTTTGGGGAATATTCAGAGGTGGAAACTTTCGGTGGGAATTAATGGAAATATATGCAAATTAATATTAATACCATTTCATTGTAGATGGTTTTTGCATTGGATATATTTACCTTATCATATGGGGACAGAAACATAAACCTTTTAGCTTATCATAAGTAGACATAATTGCAAATGATTAAATCCTTCCAATAGAAAAAAAAATGTAGTTACGAATTCAACTTTAATTAAATGAGGTGACTCTTCACATGGGATGATTTCACTGAACAACAAAAGAAAGGGAATATTGAATGATTCCCAATGATCCATTGCATCTCCCAAAAACGTTTTCAACATAAAGCATGATAAAGCATGTCTGGTTGGAGAGGTGTATGCTGGGCAAAGAACATTCAGAAATCTCTTACGATGCACATTGCCTGTGAGCATCAGAGGTGAACCAGTTGCATACACAGCTCGAGCAAGACATTATTCTGCATTTCTCTGACTACGTTCCTCCATTGAGTCCAAAAAAATTCTGCTTCCAGGAGGACCATGAGCTGTTGCTATCGATAAGATGTCTGATTAATCATTTTCACCCTGAATAAAAGTAGAGGGACTTTTGTCAGAGGTTGCTTGTTGTGAGCACTGAGGGAACTTTATGCACTTGGCCAGATGATTCTGCATCTTTGTTGCATTCTTCACATATGATTTGGCACAGTACTTGCAAATGTACATCGCTTTGAAATGTCTCCACACATCAGCTAGTGCCCGTGGCATTTTCCTGTAAAGATTAGAAAAAAAATGAGTAAAAAAACCCGAATACAATTCCATGTACAGATAAATAGTTAAGCAGTTAAATTAAACAACTCCTTTGTAAGATAAATGTTTTAAAATGAAACATGTATTGAAACAGGTGAATTATCACTCTTCAGTTAGCAGGCTCAAGCAAGCTAAAACCCACATGGTAGAAAAAACAAGCTAGCTGAAATTGTTAACAAGTTAGAAATTATTTAAACACACTTTGCTGTAGGCTACTATTTACTAGTAAACAAAAAAATTATGTATGTCATATATATTCACCCCACCCAGTATTGTAATCAAAACTTACCAGAAAGCATGTAGTCCTTGGCTCAGACGGTGTAGTAGTGTGGGCTCAATAGCATCTCATTAGTGTGCAAGATCTTGAGAATCAGCTGTATATGTGATGGAACAATGCACTGTGGATGCAGAGGGTTGCAATTCCATTGAATCGGGGATAGTTTAACCAAAATATGCCACAAGACCTAGAATTGCCTTGTGTATCCTACAAAAAAAAGTTTCACTGTTATAAGCTAACTTTTTGATGAATTTTAAGCAAAATTCCCAAAATTCACGGGCTTAACTTCCCATGGAACATTTCCGGAAAGTTTCCGACCCTTTGCAACCCTACATACAATACATTGTAGTAGTGCAAGAAAAGATGTTGACAGAGCTGAACTGTCTTTCCAAGGTCACCAGAGCTGATGTTGAAGTCTAGCCCTACGCCTTCACCACCAAGTCCTTGTTCGTCGGCCACATGGATTACAAATACCTTTGTTGGCAGGTAACATGATGCACTTACATGATCCTCATGCCAGCTATCTCTGGCTGGAATACTTTGGGAAGAGGTGTGTGTACATACATATATGCATGCATACATACATACACACATACAGTACCAGTCAAAAGTTTGGACTCCTACTCATTCAAGGGTTTTTCTTTATTTTTACTATTTTCTACATTGTAGAATAATAGTGAAGACATCAAAATATGAAATAGCACATATGGAAACATCTAATAACCAAAGAAGTGTTAAACAAATCAAAATATATTTGAGATTCTTCAAAGTAGCCACCCTTTGCCTTGATGACAGCTTTGTGCACTCTTGGCATTTTTTCAACCAGCTTCACCTGGAATGCTTTTTCAACAATCTTAAAGGATTTCCCACATATGCTGAGCACTTGTTGGCTGCTTTTCCTTCACTCTGCGGTCCAACTCATCCCAAATCTCAATTGGGTTGAGGTTGGGTGATTGTGGAGGCCCGGTCATCTGATGCAGCACTCCATCACTCTCCTTCTTAGTCAAATAGCCCTTACACAGCCTGGAGGTGTTTGGATCATTGTCCTGTTGAAAAACAAATGATATTCCCACTAAGCTCAAACCAGATGGGATTCCGTATCGCTGCAAGTGTGCCTTGAAATCTAAATAAATCACTGACAGTGTCACCAGCAAATCACCCCCACGCCTCTTCCGTTCTTCACGGTGGGAACCACACCTGCTGAGATCAACCTTTCAACTACTCTGCGTTTCACAAAGACACAGCGGTTGGAACCAAAAGTCTTGTGTGGTACCCACTGAGCAGCATGGAGGTGTGATGGTGTGGGGGTGCTTTGCTGGTGACACTGTCAGTGATTTTAGAATTCAAGGCACACTTAACCAAGAACTCAATGGTCACTCTGACAGAGCTCTGGAGTTCCTCTGTGGAGATGGGAGAACCTTCCAGAAGGACAACCATCTCTGCAGCACTCCACCAATCAGGCCTTTATGGTAGAGTGGCCAGATGGAAGCCACTGCTCAGTAAAAGGCACATGACAGCCTGCTTGGAGTTTGCCAAAAGGCACCTAAAGACTCTCAGACCATGAGAAACAAGATTCTCTGGTCTGATGAAACCAAGATTGAATTATTTCGCCTGAAAGCCAAGCGTCACGTCTGGAGGAAACGTGGCACCATCCCTACAGTGAAGCATGATGATGGCAGCATCATGCTGTGGGGATGTTTTTCAGCAGCAGGGACTGGGAGACTAGTAGGGATCGAGGCAAAGATTAATGGAGCAAAGTACAGAGAGATCCTTGATGAAAACCTGCTCCAGAGTCCTCAGACTGGGGCGAAGGTTCACCTTCCAACAGGACAACGACCATAAGCACACAGCCAACAGAGGAGTGGCTTCGGGACAAGTCTCTGAATGTCCTTGAGTGGATCAGCCAGAGCCTGGACTTGAACCCCATCGAACATCTCTGGAAAGACCTGAAAATAGCTGTGCTGCAGCGCTCCCCATCCAACCTGACAAAGCTTGAGAGGATCTGCAGAGAAGAATGGGAGAAACTTTCGAAATACAGGTGTGCCAAGCTTGTAGCGTCAAACTCGAGGCTGTCATCGTCGCCAAAGGTGTTTCAACAAAGTACTGAGTAAAGGGTCTGAATACTTATGTAAATGGGATATTTAAGTTTTTCCTTGTGTTTTTTTTGTGCAGAATTTTCTAAACTTGTTTCTGCTTTGTCATTATGGGGTATTGTGTGTAGATTGATGTGGGACGGGACAAATTAATCCGTTCTAGAATAAGCCTGTAACCTAACAAAATGTGTAAAAAGTCAAGGGATCTGAATACTTTCCGAAGGCACTGTACACATTAAGTACCCTTTGTAGGTCTGTGATGGATAACCTCTACCACAGTATCTGAAACCTTCAATAAAATACCCTGTGTAGTGTAAGTTTCTCTTTCAATCGCCAGGAGTTGAATATGAGTAACACCTGGACCATTTCATGTATAGCTAACTCCATATTTGGCCGTAGGTGGTTGACACCCCAGGGATCTTGGACCACCCTTTGGAGGAGAGGAACACCATTGAGATGCAGGCCATCACAGCCCTGGCGCATCTGCGTTCTGCCGTGCTCTACGTGATGGATGTCTTCGAGCAGTGTGGCCAAGCCCTAGAGTAGCAGTACGAGCTCTTCAACAACATTCGGCCCCTCTTTGCCAACAAGGTCAGAGGTCATGTGTTATGGAGGCACCATTGATTTAAAACTGCATTACAAATTACACACTACTCCATTTATAGTGCATTACTTTTTACCAGGGTCCATAGGACTCTGGTCAAAAATAGGTTGCTATTTAGGGACTATATATTGAATAGGGTGGGATAAAATATGTGAGTACCATGGATGACTTTTTAAATGTAGCTGTAATGTCTATTGTTGTAGGCTTGTGAGTAACAGTCAACAGTTGTGCAAAAGTCAGAATCTTTCCCTTTTAAAGCACTCTGCTAAAATTGTGGGGGTGACGCCTCAAGCTTTCTATCCTTCCTTGGGTACACCAAGGAAGGGTAGAAAGGCTAGGACGGACTGCTTTCTTAATGTCCTTTGTCTCAAGGCGCAGTGCTACATTATTTCTCTGAAAATGCCAAGGCATGTAAAAAAACAAACTCTGCAAGGTTTTTTATTTAATTAAATATCGTCATTTTTTCTCTAGCCTTTGCTCATTGTGGCTAACAAGTGTTATGTCAAGAAGATGTGACCTCACTGAGCAAGACCAGGTTCTTAGTTTTGTTCATGCTTATTGCTAACCTATTCTCTTTACTTTGGCTTTATTTCTTTCCCTAGTTTACTTTGTCATCCTCTTTCAAGATGGGACTTGCTTATCAAGGTTTCCTGCTTTGTTCTTTCAGAAAATCTTTGCTGACCTTACTGCAGAGGGCATCCCTGTCATTGAAACCAGCACTTTGACTGAGGAGGGCGTGATAATGGTGAAAACAGAGGTGAGCAGTGTAGTCCACTCTTCTGATAACTAACCATTTGTTAGTAACAAGTGTTATGTTTTGTGTTTTTCTCTATTTGTACGGAAGTCCGGAGAGGACATATGAATAATACATTTAAAAAAGTTGATCAACTTATTTATCTCATGATCACTGCATAACAGAAGTTGTTTTGTCAAGATCACGAGACAATCAAAAGTACTACACATCACACATTAATTTGTTGAGATACACAATAACCACTTCATCAAGGAGCCCCGTGGCTGTGTTGGTTGCACTGCGCTGGTGTAGCAATCAACAAAACCGTATGCGCTAATCTGCTGTGGGCTGTGCCACCTCAGCCGTTCTGTTGGTCATCAATACGTTCACTCCTATTTAGAGTTTATCTCGTGATCTCGACAAAACAACTTTTGTGTAGTAATCATGAAATAAATAAGGTGATCTCGACATAACGAGGGAACTATTTTCTTTCTTCATATGTCCTTTCTGGACTTCTGTCATTTGTTTTTAATAATTCGTACTAACATTTTCCTGAATTTCAGGCCTGTGACAAACTTCTGGCCGATCCTGTCGATGGCAAAATGAAGGGCAAGAAGGTGCATGATGTTCTCAACAGATTGCAGTTAGCAGTGCCTGCTAAGAGGGACAAGAAGGTAGGCAAAATGCTATACTTTCTGTAGAGGTGCATGTCTTTCCACCCTTAGTGATTTGCCCAAGTTAAACATGTATGCATGATTTTACTAATGTTTACATTTTTTTTTTATGGTATATAAATTTGAATGTGAACAGGGGAAATTGGGCATGTCCTTTTAAGTATGCTCATTAGACTGTTTTCTCAACACTAGGTGAGACCACCGTTCATTCCAGAGGGAGCTAGGATTGGCAGGAAAACAGTGGAGGTGGATGCACCCAAACGCAGAACAGTACGTCCATACATTATTAACACTTATAGAAGGATTATGTTGGAAAAGCCTTGGATGTAATCCGCTCACTCAAGTGGGTTATGTTGTGATAAATGTTCATTGTCAAGATCTAGCTGTCTTACTAAGGTATTATTTAATTAATTGCCAATTTCCATCATTGATTTACAGGGGAGGGAGATTGGAGATATATGCTGGACCTACAGAGTATGTATTTGGACATTGTCTCATTTATAAATGGCTTTCCTGGAGTGGTATTGTGTAAATGGTTATCAGGACACTAATTAGGTCAATTTTCTCTAATACTTAAAAAAAACCTTTTTTTTCTCCTTTTTTCAGAATATTGGGAACTGATGAATAAAGAGGAGAAATATGATGTGATTCCTGAAATATGGGAGGGTCACAACATTTCAGATTATATCGACCCTAAAATCATGAAGGTGAGTGGGGCGTGAATTGATGACCAGTATGGAAAGGATGTACTGACTAGAATGGGGTTGCCTGTTCAAGTGATTCCATGGAATCATTAACTTGAATGGGGGTGCCTGGTCTATTCATTCAAATTCTATGGTGTCACCGCCCTAAACGTCTCTCTCATGCCCATACAGAACCTGGAGGATCTGGAGGAGGAGCTGAAGGAGAAGGCAGGGGAGTATGAGACTGGTGAGGATCAGGAGATGCAGATCCGCCAGCTGGCCCAGAACTGTCAAGAAGGTGATGTGGATGGAGATCTTGTTTATATGAATATAACTTTTACAGTTCATCTTGTTTTATAGCCTGTCTTTTAAAAAAACTATTATACCTTTTACAGGTTGAAAGAAATGGGAGACCTTGGTCTGGACATGACTGGCAAAGATGATGTATGTAAAAGACAATATATTTTCACATGCTACAGATGTTATGCTGTAGTGCAGGGGTCTAAATCAGTACCTGAATAGAGCGGAATAATGAAAAAAGCATTGGAACTGGCTTCGCGGTCCGGAGTTTAGTTTGAGGGCTGTAGTGTATTCTCACATTTCTGCTCATGTCCATTCAGAGCCACTATGCGGTGAATGCCCGTAGATCCCGGAGTGTTGGTGTTGGCAAGAAACGCAAGCGTGTGGCATCCATAGCGCCCACCTCTCGAACCCGCAGCCAGAGTGCCTCTCGTCCCCCACGCGACCAATCTGGTGTTCGTGATCCTAAGGTTTGTGATGGCTATTTAGAGAGTTGGCCAATCCGGTTTATGCATTATGATGCATTTACCTGACACTTCAACATTCTATGGCAGCCATGTTTGCTCCCCATTACGATTACATGGGGAATGTACAAAAACATACTATAAAACTGAATGTCTAGAATGAGCATTATAGTGCATTTACATCATACTACAACATTATATGGCAGCCATATTAGCTCCCCATTAAAATGACTTGGGGGAATAGTTAAATAATGCTATGTAACTGAATGTATAGAATTAGAACAATATTCTAAAAGTTGGCATAACTCTCTAAATGTATAGTTCTGGGCTACTCTATCTTTTCCTGTCATCAGGTGAATTGGGTTGTGTTAAAAATATGCATATTGGGAAAGTGTTAGTCCACTGGCTAAAAAAATAGTCTGAGGAGATGTTATGATTGTGTGTGTCTGAAGTGGCACCCTATTATGGATCCAGGTCAAAAGTACTGCTCTATATAGGGATATGAGTGACATTTGCGACACAACCTGTGTTTTGCGGAGGATTTACTGAAAGTATGTTTTCCTGTATAGATGGCGAAGAAGGCCAAGAAGTTGATGAAGAGCCAACAGAAGGACATGAACTGCCAGGGGAAGAAGGGAGAGGCAGACAGACATGTATTTGACCTCAAGCCAAAACCTCTTTTGTCTGGCAAGAGAAAGTCCGGAGCAAACTATCACAGATAAAGGCATTGATCGATGAGGTTTGACCTTTTTTCAGTGTAATCCAGCTTCTGTCGGAATTGTATACTTTTTCACTGGAGTAAATCTGAAAATAAATGTTTGCCCTTTTCTGAATTATCTTTCATCATATTGAGGTAATGAGTGACACAAGTAATATTCCTGGTTTTGGAAAGCTGCGTAGTGGAGCACAAACCTCAATTCACCACAAGGTACCAGCAATTTTAGTGGTAGTTTGACTTCTGTGTCACTTACATGAACACCCACAGTCAAAGCTTCCAGTTGCTGTGGCTACCAATTGTGATAAAAATAAGCTCAAAGGGCATTCAAGTGAAGTGTACTTGAATTGTAAACTGTAAATGGAACGTATTGCCTTAACTCCTAGAATCCATCAATTGTATTGCTTTGGTGTAGCTAGAAACAAAGAAGATGACGGTGTGTGCAGCGTAACAGTTAAGTCCTCTCAATAAATGTGAGTTTATTCTACTGTGTACACTGCAGTGGGGGAAGTGATTACATGTATAAACAAAAATGTGTCTCACTAGTGCTTTATTAAAAATAAATTTGAATCATTTACTATCTTATGCTGCCTGTTCATCCCAGTGTGATGAAAAAGAAATATATCTACAATTTTAGGAAAATCATAGATTGTGTATATGAGAAAAATATTTTGGTCCTACATGACTCATGGGGTTTGTCCAAAGAGAGTGTTTAAAAACAAAAATTGGGTAAGGGACCCGGAAGTAGGCGTAACTTCCTTCGGTGGCTCGGATGAAATGGCCAGTCAGTTAGCTGCTATCTGTTTGACAGTGGGTAGCTGCATAGACTGTCAAAAGAAGGGAAGCTAGACGTGAACAAGAACCTCAGTAAATATTTTTTTCTCGTAGATAATGGTAAAGGGGTTTATCGCAGAATAAATATCAGAGCGACTTGGAACAAATATCTGGATTTCTAGTATTGTAAGTATATATGTATTCCTTTTTATTTTCTTGTAACGTTATGTGCACGGTTCTCTGCTAGCGAGTTCGCTAGCTCGGTACGTCAATTCAGTTAACTAGTTAGCGTCGTAGTAGGTCGCACCTTACCTATTTTTACATTTATTTTTGTCAATTTGGGTATACATTTTGTGCAAAATAACTAGCTAGATAGTAGACAGTCCTCGTTCTGTCACCTCAGTAATATCAATGAAAATTTGTCAGATGGGTCGCATGAGTTATTTTGCGTCATATCTAGCTAACTAGGTAGTTTGACAGCTAGCTAGTCTGGTTAACTACGTTCTTACTAGGGGGATCAGGCAGGGTGGCTTGACAGGGATTGGTTTTTAGGTTACTCGTCAACAGTAATTGTTAACTTGCAGTAACGTTTGTTAGTATGTATTGTGTCACATTCTTTGAACGTTTTCAGTCCTGACATCAGTCCTTCACACACCCCTTCAAGGGCAACATGATTCCAATATTGACATGCGGACATCACCTAGTTGTTATCAGTCATCATATGAAGTTAATCTAACGTTTTAGTTATTCCATTTATTTTATGATGACTCCAGTAACTGTCAGACATGCTCAGAGTCTTCAAGATGTCCTCTTTAAATCAATGACGATGCCCCTAGGAGCTGTAAAGATATGAATGAGAATATGAGAAATACTGTTTGCATGTGGGGTATGTGTACCTGAACACCTCCAAAGGCAACGGTATATACTACAATCTTTGGCCATACTGACTAAGGAAGACACTCTTAGTATGGATAGGGTCTTGTGTAAAGACCTCTGGAATATCTCTGAACTAATATAGCAAATCATTTTAACCATGTACTCTACTTCCTCCTTTACAGTTTCACATAGAAAGGTTGGGAGTCTATGAGGAGGGATGCCTGTCGAAAGTGGAAGCAGTGCAGCCTCTCGCCAGGCCAAGCAGAAGCGCAAGTCCCACAGCCTGTCCATCCGCCGGACCAACAGCACAGAGCAGGAGCGCACAGGTTTACAGAGGGAGATGTTGGAGGGACAGGTGGGGACTGGGCTGGGGGGGAGCATGAGAACAATACACAGATTAGCAGAGTTTTAATTTGCTTTTGTCCAGCTGAATGTTGTCAACATGAACACAAACCAGGATATCCTTGTCAGATTGCAAAATTGTATAGAATAGAATGATGCAATCAATATGTCTGTGGAAGTTGTGTTCTTATCTTGGGTGCACTAATGGCCCTGTCGTTTGAACCAATTGGTTCGCTAGTCTAAAGTAGGCCTAATCCCTTTACACTGTGAACCATCAGTTTAGAGAACATGAAATGTGGTTGTGCTGTTTAACCATCAGAATTAATGTGTGCTCTTCTGTCCCTGATGATGCAAGTGGACTCAAGCTAATCTATTTCAACATCACTTAGTTAAGTCAATTATATGATATAAAGTGTATGGATGCAGTTATAAGAACAGAACATGTTCAGTTGAATGATACATTAGACTATATGAGATAAATAGCCAAAATATACTTTCCCCTATCATAAAATATAAATTAGCCTAACATTGATTTAGTAAACAGTTGTAATCCAAGTAGTAAGATAATGTAGCTATTTTTGTGGAATTATTTATTCAATTATCTTAGTTCTATGTTAGCTATTATAAGCTGGCTGGTTCGAGCTCTGAATGCTGATTGGCTGACAGCTGTCATACCACAGGTATGACAAAACATACATTTTTGCTGCTCTAATTTCGTTGGTAACCAGTTTATAATAG
>NC_138293.1:22330000-22747500 GCF_965601325.2 Salmo salar | reverse complement strand
ATTTGAAATCGATTTCTTTCAGTTTTTGCTGTGTGATGAAGTAGGGAAATGTAGTTTGCAACAGGCCAATATTCTACATAGTTTAGCTCAGAAAATATGGTAATTAACTGCAATGCCCATAATCCATTGCACGCCTACTTGTCCGGTCTGTGTTTCTTTTACGCCGTTAGGTTAGAGTGGGGCAGACATGGAGAGAGAAGGGACAGAATGTGTGATCCTGAGGGATAGAGTGCAGTTGCTTTGTGAGGTATGTCTAAATACATGATTTAAGTGATTCTTAGTTGGTACTCAGCAGTTATAAAAGTAAGCCTTATTTACTTTGAAGAACTACTAAAATAGTGATTTTGTCAGACAGTATAGGCAGCTCTATAGCGATGATTACTTGGAAGAAATGAATACTGTCATCAAATGTAATATATACAACAACTTAAATATTTTATTAAAGATAAGTAATGTAAATAAATGATGGTTGTTAGGTGATAATCAGTAGTTGGCAGTCACTACCATCATGAGACTTTATTCTGTTACAACATTCAACCCACATAATATATAGTACATTTAATGTAAAAAAATTAAAAAAAAAATGATCGAAATCAAAAACCGTGATTCTTTAAAAAAATGTATCGATCCTGAAACCAAACACTAATCGCTCAGCACTACTTACAATCTAGTTGTTCTCTATTACAATCATTATTTTGGCAAAGGGGTGACTTAGAGGGGACAAAGCCCACTGTTCTATTGAAACACAATCTTAGATGAAAATTCTATTTATTTTTGAGTAAATGGATATAAGGATATATTTAAAATACAATCACTTTAGGTTTGTATTGTATGTGAAGTTTTCATTGAACAGTAGATATGAAAGTGGTGATATTGTCAATTTATTTATATTTTTTACCTGTGCCATAGCGCTCACATTCTTTCCATGGCAAAGTAGGTGATGGACCTCTTCTCACCTTTACTGTGGGAAACATTGTGGAGGTGTGGGGTAGAGACTCATGGGTAACAGGTTCTTCATGTCCCCCGTGTCCCCCCCACCGCTATGCATGAGCAGCGCAGCCATGGAGGTGATGCACCATCTCTAAGACACTTGGTGATTGAAATGTATGACTTGTTGTTTTCTAGACTAATTTCAGTGAGACATATTAAAGACACTAATTGATATCTCCCTAACCAAAGCTTTCTAAGCAATTAAGGCTACGCATTTTGTTTTTTGTTTGTTTCTGCATTCACTAGAATGCATTTCCATTGGATTTCCAAGCTGTAAAGCACTTAGGCCGAAAGGTTGTCATGATCTCTGTGAAATGTCTTGAGCTTCAATGTCTTAAAGGGATACTCAGAGATTCTGACATTTTTATGTCTTTGTGTGCAGTATGAAGTAAGTTGAGGTAGATTCGCGAGCCAGTGCTAACTAGCATTAGCGCAATGACTTGAAGTCTACAGATACAGTAGCATGCGCTTGCGTACCTGTAGACTTCCTGTAGCATTGCCAGAATCTCGCAGTATCCCTTTAATGACTAATGGTTTTAGGTGAAAGGGCATTTGTGGGCCTTTTTTTGTTTCCCAGTCAGTGCAATGACCGATGATATTGTGCCCTTTCTATCATTTACATTTTAGTCATTTTGGTGAAAAAACCTACCACAGTTACTGAAATTAGACTTCTTTGAAGTAGCCGCTATCATTTACATTTACATTACATTTAAGTCATTTAGCAGACGCTCTTATCCAGAGCGACTTACAAAATGGTGCATTCACCTTATGATATCCAGTGGAACAACCACTTTACAATAGTGCATCTAAATCTTTTAAGGGGGGGGGGGGTTAGAAGGATTACTTTATCCTATCCTAGGTATTCCTTAAAGAGGTGGGGTTTCAGGTGTCTCCGGAAGGTGGTGATTGACTCCGCTGTCCTGGCGTCGTGAGGGAGCTTGTTCCACCATTGGGGTGCCAGAGCAGCGAACATCATGGCAACAGTGTGATGGTCTGTTAGGAACAGCTTGGTTTTACCTCGTTGAGCATCAGCCTGTTGATTTTCAGTTGCAGCCAGTCACACAATCTCATTACCAGAAAGAACTAGCCTATTCCTCTATAGCTCAGTTGATAGAGCATGGTGCTTACAACACCAGGATAGTGGGTTCGATTCCTGGAACCACCTGTACATAAAATGTATACACGCTTAACTGTAAGTCCCTTTGGATAAAAGTGTTTGCTAAATGGCTATTATTATTATTATTCACAAACAATAAGTTAGGCTGATGGCTTGCTCTGTTCAATGTATGCTATTAAACCGTGCATTCATTGCATTCAATGTTAAAACATTTATGATCTATATGTCATTTTCAGAAATGCTTATTGGAAGGCCTCAAGCAAACACTAATCCTTTCTTGAAGTGCTGATGATTACTGATGTAAAACAAGCAACAATTTGATATGCTCATTGCAGACCATTCACTGTCTGAATAGGCTATAGCCCATAAACTGGGTCAGGGAGCCATAGATATTTGGCCAGTTTCTACCTGCGGATTTAATGATGCTTTGCAGAATCTAACACACTGCCTGTTGCCTAATGGTTAAATATAGCAGGTTACGCCAGTGTTACGTCTAAATTGGTTCTGCAATCCTTAACAGCTCTTTGATTATAAACTGAACTGCTATCTTTTCTATGGCATCCATTCACGACTGACTGTTAATAGCGCTTCATTTAGTTTATGCACACCTTTAAAATGCTATTTCATAGGAACTGTGTATTAAATCAGACCTGTGAACATTTAGAATGTCTATATGTATGTTAGTCCTGAAATGTTTTTTCTCAACTGATTTGATATTAATTTATTTTGTATTACACTGTCACATGTATCTCGCACCAAAGCCTCAGGGGGCGTCCCAAATGGCTCTGGTCAAATGTAGTGCATTATTTAGGAAATAGGGTGCTATTTGAGAGAGACCCTCAGCTACTGTATCTGCAGATGTTTTATCTGTGCAGCCCAGAGAGACCCAGAGCTGCTGCTGCTATGTGTGGATAGGCTGCTCTGCTGCTGGCTTGTTCTGTGCTTACAAACAACCCCTGGTTTAACAATCGCTGAAAACCGCAACTTAACAAATCAAAGTTTTGGGTAACATTTTGGTCTTCGATCGTACCATTATGCTGTTACTAGGCCTATATGTTTACTGTAAGTTCACATAGGGTTGAATTTACACTTTAATTTCCATAGTTTTCTCAAGGATGATTTTATGTTTTTTGTATGTGGTTGCAATATTCTGGTTTTCCAGAAATCTGTTTTGAGGATTTTGGATTTCTTGGTTATTCCCTGTTGATTCTGGGAATCTTTCAACTGGGATTTCTGGGACACCTGGGAATTTTTGGAAAGTTACTAGTGTTTTGCAGCCCTGTTTTATGTATGTTGTTGAATTATTTTGGTGAGATAACTGACCTGCTACTTTATGCCCTCATGCTTTTACAGTGGGAACTTATTTAGTGGTTTGTTTCAAACACCTGCCACTCTGAAGTCCCAACTTGTTTTATTTCCATTTTAGATGTAAACATGGATACTGACTGATGGTTTTACCTTATATTGCTTAATATGTTCTTTATCCCCTCTTATTTCTTTCACAGCTTTGCATTTAAAATTAGTTTTGATTAATGCTGCATATTGATTGTGCCCCCAACATGGTACTGAGGTGATGTGAATAAATAAATAATGACGATTGTGTGCCAAATGGCACCCTATTCGCTAATATAGTGCACTATTTTTGATCAGAGCCCTAATGAAGTGTGCTATATAGGGAATATGGTGCCATTTTGGACATAGCCTAAAGCAACCTAAACTTCTTAGCCATCGCAGAGGTATCACGCTAACTGTTTGGAATCCTAATGACCCTGTGACCCCCACCCACCCAGTGCTGCTGTCCCTCCCTGCTTCCATTTATGCTTCCTCCTCTTCATTCACCTGTGTGTTAACACCATCTCCTGTTTGCTGCCCTTCAGATCGTTTCCAGTTTTAAAGCCACCACGTCCAGAGCCGTGTGCCAGCTGGTCAAGGAGTATGTAGGTCACAGGGATGGCATATGGGACCTGAGTGTCACCAGGACACAGCCCGTGGTGCTGGGCACAGCTTCGGCAGGTAGATCGCTACAGTACATCCCAATGCCATTGTGGCAGGGTTGCAAAATTCCAGTTAATTTCCCCAAATTCCCTGGTTTTATAGAAATCCCCGATGTAAGGTTCCTGGAATCAGGAGGAAATAAGTCGGAGAAACATAAACCTCCCACCAGCATTTCTGGAAATTCTGTCAAGTTTTTGCAAGCTAGAATTTTGCAAGCCTAGCTAGCTACAGTGCTTCCCAATGTCTTGGCTGCTGGCCTTATTGTCCTCCTGGCCCAAGACTAACAATCATGTTAGTGAGTCACAGTAATGTTCAGCCTAATAGCGCTTTAAAATTCACTGCAGACTTTGGTTTAATATTCAATCCATTTAACTGTCAACATGTGTATGTTAAGGTTGTGATAAAGCGATCATAAGGTCTAGTAATGATTGCCTTCAGACCGGAGAGCATATTGTGCTTTTAATACGCTAAGAGGGGGCAAATGTAATTTGGCAATGGTTACAGTATGATGGTAGTGCTAGCTGAATTAATCATGATCTGTATCCCAAATGGCATGCTATTCCCTATTTAGTGCAATACTTTTGACCAGGGCCCATAGTGCTTCTGGTCAAAAGTAGTGTTTATATTGGAAATAGGGTGCCATTTGAGACTCTCAAAGGATTACAGTATGAAGCTAGCGTGGCCTAAATGACGCCTACTGTTCTAAGCCACTGTGTGTGTACACCACGTGTCTGTCCACAGATCACAGTGCCATGCTATGGAGCATCGAGACCGGGAAGTGCCTCCTGAAGTATGTGGGTCATGCAGGATCAGGTAAAATACTGTTTTTATTTGATCCATGCTATGTGTAGTCATGAAGAAAGCGACTGGTCTAAATGATTCAGAGAGCGTCCCAAATGGCACCCTATTTAGAATCCCAAATGGCACCCAATTCCCTATATAGTGCAATACTTTTGACCAGAGCACTATGGGGCCCTGGTAAAAAGTAGTGTACTACAAATTAAGAAATCATTTGACTAAACGAAATAAAAATTAACTATACTATGAAACAAAGATGAATGATAGTAAAAAAAAAGCTTTGGAGCACCTTAAATGACATTTTTGGGGGAAAAAAGCCAACTCGGCTCCATCATTCATTGAATCAGATGGCTCATTCATCACAAAACCCACTGATATTGCCAACTACTTTAATTACTTTTTAATTGGCAAGAAAAGCAAATTCACGGATTATATGCCAGCAACAAATGCTGACACTACACATCCAAGTATCTCTGACCAAATTATGAAAGACAAGAATTGTAATTTTGAATTCCGTAAAGTCAGTGTGGAAGAGGTTCATTTTTTAGTTGTCTATCAACAATGACAAGCCACCGGGGTCTGACAATCTGGATGTAAATTTACTGAGGATAATAGCGGACGATATTGCCACTCCTATTTGCCACATCTTCAATTTAAGCCTACTAGAAAGTGTGTGCCCTCAGGCCTGGAGGGAAGCTAAAGTAATTCCGCTACCCAAGAATAGTAAAGCCCCCTTTACTGGCTCAAATAGCTGACCAATCAGCCTGTTTCCAACACTTAGTAAACTTCTGGAAAAAATTGTGTTTGACCAGATACAATGCTATTTCACAGTAAACAAATTGACAACAGACTTTCAGCACACTTAAAGGGAAGGACACTCAACAAGCACAGCATTTACACAAATGACTGATGATTGGCTGAGAGAAATTGATAATAAAATGTTTGTCAGGGCTGTCTTGTTAGACTTCAGTGCAGCTTTTGACATTATTGATCATAGTCTGCTGCTGGAAACATGTATGTGTTATAGCTTTATACCCCCTGCTATAATGTGGATAAAGAGTTACTTGTCTAACAGAACACAGAGGGTGGTCTTTAATGAAAGCCTCTCAAACATAATCCAGGTAGAATCAGGAATTCCCCAGGGTAGCTGTTTAGGCCCCTTGCTTTTTTAAATCTTTACTAACGACATGCCACTGGCTTTGAGTAAGGCCAGTGTGTCTGTATGATGATGACTCAAATAAAATGAAGCTGTATTTGTCACATGCGCCGAATACAAGTGTAGACCTTACTGTGAAATGCTTACTTACAAGCCCTTTACCAACAGTGCCCTTAACCAACACTATACACATCACATCCTACAGCGACTGAAATTACTGCAACACTTAACAAAGAGCTGCAGTTAGTTTCGGAATGGGTAGCAAGGAATAAGCTAGTCCTAAATATTTCCAAAGCTAAAAGCATTGTATTTGGGACAAATCATTCACTAAACCTCAACTGTGTCTCGTAATGAATCATGTGGAAATTGAGCCAGTTGATGTGACTAAACTGCTTGGAGTAACCCTGGATTGTAAACTGTCATGGTCAAAACATATTGATACAACAGTAGCTAAGATGGGGAGAAGTCTAGCCATAATAAAGCGCTGCTCTGCCTTAACAACACTATCAACAAGGCAGGTCCTACAGGCCCTAGTTTTGTCACACCTAGACTAGTGTTCAGTCGTGTGGTCAGGTGCCTCAAAGAGGGACTTGGGAAAATTGCAGTTGGCTCAGAACAGGGCAGCACGGCTGGCTCTTAAAAGTTCACGCAAAGTTCCACATAGAGCCGTGACTACATGGAACTCTATTCCACATCAGGTAACTGATGCACGCAGTGGAATTAGATTTTAAAAACAGGTAAAAATACACCTTCTGGAACAACAGGGATATGTAATGTGGTTGCTTTGGTGTGTTTGGACCCCATCCCTAATAAATACAAATACTGAATAGGGTGCAATTTGGGATGGGCCCAAAGTTTTATTGTGGAGGCTATTCATGAATAACTATATGAACAAATACCTCCTATGTTTTCTCTTTCCAGTTAACTCTATCAAGTTCCATCCCACAGAACAGATGGCTCTTACAGGTAAGGACCTTTTGCTCAATGTCCACAATTGTCAGAAAAACACATTTTAGGCCATTATATGTTCAGATGTCTATTGGTTTGGAGGTGTTTGAGGCCTCATTCTGCTCTGTCCACAGCGTCTGGTGACCAGACAGCCCATATCTGGAGGTACATGGTGCAGCTGCCAACCCCACAGCCTGTAGCCGACATCAGTGTAAGCTTCTCAAAACCATATCTCTTATAACCCACTGCATCTACAGATGTCTAGTTCTAAATGCTGATCTCTGTGTGTCTGTCTCCGATTCCACAGCAGACGCCCTGTGACGACGACATAGACTTCTCAGATAAGGACGAGGCTGATGGGGACGGTGAGGGCCCTAACGAGTGTCCCTCCATCCGCATGGCTTCCACTACCCTCAGGAGCCACCAGGGGGTTGTCATCGCTGCAGACTGGCTGGTGGGGGGCAAGCAGGTGGTTACCGCCTCCTGGGACCGGGCTGCCAACCTGTACGATGTGGAGACCTCTGAGCTCGTCCACTCACTCACTGGTACGAACCAGCCGTTCTCTTAGGGACGGTTTTTGGGACACAGATTAAGCCTAGTCCTGGACTTAAAAGTAAGCGCAATGGAGAATATCTATTGAAAATGCTCTTTAGTCCAGGAATAGGCTTAACGTGTCTATGGAAAACCACCCCTTAATGTGTGGTTTAAGTGTCTGTAGAGTAATCATTAGATGTAGGTTGTTTTCTGGCGTTGTATGTCTGCCATTGAGCCTCTGATCACATTTCAATCATAATCAATGTTCCCTTAAGAGGGCTCTGCAACAGTTTTTTGCTCTGCCGTATGTCTCTACCTCACCTCTGTGTGTGTGTGTGTGTGTGTGCGCGCGTGCAGGCCACGACCAGGAGCTGACCCATTGCTGCACCCACCCCACCCAGCGTCTGGTGGTCACCTCATCCAGAGACACCACCTTCCGTCTGTGGGACTTCAGAGACCCCTCCATCCACTCTGTCAACGTGTTCCAGGGACACACCGAGTGAGTTGCACACACACACCACCTTCCGCAAGTGGGACCTCCAGAGACCCCTCATCCACTCTTTCAGTCTATCAGTAGCACCCCTACAAAATTCATGCAGAAAGCATATCGCCACCCATATGAATGACATTAATTAGACATTAATTTGCAGTCATTATCAATGTGTCTGTTTAGATTACAGGGGGTTGATTTGGTCTGCCAACAGTAGCGGATGAGGGCACAGCTAATCAGCCATTAGTATCCAGAACAAATGATACCGTGATACATGAGTCAGTCAAGTGGATGAAGTAGCTGGTGACCTTCAGGCCTCAAATATTCCCACCAAGACAGCATTTGTGTGTTGTAGTAAATATCTAGGAATTCCTCTCATACTGCAAATCTACTGTATCTAGGGTTGCAAAGCTACTGGAAATGTACCAAAGTTACCGGATTCTTCTGTAATTTAGTCATTAACAGGTAATCGATGGCAATCTATGGTAACTTTACTAATCTGTATCCATATTGTTCATGAGTTTCTAGAAGATTGATCATATGGTTCAAGAGGAAATATCCTAATTAATGGAAAAAGCATCTAATCAACAATGGCAGTATTTTCAATTAACTCTGCAACTCTTCCAACTATTGACTTTTCTTCACAACTGCCTCCAGTTTGGCGCCAAAACATTGACAACGAATACATACTGACGTAGTAAAATAAATAAAAAAAGAAAGATATTTCATTCTGAAACCCCTTGCCTATATATAACCCTTGCCTAGTTAAATAACAAATATTAAACACAATGATATTCACTAAGTTGGTTTATATTTAGGATAATGTTTTACAGCTTTGTCATTCTATTTTTTTAATCATCTTATTTAATTATTTCATATATTTAAATGTGATAAGGCCACACAAAGGGTCAGATATAATTAAACACCTGTGATAATCTGAATTACCCAAAAGGGCCACTAGATGTCTTGTTGCAAATTACATAAAGTCCTTGAAAGTTACCAAAATTCTGTTAGTTTATTGGTAAACTTAGAAAGTTTCCGCTAATATACCCTCCCTTTGCAACCCTAGCTAACTGTAATACTATTAAGTGTCAACATTTCCTAGGATATTAGTTGTCAGGGTTCCCTCACTAGGACAACATCAGTGTGTGGTTGATTCAGTCAACTTCAATCTCATTCATTTCATAAAGCCCTTTTAACATCAACAGTTCTCACTAAGTGCTTTCCAGTAATCTGGCCTAAGCCCCAAAGAGCAAGGAAAGACTGTGAATGACTGTTTTGAATGACTCTCTTCCGCCATGTCATGCCTCTCCAGCACGGTGACATCAGCAGTGTTCACTGTGGGGGACAATGTGGTGTCTGGGAGTGACGATCGCACTGTCAAGGTCTGGGACCTCAAGAACATGAGGTCACCCATAGCAACCATCCGCACAGACTCTGCAGTCAATAGGTGAGAGCGAGGACTTTGAAATTGAGATAGTAGGCAAGTATTGGTTTGAACCTGTCAAGACTGGTATTTAAGAATTTATATTATATTTTTTAACCCCTTTCAGGATGAGCATGTCGGTGAGCCAAATAACCTAAATATGTTACTGGGAATTTTGTTTTTAGAAGGTTCAATAAAAATAAGTCAGGATCATATTCATTAGTTTACAACGTAGCAAAATCTTTTGCACTGTAACCAAAAATGTTGACAAAAAAAACAAGCAGATTTTATTGGACAAATTCGGAAAGGTCCCTCCATGTTTCGACCAGTTTACTTCCTGGTGAATAAGACCCTGAAGCGTATACTACAAAGTAGGATCAAGTAGTTAGCCAGCTAACTTTAAAGAACACATTTTTTTACTTGAAATGAGTTTGGTCTAATTGACTTAACAACCCAAAACTTACCTGAGTGTACAAAACATTAGGAACAACTGCTCTTTCCATGACAGACTGACCAGGTGAATCCAGGTGAAAGCTATGATCCCTTATTGATGTCACTTGTTAAATCCACTTCATTGTAGATTAGTTTGTTTTACTCACTGCTATAGCACACTCCGCCAACCCTGAATGTCCTTGCTGTGTCTGAATCCTTGCTTAGGAAGGCCTCCAAAAAGTCTGAGATTTCCATCCCCAACTACATCATTCTCCGTCAAGATAGAACTGCCAAAGCGGGAGGAGTTGCAATCTACTGCAGAGATAGCTTGCAAAGTTCTGTCATACTTTCCAGGTCTATGCCCAAACAGTTCGAGCTTCTAATTTAAAAATAAATCTCTCCAGAAATAAGTCACTGTTGCCACCTGTTAAAGACCCCCCTCAGCTCCCAGCTGTGCACTGGACACCATATGTGTATTGACTGCCCCTCATCTATCTTCAGAGTACGTTCTTTTAGGTGACCTAAACTGGGATATGCTTAACACCCCGGCAGTCCTGCAATCTAAGATAGATGCCCTCAATCTCACACAAATTGAAGCCTAACTTTTTACTGTTCTTTGAACTACTTCTTACAGGATAAGTGTGTCGGTGAGTCAAAGAATCATTGCTCTTCCTCACGACAATCGACAAGTTCGGCTGTTTGACATGTCAGGAGTACGGCTGGCTCGACTCCCACACAGCAACAGACAGGTAACCAGCACCAACACACAAAGGCAGCAAATACATACTATTTTTCATCTAGTATATTTCCAGTGTAATCTGCATCTGTAGTGGTTTTACTGATCTATAGATTGGCCTGGATATTTATATCATAGCACATAATAAGTCAGGATCATATTCATTAGTTTAGAACGTAGCAAAATCTTTTGCACTGTAACCAAAAATGTTGACAAAAAAAAACAAGCAGATTTTATTGGACAAATTCAGAAAGGTCCCTCCATGTTTCGACCAGTTTACTTCCTGGTGAATAAGACCCTGAAGCGTATACTACAAAGTAGGATCAAGTAGTTAGCCAGCTAACTTAAAAAAAACACATTTTTTACTTGAAATGGGTTTGGTCTAATTGACTCAACAACCCAAAACATACACTGAGTGTACAAAACATTAGGAACAACTGCTCTTTCCATGACAGACTGACCAGGTGAATCCAGGTGAAAGCTATGATCCCTTATTGATGTCACTTGTTAAATCCACTTCAGTGAAGATGAAGGGGAGGAGACAGGTTAAAGACTGATTTTTAAGCCTTAAGACATGGATTGTGTATGTGTGCCATTGAGGGTAAATGGGCAAGACAAAATATTTAACTGCTTTTGAACGGAGTATGGTAGTAAGTGCCAGGTACACTGGTTTGAGTGTGTCAAGAACTGCAACGCTGCTGGGTTTTACACACTCAACATTTTCCTGTGTGTATCAAGAATGGTCCACCACCCAAAGGACATCCAGCCAACGTGACACAACTGTGGGAAGAATTGGAGTCCGCATGGGCCAGCATCCCTGTGGAACGCTTTCGACACCTTGTAGAGTCCATGCCCCAACGAATTGAGGGGGGCGTGCAACTCAATATTAGGGAGGTGTTCCTAATGTTTTGTACACTGTGTGTATACAGTACCAGTCAAAGGTTTTGACACACCTACTCATTCCAGGGTTTTTCTTTATTTTTACTATTTTCAACATTGTAGAATATAGTGAAGACATCAAAACTTTGAAATAACACATGGAATCATGTAGTAACCAAAAAAAGTGTTAAACAAAACAAACATTTTATATTTGAGATTCTTCAAAGTAGCCACCCTTTGTCTTGATGACAGCTTTGCACACTCTTGGCGTTCTCTCAACCAGCTTCATGAGGTTGTCACCTGGAATGCATTTCCATTAACAGGTGTGCCTTGTTAATTTTGTGGAATTTCTTTCCTCCTTAATGCGTTTGAGCCAATCAGTTGTGTTGTGACAAGGTAGGGTTGGTATACAGAAGATATATTTACCTATTTGGTAAAAGACCAAGTCCGTATTATGGCAAGAACAGCTCAAATAAGCAAAGAGAAACGACAGTCCATCATTACTTTAAGACATGAAGGTCAGTCAATCTGGAAAATGTAAAGAACTTTTGCGCAGTCGCAAAAAACATCAAGTGCAATGATGAAACTGGCTCTCATGAGGACCGCCACAGGAAAGGAAGACCCAGAGTTACCTCTGAAACAGAGGATAAGTTCATTAGAGTTACCAGCCTCAGAAATTGCAGCCCAAATAAATGCTTCAGAGTTCAAGTAACAGACACATCTCAACATCAACTGTTCAGAGGAGACTGCGTGAATCAGGCCTTCATGGTCGAATTGCTGCAAAGAAACTACTACTAAATGACACCAGTAAGAAGAAGAGACTTGCTTCGGACAAGAAACACGAGCAAAGGACTTCAGACCGGTGGAAATCTGTCCTTTTGGTCTGATGAGTCCAAATTTGAGGTAAAACCGCTGTCTTTGTGAGACGCGGAGTAGGTGAACAGATGATCTCCGCATGTGTGGTTCCTACCGTGACGCATGGAGGAGGTGTTTTGGTGTGGGGGTGCTTTGTTGGTGACACTGTCTGTGATTTATTTAGAATTCATTTTTGTTTATCTGTCAGCCCCAGCCCCGAACTCAGGCCCTGTGTGTAGTTAACCGACCCTCTCTGCCCATTCATCGCCATTTTACCTGTTGTTGTTGTCTTAGCTGATCAGCTGCTGTTGTCTTACCCGTTGTTGTCTTAGCTAGCTCTCCCAATCAACACCTATGATTGCTTTATGCCTCGCTTTATGTCTCTCTCAAATGTCAATATGCCTTGTATGTATATTGTTGTTTAGGATAGTTATCATTGTTTTTAGTTTACTGCGGAGCCCCTAGTCCCACTCAACATGCCTCAGATACCTCCTTTGTCCCACCTCCCACACATGCGGTGACCTCACCCAGCATAACTAGTACATCCAGAGATGCAACCTCTCTTATCGTCACAAAATGCCTGAGTTTACCTCCACTGTACCCGTACCCCACCATACCCGTCTGTACATTACGCCCTGAATCTATTCTACCACGCCCAGAAATCTGCTCCTTTTATTTTTTGTCCCCAATGCACTAGACGACCAGTTTTGATAGCCTTTAGCCGTACCTTCATCCTACTCCTCCTCTGTTCCTCGGGTGATGTGGAGGTTAATCCAGGCCCTGCGTGTCCCCAGGCACTCTCATTTGTTTACTTCTGTAACCAAAAAAGCCTTGGTTTCATGCATGTTAACATCAGAAGCCTCCTCCCTAAGTTTGTTTTACTCACAGCTATAGCACAATCCGCCAACCCTGATGTCCTTGCTGTGTCTGAATCCTGGTTTAGGAAGGCCACCAAAAATTCTGAGATTTCCATCCCCAACATTTTCCATCAAGATAGAACTGCCAAAGCGGGAGGAGTTAGCTTGCAAAGTTCTGTCATACTTTCCAGGTCTATGCCCAAACAGTTGAAGCTTCTAATTTAAAAATGAATCTCTCCAGAAATAAGTCTCTAACTGTTGCCGCCTGTTATAGACCCCCCTCAGCTCCCAGCTGTACCCTGGACACCATATGTGTATTGACTGCCCCTCATCTATCTTCAGAGTACGTTCTTTTAGGTGACCTAAACTGGGATATGCTTAACACCCCGGCAGTCCTACAATCTAAGATAGATGCCCTCAATCTCACACAAGTTATCAAGGAACCCACCAGGTACAACCCTAAATCCGTAAACATGGGCACCCTCATGGATATTATCCTGACCAACTTGCCCTCCAAATACACCTCTGCTGTTTTCAACCAGGATCTCAGCGATCACTGCCTCATTGCCTGCATCCACTATGGGTCCGCAGTCAAACGACCACCCCCATCACTGTCAAACGCTCCCTAAAACACTTCTGCGAGCAGGCCTTTCTAATCGACCTGGCCTGGGTATCCTGGAGGATATTGACCTCACCCCGTCAGTCAAGGATGCCTGGTCATCTTTAAAAGTAATTTCCTCACCATCTTAAATAAGCATGCCCCTTTCAGAAAATGTAGAACTAAGAACAGATATAGCCCTTGGTTCACTCCAGATCTGACTGCCTCGACCAGCACAAAAACATCCTGTGGCAGACTGCAATAGCATCGAATAGTCCCCGCGATATGCAACTGTTCAGTGAAGTCGGGAACCAATACACGCAGTCAGTCAGGAAAGCCAAGGCTAGCTTTTTCAAACAGAAATTTGCATCCTGTAGCTCGAACTCCAAAAGGTTTTGGGACACTGTAAAGTCCATGGAGAACAAGAGCACCTCCTCCCAGCTGCCCACTGCTCTGAGGCTAGGAAACACTGTTACCACCGATAAATCCACTATAATTGAGAATTTCAATAAGCATTTCTCTACGGCTGGCCTTGCTTTCCACCTGGCTACCCCTACCCCGGTCAACTGCCCGGCACCCTCCACAGCAACCCGCCAAAGCCCCCACCATTTCTCCTTCACCCAAATCCAGATAGCTGATGTTCTGAAAGAGCTGCAAAATCTGGACCCCTACAAATCAGCCGGGCTAGACAATCTGGACCCTCTCTAAAATTATCTGCCGAAATTGTTGCAACCCCTATTACTAGCCTGTTCAACCCCTCTTTCGTATCGTCTGAGATTCCCAAAGATTGGAAAGCTTCCGTGGTCATCCCCTCTTCAAAGGGGGTGACACTCTAGACCCAAACTGCTACAGACCTATATCTATCCTACCCTGTCTTTCTAAGGTCTTCGAAAGCCAAGTTAACAAACAGATTACCGACCATTTCGAATCCCACCGAATCCCACCACTTCTCCGCTATGCAATCTGGTTTCAGAGCTGGTCATGGGTGCACGGCTCTGACTTAGAATACGTGGACAACTACAAATACCTAGGTGTCTGGTTAGACTGTAAACTCTCCTTCCAGACTTACATTAAGCATCTCCAATCCAAAATTAAATCTAGAATTGACTTCCTATATTGCAACAAAGCATCCTTCACTCATGCTGCCAAACATACCCTCGTAAAACTGACCATCCTACCAGTACTCGATTTCGGTGATGTCATCTATAAAATAGCCTCCAACACTCTACTCAACAAACTGGATGCAGTCTATCACAGTGCCATCCGCTTTGTCACCAAAGCCCCATATACTACCCACCATTGCGACCTGTACGCTCTCATTGGTTGGCCCTCGCTTCATACTCGTCGCCAAACCCACTGGCTACAGGTTATCTACAAGTCTCTGCTAGGTAAAGTTCCCCCTTATCTCAGCTCACTGGTCACAATTGCAGCACCCACTCGTAGCACGAGCTCCAGCAGGTATATCTCACTGGTCACCCCCAAAGCCAATTCCTCCTTTGTTCGTCTTTCCTTCCAGTTCTCTGCTGCCAATGACTGGAACGAGGTGTAAAAATCTCTGAAGCTTGAGACTCATATCTCCCTCACTTGCTTTAAGCACCAGCTGTCAGAGCAGCTCACAGATCACTGCGCATGTACATAGATGGGCTGCTTACAGATGGGCTATCTACCTACCGCATCCCCATACTGTATTTATTTTTTTATCTTGCTCCTTTGCACCCCAGTATCTCTACTTGCACATTCATCTTCTGCACATCTTCCATTCCAGTGTTTAATTGCTATATTGTAATTACTTCGCCACCATGGCCTATTTATTGCCTTACCTCCCTTATCTCCCTTATCTTACCTCATCTTACCTCATTTGCACTCACTGTGTATAGACTTTTTGTTTTCTTTTGTTCTACTGTATTATTGACTGTATGTTTTGTTTATTCCATTTGTTTATTCCATGTGTAACTCTGTGTTGTTGTATGTGTCGAATTGCTATGCTTTATCTTGGCCAGGTCGCAGTTGTAAATGAGAACTTGTTCTCAACTCGCCTACCTGGTTAAATAAAGGTGAAATAAAAAAAATAAAAAAACCTCCTCACACCATTTGCACACACTGTATATAGACTTTTCTTTCTCTATTGTGTTAGTGACTGTATGTTTATTTATTCCATATGTAACTCTGTGTTGTTGTTTGTGTCGCACTGCTTTGCTTTATCTTGGCCAGGTCGCAGTTGTAAATGAGAACTTGTCTCAACCAGCCTACCTGGTTAAATAAAGGTGAAAGAAAAAGCACACTTAACCAGCATGGCTACTACAGCATTCTGCAGTGATACACCATCCCATCTGGGTTGCGCTTAGTGGGACTATCATCTGTTTTTTCAACAGGACAATGACCAAACACACCTCCAGGCTGTGTAAGGGCTATTTGACTAAGAAGGAGAGTGATGGAGTGCTGCATCAGATGACCTGGCCTCCACAATCACCCAACCTCAACCCAATTGAGATGGTTTGGGATGAGTTGGACCACAGAGTCAAGGAAAAGCAGCCAACAGGTGCTCAACATATGTGGGAACTCCTTCAAAACTGTTGGAAAAGCATTCCAGGTGATGCTGGTTGACAGAACACCAAGAGTGTGCAAAGCTGGCAAGGCAATGGGTGGCTACTTTGAAGAATCTTAAACATATTTAGATTTGTTTAACCATTTTTTGGTTACTACATGATTCCTTATGTGTTATTTCATAGTTTTGATGTCTTTGTTATTATTCTACAATGTAGAAAATAGTACAAATAAAGAAACTTTTGACTGGTAATGTACGTTTAGCTTTCTTAAAGAACCAGAAAATCGACAGTTATTTCTGGTTGTTTATCAAAGGTAACTGGCTAACTCATTGATCCTGCTTTGTAGTATAACCTTTAGTGTACCAATGTGGCTGTTGCTTCACAGGGCCACCGGCGCATGGTGTGCTGCTCAGCCTGGTGTGAGGACAACTCCTCCTGTAACCTGTTCAGCTGTGGCTTTGACAGGCAGGCCATCGGATGGAACATCAACATCCCAGCTCTGCTGCAGGAGAAGTGAGCCCAGCCCAGACAGGTTTGTTTTCCCCCTCATTCACTATCTTATGTTTTTTTGTTGTTGGTGCGTCTAGTCCAAGACTCAATGGGGAATTTCCATAGAAGGTGCTTTATACTTTAGGACTATAGGCTTAATCTGTGCCCGCAAAACTGCTTCTGTGTTATTTGCAACATTACTTCTCTTTTCTATACATATCTGAAAGGGGGATGTGATTTACAAAATGTCAATGTCATATTGTTTTCTTGTGTGTCAGCCCTGAGCCATCCGCCTGGCCCATCTGCTCACTGAACCCCATGTTAAGAGCTGATCCCTGGTCAGTTCAGTCAGATGCCACCACCCTCAGGCAGGGAAGGGAGAAGATCGATTGAGGACCACTCTCTCTCTGTGTCAAGTATTCATGTTCTTCTCACACTCCAAATGTGGTCACAGTCTGGTCTGCATAGTTTGAATATACATACCGTACTACATACATGTGTGGTGGTTTTCAATCTTGCCCATGTATGTACAAAAAATGTAAAGGACTACTCTGCTTTGTTGTTGGGCTTGTTTTGATCAGTTTATTCATGACTTTCCTTCTGAAGATAAATAGCACTGACATAAAGAAGGTACGGGGGGATATTATAGTCACCCTAATTTTCAGTTCAGAATAGGTCAGGCACCTTTTTTGATGGTGTAGCCTCGTTGATAATGAGCAGCATTTCATGGAGACTTGTGTTAGTACTGAAATGCCACACATCTGCTTTCGAACCCACCTTAACCGCTCAGAAGTACAGCTAGCCAAGCTACTGCATATCTCTGTGCCATTTCGGCAGAGCCATATTTTGTCAAAGTTTACTGCCCATCTCTGTGCCATTTCGGCAGAGCCATACTTTGACCATCTATTGGTGATCAACTGAGCACTGAATAAGGAAAATGCAGAGCTGCTACAGTACAGTGTTCATGTGGCTCTGTCATGCACCTTTTAGAACCAATAGCTGTTACAATTTTATTTGTTGTTAAACTGTTTTAGACTAAATACCATTGCAGCTTTTGTACAGACTTGACAGAATCCTACTCTTGAGTCCTAGACAGTATGTTGTACCAGTGGAATAAATTGTGTAAACACCCCATGTTTAGAGGTTGAGGTTGATCGTCTTCACCATTTTAATAGGCCCTTCATTCAGGTTGAGGTTGATCGTCTTCACCATTTTAATAGGCCCTTCATTCAGGTTGACGTTGATCGTCTTCACCATTTTAATAGGCCCTTCATTCAGGTTGAGGTTGGTCGTCTTCACCGTTTTTAATAGGCACTTCATTTGTGTGTAATAATCATAAATGAGTCTTAGAAAGTAAGACGTCATGAAATTGCTGTTAGATATAGAGTTTACAAACAATAATAACATGAAGTGTTTCTTAGAATTAGTCAGTATTGAACATGTTACAGGGATATATAGGTCAGTAATTTGTTACCGCGTGGTACTTCCTTGCGTAAGTAAGTGGGATCTCTAAGAGCGTTCTAATGCAATAGCTGTAACATGCTTGGTGTGCTCAGTGATAATGGCGTTAATTTCTGCATAGAAAACTAAAAGAAGAAGAGATTATTATGTGTTTGAGGTAAGTGTGATGTCATAAAGTAGCTGTGTCTGTTTTTTAGAGAAAGAGAATCAACGTTGAACTTGAAAACATTTTGAGTGTAATTGTCTGAGTCACTTGGCAGGCAGCACAGTTGACTTGGTTACATTCCTGCTCTTACGCAGACAAATTATACAAAATGATGTATCTGTATCTCATGAGACAAGCCAGCTTTATTGCAGTCGTAAATGCTTCTCTAGAGACTTAGATATGCTTTGTGTTTTGCCAACTTGTAACAACATATTGACTATTGATATTTATACAAGAAGTCACATTGAACATCTTTTATCCCGTTATGGAATCGTTATTGTGACAATAAAAAGTGGTTCCAGGTATAGGCCCACGGTTCAAAGTGAGCGTAACTTTCCTTCCACAATAAATTTCACATCTGGAGAAAATGAAATGTAATCTCTATTCAAAGTGGCCTATTTGGCTTAATGGTGTATTCCTGCTGCATATTTTATTATCCTTTTAACTTTGAGGTGATCTTTTCATTTCCACTAGTTCTTCAGCCTGTGCAGTTAAAATCAGTTGGATCTCTTTGGTTTCATTGGCTGAAGTATTGTTGTTTTAATCTATAGTGGTTTGCATGTAGATGTATCGTTTACATCAGGGATGTCTTAGAGGTTACTCCTAGCCTGGTCCCACATCCGTTTGTGCTCTTACCAACTCCCTTGGTCATTGTTAAGCCAAACATGACACTACTGTAAGTGACAAGGAGTTGGCATGATGGCACAAACAGATTGGCACTGAAAATAGGCCACTGCAGATGTGGTTGTGCAGTTGTATGCATGACTAATACCACATGATGTAGTACTAGAGGCATTGATTAAGTGACTATAGTAATCTGTTACATGGGTTGATATAATAAGAGATCTCTCTTGGACCGTAGCTGTCCAGGATTGTCATCCGTGATTTAAGTGAAACAAATCTGTTTGAAATATCAAAGATGTATGGCCTGTGAATGTGAAGTCTAGCCTGGTGCCAGATCTGTTTGTGCGCTTGCCAACTTCATTGCTCGTTTGGCACGACAATGAATGAAAAGGAGTTGGCATGGTAGCACAGACAGACTGCCACTCAGACTACCTGACCTCCGGAGCCACCATGCATAGCTAGTTGACCATGTTTATCATCACTTTCTTCATGGATTTATTTACATTTCAGTCTCGTGGTTTTCTCAGCTGGTTATGTAAATGTGGTCCTGTGTTCATTTCAATGGAGTACAGTGCTTGCTTGTTTCCCAAATGGCACCCTATTCCGTATGTAATGAATATGGTGCAATTTGAGACGCATACCCTCATTACATCATACAAACTTAGCAGTAGAAATCAACATTGTAAAACTGTGGTTACCTACCTAATGATATTTTGTGGTAAAAAAGGTTCATTTTAACAAGAGGAGCTCCACTAGTACACATCTCATAACATGAAACAGTTTAGCTGTGTGTGCGTGCGTACGTGCGTGCGTGGTGGGTATTCATAAGGAACAGCAGCTTGTGAAATCAAATAAAATGTTGTGCCGTTTCATTCCCTCAGAATTGTGTCCTCTTCTTTGTGTCGTAGTTCAGCCTTGCTTCAAGCCTTGCAAGGCTGACCATTACTTTGGTGCCGCGATATGAGGATAGTGTTAAATTAATTGTTCAGTCTTTTATCACCCAGTTGTCAGAAAACTAAAATTGTCAATTGACTCACTTTAATAAAAAATATAAATTACTCTTTTACATTTGACATTCAATGCCCTAGATAGAAAGTACTTCTGCATTACTATTAGCATTCAATCATTTTAGTCTGTGAGATGGTCTCTGTTTTGTGTGGAAATAAATATCAAGCAATACGATTGCCTGTGGAAAGAGGAAATACATGAATATAATGTTTAATTTACTATGTGTTTATAGGTGTATGTGTGCAATTGTAACAGAGGGAAAATACTAACGAGAGTAAATTACTGTCAAAACAGTCCGCAAAAAAAACTATTTTAATACTGTTATACTCTCAGAACGTGCAATGTTCTCTTTCAGCCACTAGATGTCCCTGCTCTTTCATGTTTCTCAGGGCCTGATTCACATACTGTAGCTTATTTGCTCCCCAATACTACAATGATAATTTCTGAAAAAATTACAAAGAAATACTTGACTGAATGTTTGAAAGGGTAAATGGTATTCAATGCAAGGAGACTACAAAAGGGGAGCTTAAGTGAGTAACTCAACAGGTGTATGTGAAGGATTGCTAAAAGGGAAACAGGTTTATCTTTGGGCTACTGTATTGTTACTGTATATGACTGCACAGTGGAGGAAATAGAAGAGGGGTATGTATACTACAAAGCAGGATCAAGGAGTTAGCCAGCTAATTTACTTAAATATTCTGAAATAACTTGTAATTTTACCATATTTTTCTCCCCAATTTCGTGATAGTGGCGGTAGGTAGCCTAGTGGTTACAGCGTTGGACTAGTAACCGAAAGGTTGCTAGATCGAATCCCCGAGCTGACAAGGTACAAATCTGCCGTTATGCCCCTGAACAAGGCAGTTGACCCACAGTTCCTAGGCCGTCATTGAAAATAAGAATTTGTTCTTAACTGACTTGCCTAGTTAAATAAAAGTAAAATACAAAAATATCCAGTTACGATCTTGTCTCATCGCTGCAACTCCCCAACTGGCTCGGGAGAGGCCAACACACTGCTCGCTTTTTTATCTGGTACAAGACAAACCCTCATACGTAAAAGCCTATTGCAGAGATCTCACCCCCACTTTAAATATTATTACTGGGCAGCTAATATAATAATCATTATATATTGATATATCATTATATATGGATGACTAAATCCCTGATGTTGACCTTACAGCGCCTTCGGAAAGTATTCAGACTCCTTGACTTATTCCACGTTTTGTAATGTTACAGCTTTTTTTCCCTTATCAATCTACACACAATACCCCATAATGTCAGAGCAAAAACAGGTTTTTAGAAAAAATGTCAAGTGTGTATGTATATATCTCTATCTGATTACATTTACATACAGTACCAGTTAAAAGTTTGGACACCTACTCATTCCACGGTTTTTCTTAATTTTTTACTATTTTCTACATTGTAAAATAATAGTGAAGACAACAACTATGAAATAACACATATAGAATCAATTAGTAACTGAAAAAGTGTTAATCCTGGCTGTATTTCACTTCATTAGCTGCCTTACTCTACTCAAAACTAGCCGAGCCTGTTTCCAGGTACACTAAAAACCCTATTGTGAAATTCTCAAAAAAATCAGGAAATGGTTAAGGCGATCGTTTGCTCTCAGTGAATTTTCAACTTCTGCCCCGTTATTAAACAACCATACATTCTCTCCACCATTAGTAGACAGGGCGTTTCATATCTGGCCTGGAAAAGGGATCTGCTCACTGAACGATTTGTACATTGATATGGATTTTGCATCTTTTCAACAGGTAGTAAAAAAGTTCAGTATTCCCAGATTCCATTTCTTAAGGTTAGGTACTGCGTTGTTTTGTATCTTCATACTCTAGTCACTTCCCATCACATCTACCTACCTCCCTTCTAGACTGTTTTTAAAGTGAATCCTTATATCAAAGGGGGCATAGGTTTTGTTTTTATGTTATTACATTTGCACAATCTGAAGTCCCTGGACTCTCTTAAGAACCAATTTGAAGAGGATTTAGGTGAACAACTTTCAGTATGCTTCAGAGAATACATTCGTAATCTAAGACATGCTGTAATTCAATTTAAAAAAGTTTATCGCCCGAATTGGTCAAAGGAAAAATGATCCAAGTTTGGACAAGAAATAGATCCCACATGTGACTGATGTAAGCAGGCTCCTGATACTTTATTGCACATATTTTGGACATTCCCGAAATTATGTGCAGCCCTATGGGGCTCCTGGTCACGTCTGGCTGTGACAGCCTGGGATCAAACCCCAGGCTCTAGTGGCGCCTCAGCACTGCAATGCAGTGCCTTAGACCTCTGCGCCACTCAGGAGGCTGTTTAGATTTTTAGTTGAGAAAAGCTTGAAATTGGCATGGCCTAATTGACTCAACAATCAAAAACACACACAGAACTTTAGCTTTCTTATTGAATCAGAATATCAATAGTTGTTTCTGGTTGTTTCTCGAAGTTAGCTAGCTAACTCATTGATCCTGCTTTATCGTATACCCCTCAGGACTACATATTCGTTATGGAGAAGTCAGAGTGCACAGAAGCAATCCAGACAATTTTTTCTAGACAAATTCCCTCACACTCACGACATACTACATGTGTTTCAAGTTATGTTTATTTGTCATGTACACAGGATACAACAGAACAGTGAAATGCTTACTCTCACAGCTCTTTTGCAACAATGCAGTATTCAATCAAGATGAGATAAATAATATAATGTGTCTGTATGTGCACTTACAGCGCCTTCGGAAAGTATTCAGACTCCTTGACTTATTCCACGTTTTGTAATGTTACAGCCTTTTTTTTCTTGTCAATCTACACACAATACCCCATAATGTCAAAGCAAAAACTGGTTTTTAGAAAAAATGTCAAGTGTGTGTGTATATATGTGTGTGTGTATATATATGTGTGTGTGTATATATATATATATATATATATATATATATATAAACTGATTACATTTACATACAGTACCAGTTAAAAGTTTGGACACCTACTCATTCCACAATTTTTCTTAATTTTTTACTATTTTCTACATTGTCAAATAATAGTGAAGACATCAACTATGAAATAACACATATAGAATCAATTAGTAACTGAAAAAGTGTTAATCCTGGCTGTCTTTCACTTCTGTTCGTGATTGGGAGTCCCATAGGGCGGCGCACAATTGGCCCTGCGTCGTCCGGGTATGGCTGGGGTAGGCCGTCAGTGTAGATAAGAATTTGTTCTTAACTGATTTCCCTAGTTAAATAAAAATAAACAAATCCAAATATATTTTATATTTGAGATTCTTCAAAGTAGCCACACTTCGCCTTGATGACAGCTTTGCACACTCTTGGTATTCTCTCAACCAGCTTCATGAGGTAGTCACCTGGAATGCATTTCAATTAACAGGTGTGCTTTGTTAATTAATTTGTGGAATTTCTTTCCTTCTTAATGCGTTTGAGCCAATCAGTTGTGTTGTGACAAGTAGGTTTGGTATACAGAAGATAACCCTATTTGGTAAAAGACCTAGTCCATATTATGGCAAGAACAGCTCAAGTAAACAAAGAGAAATGACAGTCCATTACTTTAAGACATGAAGGTCAGTCAATGCGAAAAACTGTAAGAACTTCATGAGTTTCTTCAAGTGCAGTTGTAAAAACTAACAAGCGCAGTGATGAAACTGGCCCTCATGAGGACCGCCACAGGAAAGGAAGACCCAGAGTTACCTCTGCTGCAGAGGATATGTTCATTAGAGTTACCAGCCTCAGAAATTGCTTCACAGAGTTCAAATAACAGACACATCTCAACAACAACTGTTCAGAGGAGACTGCGTGAATCAGGCCTCCATGGTCGAATTGCTGCAAAGAAACCACTACTAAAGGACACCAATAAGAAGAAGAGACTTGCTTGGGCCACGAAAAACGAGCAATGGACATTAGACCGGTGGAAATCTGTCCTTTTGGTCTGATGAGTCCAAATTTGAGATTTTTTCTTGCAACCGCCGTGTCTTTGTGAGACGCAGAGTAGGTGAACGGATGATCACTGCATGTGTGGTTCCCACAGTGAAGCATGGAGGAGGAGGTGTGGGGGTGCTTTGCTGGTGACACTGTCAGTGATTTATTTTAGAATTCAAGGCACACTTAACTAGCATGGCTACCACAGTAATCTGCAGTGATACGCCATCCCATCTGGTTTGTGCTTAGTCTCACTATCAATTGTTTTTCAACAGGACAATGACCCAACACACCTCCAGGCTGTGTAAGGCTATTTGACCAAGCAGGAGAGTGATGGAGTGCTGCATCAGATGACCTGGCCTCCAAAATCACCTGACCTCAACCCAATTGAGATGATTTGGGATGAGTTGGACCACAGAGTAAAGGAAATGCAGCCAACAAGTGCTCAGCATATGTGGGAACTCCTTCAAGACTGTTTGAAAAGCGTTCCAGGTGAAGCTGGTTGAGAGAATGCCAAGAGTGTGCAAAGCTGTCATCAAGGCAAAGGGTGGCTACTTTGAAGAATCTGAAATATTAAATGGTTTTTAATTTGTTTAACACTTGTTTGGTTACTACATGATTCCATATGTAACATTTCATAGTTTTGATGTCTTTACTATTATTCTACTATGTTGAAAATAGTCAAAATAAAGAAAAAACAGTACTTTATTGAAGCACCTTTGGCAGCGATTACAGCATTGACTCTTCTTTGGTATGACACTACAAGCTTGTCCTGTAAGGATCACAATGGATCAGATCAGCTTGGCAATGGCTGACAATAACCAGACCTTCTCTCACCTGCAGAGGGGAGGAGGGAACTGGTGTGGGGTTTTGACACCTCCACAACCGGTCATTAATTTAAGTAGAAGACTTTTCTTTCTCCCCCTTTAGTGTCAACCAAAGGAATGTCTTTGTTTCACAGACTGTCCCCGCTGAAACTGTATTGATGAACTGTATGGATGAAAACTGTAACTTGGAAAGTATATCCCCTTTATCTGTCAAGTTTCCATCCAATACGTTGTGCATATAATATGACAAATTATGAAAGTATTTTTGTTACGATATACATGTGATTTTAGGAGGTATAAGATACTCTTTCTCCTATAAACTGTACATAAGTAGCCACCCCCCAAGTGAGGTCAGAGAACGTGTCAGACTGATGGAGACATCCCCTTTGGCCAGAGTGCCCAAAAAGCCTTGGTAACGAAATTAACATTAGACCACAAAAGTGTGAAGCGGTAGCTACATGTTTGAAATGGTTGGAACTTTGAACCTCAACACGAGGTGAAGAAATAAACTCACCTTCCTTTAGACCAGAGAGATGAAGAGCTGCAGCTCATAGTGGTCTGAATCCTGAATAATCAACAGGAGGAGGAAGAAGCGACAAACTCCCCTCTCAGACAATCATTGGTACAGCTGATTAGCTGTCCTGAGTCAAATATCTCAAACTCTTCAAACCATCCCATCCTACTATGAGTCTCAAATCACCGTACGCTACTCTCATCACCCCACTGGAACCATCAGCACGGCTAGCTTATCTTCAAATAAGCAGCTTCAGAAGCGAATGGAAGAGTGAACTCTGTAGTTCTGTTCAGAACTACATGACGGACCCAAGACACCCATACGTAAATACATTCATGATTTCTTATTCCAAACGAGCGGCGGTTCGTATGCAAACTATATGATTCATGTGAGAATAATGTGTATTTTTCTCCCTCTATCTCCCTCTCCATGTCATGGTGAGGAAAGCCACCATATTGTAAAAGTACACTAGGGACCTTTGTCTCATGTATTACGTGTGTATGTTATCCTGATTTCTCATTTTAGTTAGCTAGTAAATAAATAATGAACCAATTGGTGTAGTACTGAATCATGAGCAAGGCTGGGGTTTTTGCAGATGCATGAGGTTACGACTGTTCAGAATGATGATATGATAAGCGGTAATGATTAATATTATGACTGTTTATCGATTAAATAGATATATACCTTATAGAGTTTAATTCGGGAGATGGTAACTCTTTAAACAACCTCTTCCGTAGTGCCCCAAATTCCTAATGAGGTAATTCTTACATGATTAATTTAATCGGGTAACATTAAACATAGTTAGTGGATTAAATAAATAAGTCATCAGATTAATGAAAGTAAAGTCACAACATATTGTGCGAGGAATCTAAAACAGAATTAGGCCTTGCTGTTGAATTCAGTCTATATGAATTGTGTAGCAGATTACGTTATACACCATTGGAGCCGTAGGCAGGATTATTGTTAAGGGGGGACTGTGATTCCTTTTGACCAAGATACTAGAAAGATTGCCTCCGGTGTTGCATACTGAGTAAGGATCAGTGTAGACGGTGGAGTATTCATTCCTAGAGCCAGGACATATGGGCCAAGGATATATTCGTTTGACCAAAGTGGAGTATTATATCTGTCTATTGCGCTTCAGAAGCGTGAGAATACACAGCTAATATTTATTTATGTTATCACATGTTCCAATAACATCGCTAGCAACAAACGCTGATTGGGTTGAACACGAGTCATCGTAAGTAAACCCCAGGTCCCCTACTGAAGGGGACCTGGGGTTAACTTCCAAGCACACTGCGCCTGTGTGTGCTTGGAAGTTAACATTCTTGTACAAGGACGGCTAGCTTTGCATTAGATGTCAAGCTAACAAAGAGGAAGCAGCCATTTCCCTTTGTTCACAGCGAAATCCTGCGCCTTATGGGACAGAAGTCCTGCCTCTGCTGGAATCCCTTGTGAGTTCAGATTTCAGGGGTGAGTGACCCATTGTGGTGAAGAATCGGCAGTACATTTTTTTGAAAAGAATTCCAATGCGAGGGCCAATGTGGTCAACTGGTTACGCTTATATAATGGCCAACCAATTTCAACTGATTGGATATCATTGTCTCATTCAACAACAAGGAAGTTAAATTGCCAAACAAACATTTTACCAGGTTGATCATTTGGATAAGGACCAAATTAATTTGTTCCAACCAATGAGACATTTTAAACTTTTCCACATTAACCTAGATACAGCGACGCTTTAAGGTTAATCAGGTATGATTAATCATTAACATTGCTTAATCAATTAAATTTGCTTTTACAAATTCATTGTCGTCCAACCCCCACATTGCTGATAGATAAAAATCATTTTTGCAGCTTCCAAAGACTCACCTCCCCCCCAGTGAACCCTCCCCATAGATAGATTGATCGCTGACCTCAGCAGCAATATAAACCCAAACTATGACATATGCAAGAAAACAGCAGAAATTGCGACAGACGCCCTCCCAAATAGATCATCAGACACAGGCCCTGTAAAGGTTCTCTCCAGTTTAGCCCTGATGTATGGCCGCCAGCAGAGATTGACATCGGTCCAGTACCGCAGTGCACAGCAGAAGCACGAGCAAGAAACGGTTGACATGAAGGGACAGCTGGAGAGAACCGGGAAACTAATGACAAAAGCAGAAAAGGGAAAAATACTGCTAGCCATGGAACTGCGTTTGAAAACTGAACAATTAAAAGTAATGACAAAAATGTATGACGACGAACGAGCACAAACTCTTCAACAAAATCGTCTTCTACAGGAACAACTCGATTTAGCCAAAACTAAATACGATGAAGTCCACGCAAAACTAGATAAAGCTGACGAGTTATCTACAAACAGGGTCTTGCAACTTGATAACATGCATGCAGTTTTGATGAACAACACTCAAAGCAGTAATGTTCTAGTCCAAATGCTGCAGACCAAAGACGATCAATTAATGAACATAATGACCAAGTTGGATGAAAAGACATCGGAACTCATTGAAGTCGCTGAACATATCATATGCACAATGTATTGGATGGAACCTTGACAGATAAAGGGGACATACTTTCCAAGTTATAGTATTTCATCCATACAGTTTTTTAATGACATCACAAAATGAAAACCAATATTACATTAGTTTTCCATAGTTCCCCACTGACCATTCCCCACATTGTTATGTTAGAAATATTGTTCCATTATCCACCTTTGACCGTGTTAAGAGTTTCAGTGGGAACAGACTGTGACACAAAGACATTCCTTTGGTTGACACTAAAGGGGGAGAAAGAACGTCTTCTTCTACTTAAATTTACGACCGGTTGTGGAGGTGTCAAAACCCCCACACCAGTTCCCTCCTCCCCTCTGCGGGTGAGAGAAGGTCTAGTTATTGTCAGCCATTGCCAAGCTGATCTGATCCATTGTGATCCTCACAGGACAGTCATGACACTTGGCACACCTGTATTTGGGGAGTTTCTCCCAATCTTTTCTGCAGATTCTCTCAAGCTCTGTCAGGTTGGATGGGGAGTGTCGCTGCACAGCTATTTTCAGGTCTCTCCAGAGATGTTCGATGGGGTTCAAGTCCGGGCTCTGGCTGGGCCACTCAAGGACATTGAGACTTGTCCCGAAACCACTCCTGTGTTGTCTTGGCTGTGTGCTTGGGGTCGTTGTCCTGTTGGAAGGTGAACCTTCGCCCCAGTCTGAGGACCTGAGGGCTCTGGAGCAGGTTTTCATCAAGGATCTCTCTGTACTTTGCTCCATTCATCTTTGCCTCGATCCTGACTAGTCTCCATGTCCCTGCCACTGACCCCCCCCCCACCCCCACAGCATGATGCTGCCACCACCAATCTTCACCATAGGGATGGTGCCAGGTTTCCTGCAGACATGACGCTTGGTATTCAGGCCAAAGAGTTCAATCTTGGTTTCATCAGACCAGAGAATCTTGTTTTTGAGTCTTTAGGTACCTTTTGGCAACTCCAAGTGGGCTGTCATGTACCTTTTACTGAGGGTTGGCTTCCGTCAAGCCACTCTACCATAAAGGCCTGATTGGTGGATTGCTGCAGAGGTGTTTGTCCTTCTGGAAGGTTCTCCCATCTCCACAGAGGAACTCTAGAGCTCTGTCAGGTTGACCATTGGGTTCTTGGTCACCTCCCTGACCAAGGCCTTCTTGACATGCACTGTCAACTGTGGGACCTTATATAGATATGTGTGTGCCTTTCCAAATCATGTCCAATCAATTGAATTTACCACAGGTGGACTCCAATCAAGTTGTAGAAACATCTCAGGGATGATCAATGGAAACAGGATGCACCTGAGCTCAATTTCGAATCTCATAGCAAAGGGTCTGAATACTTATGTAAATAAGTTATTTCTGTTTCTATTTTTTATAAATTTGCAACAAATTCTAAAACCTGTTTTTGCCTTGTCATTATGGGTTATTGTGTGTAGATTGCTGAGGATTTTTATTTGTTTAATCCATTTTAGAATAAGACTGTAACGTAAGAAAATGTGGAAAAAGTCAAAGGGTCTGAATACTTTCCCGAAGGCACTGTATGTGCTGTTCCTATCGTGGTGACATTGTATTTCACAACCTCTTAGTTACCATGATTGGAACAGCTCGTGTGTCTGAGTCTGCGGTGTGTGTGCCTGCGTGTGAGGGAATTTGGCTAAAGAAAGTTCCCTGGACTGCTTCTTCTAGAAGAACCCCTCACACCCTGCTCTGGAAATGCTCCTGTTCTGGTGGTTTCCTGTTCCAGATGCCCAGACCTGCCTCCTGCAGTGAGACGACAAACGTCTGCCTGGCTCTCTGGTAGGCCCCTGCTGCCATCTTAGCTCCACAGTACGTCTTCATGGCCTCCTCCATTGTCTTCCGACAGGTGGCGTCACTCCTAGGCAACACTCGTCCCTCCACCGACCGTGCAGACAGAGTCGTTGTGCTATCTGAAATAAGAAAATGGGCCTCCTCTGCATCCAATACTCCTCCTGGACTGCTCAGCTGAGTATATGGAGACAGTAAGAACGGGTTAATAAAATACACCACCCAGACAGAATAAAAACTAATGAGGCAACATAAACTGCAAACTTCAACAGCTGGGCTATCTCCTCCATTTAAATTTCACCAAACAAATTAACATTCTGTGGACTTTGCTTTATATTCCCTATTGCTCTGTCTCTCTCCCTCTCTACAGAAACATATTTAATGGAGTACAGCCAGGATGGATTTTTAGATGACTGTGTTTATTCTTGCATGTGATACTGAGTGCAGGAAGCCTTTTCTGTGGGAAGCTACTCAAATGCTTTTCTAAATAATTATGACTCTGTAATGTCATCAAAATTTAACTGCTGCCATTTGGAACAGTGGAACGCGCTGCCACATACATATTTAATTTCACGATGGAAATGAAACTGTACTTTAAAAACATTGTCATAATAATTAGCATTAGATGGACACAGAAAGATGGATCACATCTGCATTTTAATGAAGATTGTTTTTTTTCTACTATCTGCAGTAAGAAAATTATTTGTTAATACCTTTATCCAATACATACTGTACAATAGACCTTCTGCTTGCAGCAAAATGGATGTGTCAAACTACCCTAGTAGCCTACTATGCAGGGAATAGGGTGCCAATTGGGATGCAATCTCCAGCTTCCCTTTGCGTAACTAACCTGGTGGTGTAGTCTCTCCCAGCGACTGAAGAAGGATCTCTTGCAGAGTCTGGATGGTGTCCCTGAGTCTTTCCTGCCTGTGGAGACATCCACCACCTCCAGCTCTCCGTCTCCAGCACTCCAGTTCACACTGAAGCTGGGGGACTTCCCTGACTGCCGACCCTCACTGCTGCTGAGGCCTGGAGACCACACAGAGACCAGACTGGGGTCAGGACCCAGTGAGAGCCGAGAGGAGGGGCAGGTACGTACTTAACATGCACTATTCAGATGCCAGAATAGAGGCATAACCTTAGAGGAAGAGACAGGACCATGAAAAGTGTCTGGAAGAACAAGCTGTTTGCCCTGGTAGGGAACGAGAATGAGAGGAACATCTCCACCAGGCCTCCTCCTAACATTTATCTTTGTCAAGTCTCTAACACTAAGTAGTCTACTGCCAAATGAACTGACTCATGGACATGTAATGTGAACCTAAATATCTGTAGTAACCACATATCTTATATCTACAGCCCAGGAAAAGCCTGTTGTGTCTACAGTCCAGGAGCAGTCTATTGTGTCTATAGGATGAGGGCGTGACTTACAGCCGAGGAGCAGTCTATTGTGTCTATAGGATGAGGGCGTGACTTACAGCCGAGGAGCAGTCTATTGTGTCTATAGGATGAGGGCGTGACTTACAGCCGAGGAGCAGTCTATTGTGTCTATAGGATGAGGGCGTGACTTACAGTCCAGGAGCAGTCTATTGTGTCTATAGGATGAGGGCGTGACTTACAGCCGAGGAGCAGTCTATTGTGTCTATAGGATGAGGGTGTGACTTACAGCCGAGGAGCAGTCTATTTATGTCTATAGGATGAGGGCGTGACTTACAGCCGAGGAGCAGTCTATTGTGTCTATAGGACGAGGGCAGGGGGCGTGACTTACAGTCGAGGAGCAGTCTATTGTGTCTATAGGACGAGGGCAGGGGGCGTGACTTACAGCCGAGGAGCAGTCTATTGTGTCTATAGGACGAGGGCAGGGGGCGTGACTTACAGCCGAGGAGCAGTCTATTGTGTCTATAGGACGAGGGCAGGGGGCGTGACTTACAGCCGAGGAGCAGTCTATTGTGTCTATAGGACGAGGGCAGGGGGCGTGACTTACAGCCGAGCAGTAGCCTGTTGCGTCTATAGGACGAGGGCAGAGGGGCGATGTGCCCCATGCGTCGTGCCATGGTCCTTCCCAGGTGACCCGTGTGGCACAGGCTGCCCACTGTGAGGCTGTGGAGGTACACCGGCTCCACCAGGTGAGACAGGAGAGAGCCCTGGAGACCTAGAATATTCCACCTGGAGACCCAAACAATGAGGCTTGAGACCAAGCAGGACTAGGGCCCTGGTAAAAAAGTAGTGCACTATATAGTGAAATGGGTGCCATTTGAGATGCAAGCCTGGAACATTCCCATTGGAACAAAGGGAGAAAGACAAGCCCCCTTTTAAACAGTATGTTATACTTTTGTGACTCAGTGGGAAAGTTCTCACTGTCTATCTGGAGCTCACCTGGCAATTTTATCTGTGCAGGACATGGTGACGGGAGGTTCCCTCGGCAACCCCCTGTCCCATTTCTGATTGGCTCTCAGTATGCTGACAGGAAGTGTACCCTCACCGCCTTCCATCTTCATCCTCAGATGGCAGCGCAACTTCCTCACAAATCTGTACCCGCTCTGGTCTGGGAGAGGAGACAATTGATATAATGCTAAGTTTTTCTACAAAGCACAGTACAGACAGGTGAAGCATTTTAAAGTATGGGCTTAATGTTACTGTGCATTCCGCATAATTGAGTCTTGTTGACTGTGAGTATGAATTAAATAAAATCAACATTTCTTACGTGTAGCTGTGATCTCGTAGGGACAGTTGAGGCGTGCGTCCCCACAGGGCGATGAACTCACATACATATGGAACAGAATACCGTCTCTCAGTCTGAATACTGACTCTTTGTCTCGCACAAAAATCGACTGCTCCAAACTGCCTGGCCGGTTGCTAAACAAGGAAATGATGTTGTTATGATCATTTTGAATATTAACTTTTTAAGGAGTGGTAACGTGTAGCCAGGGGCATTAATTGGGTATAATAGCCTAGCTCAACACCAACAATTTAAAATAGGCTACTAAAATCATTCCAATCCTGATTGAAAGGCAAATGCAATTTAGCGGAATTAGGGGCTGATTTTAGGACCATGCGGACGCCCGGGAGCAGAGGGAGAGGCTGTTCGTGATTTATAAAATGCGCATCAACACTGCTGCAGAGAACGGGACTCGCAACTTCGTCGTAGCTGGATTGAAGTGAGGTATTTTAGGGGAATCTCGCAGGGAACAGCGCAACTTTTTCTCAAAACAGTTCACACGTAAAGATGACTGTAGTAAATGGCTTTGGCTCACTGTCACGAGAATTTTCAATCCCAATAATGATAATTAAACAATCATTTAATCTTTGACCAATTTAATAATAATTGGGCAAAGTCTCAGATTGAAAAAAAGGTTAGTCGATTTTTATTCATGAGAGCTCTAAAGTCAAAAATGAGGACCCTGTCCTTTTATAATACACACACACACTCCTATCTTTAGACCACTCCCTTCTCAAACAATCAGTACCTTTCCACTAACCACAAAGAACCATACATTTTGTCCCATCCTTCAAGGCTTTCACCTCCCCTCCCCTGTTGGGGCCCTCTTGGTTTGAAAACCTCTAATGATTTTCTATTATCTACTCTACAACTTCACTCTGCTTACATCTCTACTAAAGAATATAATACCCTAGTGTTAAAATTCTAACCGATCTACACACATCCTCGTTTTATCTTCTCATGCTTCTCAAACATTTCACACTATTTCAGAGTGGAACACTTAGCCATTATTCTAAAACATACAAATTATTCTATCACTCACTCCCCTTGTCACTTTGTCGTACCCTAGGTTTAGCTGAAATGACGCCCCTGTGTGTAGCCTAATCAGCCAAATAAAGAGATTTTGATATGAAAAGAGATTTTTATGTTCAACATTTCTCTACTTCAATCATCCTTGTGCACTTGACGTTGGTGGGAATACATGTTTAATTATTCAGGGATTTAAAACGAACCTCTAGTACAAAATTATACTAGAGGTGATTTTGAAGTGATGGTTCAGGGGCATAACAGAACAGTTACATGAAGTGGCTCTTTTTAAAATGGCACCAAAACATCAGCGCAGATAGGTAATGACGTAAATGTAAATGTAATAGCTGATATTACATTGTTCACTTGTAACTTCAATTCAAAGGTATAAAAGCAAAGATTCTTCATCTTCATCCTCAGGGCTAAGGCCTTGTCTACATCCCAAATTACACCCTATTCCCTTTATAGTGCACACATTTTAACCAGAGCCCAGGGCCCTAATCACAAGTAGTGCACAACATAGGTAATAGGGTGCCAGTTGGAATGTAACCTATTGTGTACAGATAGTGTATGACAGTATGTATACAGTATATTACCAGAGGAGAAGCTCCAGTTGGGCATAGAGGAAGCGGAGGAAAGCCCTCCTGGTGGTGACCTCAGCATGGCAGTCATTAACCGCCCATCCCTGGTCACTGACACACTCTCCACTGATACACTTGGTCCCTGTCCCCAAAGACACCACCTGGGCTCGCCTCAGATCAAAACCTGACCACAATAGGAGACAAAAGGTCCTCTTACTAACCAACAACAAACATGAATCAGCACAGTACACCTATACAATAGATTTGTGAGTATCTAAATTATACCCAATTCCCTATATAGTGCACAGTTTTTTTGTTTTACTTATTTGGACCCTATGGGGCCTGGCCAAAAGTAGTGCACTACATAGGGAATCGAATAGGGTGACATTTGGGATGCAACCCAACTCTTGTCTTTTTGGATATCAGTTACAGTAATTTGGCCTCAGACACAGGAAGTCTCATAACAAAGAATTTCATCTAATTAAAATATTACTGTAATAGACTAAGATGGCAAAATAAATGGCTTCTGAATAAGAAATGACTCTAACAGGACAGAATATAATGCACCAGTCTCCTACTATATTGTTGTCTTGTTACAGCACCTCATGAAATATTTACAAAGACATAATGACAGTCTTATCTCATCAATGGCAGTGGTATAAAGCTGCATCTTGTGTTGCAGAGCAAGCTGAGCAACTGCTTATTTTCCTGTGAGGAATTCTATATGAATGAGCTGGCAGGGATTCCTATTGGATTCACTGCCCTTTGGGGCAGCATTACCTGGGAAGCACTGTGCCCATAGAAATAGAATGAATAGAAAGTAATTCATTCTAATTCTATGGATGTGCCCACGCTCTCATCTTAGGTATTCTATTAGATCCGGGGAGCTCAACTGTTTTTGATTGAGAGTTTCCCATGCTGGCTTCAACTGAAGTCGCTTATGTGCACTCCCAGTCGACTGGCTTACTGTGCTCTATACAGACCTATATTCAGAGGCATTTGATTAATTTACGACTTCTGCTGGTATCTACAGTTGTATAGGGACAGATGCACCATTTTTAAATTGGACTTGTTGAATATTTTACTACCATATTAAAAGTCAATGAAATGTGTCATCATGGTTGCATCCCAAATTGGCTCTGGTTAAAAGTAGTGCATTATACAGTACCAGTCAAAAGTTTGGACAAACCTACTCATTCAAGGGTTTTTCTTTATTTTTACTATTTTCTAAATTGTGGAAATAGTGAAGACATCAAAACTATGAAATAACACATATGGAATCATGTAGTAACTAAAAAAAGTGTTAAACAAATCAAAATATATTTTATATTTGAGATTCTTCAAAGTAGCCACGACAACATCTTTGCATTCTCTTAACCAGCTTAATCTGGAATGCTTTTCCAGTAGTCTTGAAGGGGTTCCCACATATGCTGAGCACTTGTTGGCTGCTTTTCCTTCACTCTGCAGTCCAACTAATCCCAAACCATCTCAACTGGGATGAGGTCGGGTGACTGTGGGGCCAGGTCATCTGATGCAGCACTCCATCACTCTCCTTTTGGGTCAAATAGCCCTTACACAGGATGGAGGTGTGTTAGGTCATTGTCCTGTTGAAATACAAATTAAAGTCCTACTATGCGCAAACCAGATGGGATGGCATATCGCTGCAGAATACTGTGTTAGCCATGCTAGAATTCTAAATAAATCACTGACAGTGTCACCAGCAAAGCACCATCACACCTCCTCCTCCATGCTTCACTGTGGAAACCACACATGCAGAGATCATCCATTCACCTACTCTGCGTCTCACAAAGACACGGCGGTTGGAACCAAAAATCTAAAATTTGGACGCATCAGACTAAAGCAGCGGTCCCCAACCTTTTTTGGGCCACGGACCGGTTTAATGTCAGACAATATTTTCACGGACCGGCCTTTAAGGTGTGGCGGATAAATACACAAAATAAAATGATACGACCGGCATAAAAACGGTGGTATTTTTAAATATAATGAACGTGAATCCACTGTGTACTCGTATGCAGCGTCCTCGTAACATCGCACCAACAACATAACATGAGTAACATCCTCTCTGCCCCCAACAACTCTCTGGTCGCTATGGTAACGTTTAAACATGCCTTAAAAATAAGATACAACACAAAAACAAATATAAAGTGCATGAAAAATACAACTTACCATAACGCTAAATCAGTGGAAGCCCTGAGCTTGTTTCTCTGCAACGAGACGGTACCATCTAGGGGTAATGGGAGACAATGACACTCGAAGTGTGTTGCTTATGTCCAGTCTACTCCGTAATTTTGTTTTGGTTGCTGTCACTGCAGAAAATCCCGCTTCACACAAATAGGATGTCGGAAATGGCAACAGGGTTTTCAATGCTATTGTGGCGATCTCAGGGTATTCTGACGTGACTTTAATCCAGAACACCGGCAGAGTTGTTGTCTCGAACATACTTTTAAGGCCGCCGTCATTTGCGATCTCCAGCAGTTGATCTTCTTCTTGCATAGACATGCTGGATTCACCTGGTTTCGCGGATCCATTCCTTGGCAGTTCGTGGGCCTTTTGTGGTTGGGAAGTAGCGCTCAAACTCTTTTAAAAGCAAAGACAGGTGATCGTGCACCAGCTGGGACAATGAAGGCTCGGGCTCAGTCTCTTCCAAAATCCCCGCGAATGTTTGAAACATGTCAAATATACCTCTTTTCACGCGCCGTCCCCACAAATCCAGTTTGGCTTTTAATGCAGCTACTTTATCTGCCAACTTGAAGACAGTTGTCATTGTTGGTTGAATATGTCGCACAAGTAAGCGAGTTTTGCGACCCATTCCTCGTCACTGAAATGTGCTGCCAGCTGTGACTTTTTCTGAGAGAAATCTCTGCAGCGGCTCTCGTAATTCAAACATTCTGGCCAGCGATCTCCCTCGGGATAACCATGTTATTTCTGTGTATAAGAAAAGGTGTCTGTGCTCCGCGTTCATTTTTCAAAATAAAACATCGTTCAGACTCAGATAATAAATAAAACGGAAATAATGTAAGTTATTTATTCTTTCTTTGCGGCCCGGTACCAAATGACCCACGGACCGGTACCGGTCTGCGGTCCGGGGGTTGGGGACCGCTGGACTAAAGGACAGATTTTCACCGGTCTAATGTCCATTGCTCGTGTTTCTTGGCCCAAGCAAGTCTCTTCTTCTTATTGGTGTCCTTTAGTAGTGGTTTCTTTGCAGCAATTCGACCATGAAGGCCTGATTCACACAGTCTCCTCTAAAAAGTTGATGTGTCTGTTACTTGAACTCTGTGAAGCATTTATTTGGGCTGCAATCTGAGGTGCAATTAACTCTAATGAACTTATTCTCTGCAGCAGAAGTAACTCTGGGTCTTCCTTTCCTGTGGCGGTCCTCATGAGAGCCAGTTTCATCATAGCGCTTGATAGTTTTTGCAACTGCACTTGAAGAAACTTTCAAAGTTCTTGACATTTTCCGCATTGACTGACCTTCATGTCTTAAAGTAATGATGGACCGTTGTTTGTCTTTGCTTATTTGAGCTGTTCTTGCCATAATATGGACTTGGTCTTTTACCAAATAGGGCTATCTTCCTGTATACCACCCATACCTTGTCACAACACAACTGATTGGCTCAAACGCATTAAGAAGGAAAGAAATTCCACAAATTAACTTTTAACAAGGCACACCTGTTAATAGAAATGCATTCCAGGTGACTATCTCATGAAGCTGGTTGAGAGAACGCCAAGAGTGTGCAAAGCTGTCATCAAGGCAAAGGGTGGCTACTTTGAAGAATCTAAAATATATTTTGATTTATTTAACACTTTTTTGATTACTACATGATTCCATATGTGTTATTTCATAGTTATGATGTTTTCACTATTATTCTACAAAAATAATGAAAAACCCTTGACTGAATAGGTGTGTCCAAACTTTTGACTGGAACTGTATTTATAGGGAATAGGGTGCCATTTGGACGCAGTCCATAGCCTACCTCTGGTCATTACGATGCCTGCCAGTGCTTTGTGACGTCTGTGCGACTGGGAGGTAGTGCAGCAACAGTCAGCCAGCTCACGGTGTTTCTCTCTCACCAAGTGGAAGATATACTCTGCAAAGCACTGTAATCACACAAGTGGATGGATCACTGACAAATCAAACAGACAGCGGCCAAGATAACATCTATGTTCACATCCACAAACATCCACATAGTGGAGCAAACAAACATTTATCTACCAAAACAACCAGATAATAGTTGACATTATCCCATATGGGCTCTGGTCAAAAGTAGTGCATTATATAGGGGCTCCCAGGTGGTGCAGCGGTCAAAGGCACTGCATCTCAGTGCAAGAGGCGATACTACAGTCCCTGGTTTGAATCCAGGCTGAATCACATCTGACTGTGATTGGGAGACCCATAGGGCGGCGCACAATTGGCCCAGCGTCGTCCGGGGTAGGCCGTCATTGTAAATAAGAATTTGTTCTTAATAAATCTTCTTCAGGATTGGTGGGTCCTCCACGGGACAGTTGAGCTAACGTAGGCTGTAAGTAACAAGAATATTTCCCAGGACATAGACTAATCTGATATTGGCAGAAAGCTTAAATTCTTGTTAATCTAACTGCACTGTCCAATTTACAGTAGCTATTACAGTGAAAGAATACCATGCTATTGTTTGAGGAGAGTGCACAGTTTTGAACTTGAAAAGTTATTAATAAACAAACGAGGCACATTTGGGCAGTCTTGATACACAATTTTGAACAGAAATACAATGGTTCATTGGATCAGTCTAAAACTTTGCACGTACACTGCTGCCATCTATTGGCCAAAATCGAAATTGCACCTGGGCTGCAATAATACCTTTCTCTTGGCCTTTCTCTTGCATTTCAAAGATGATGGTACAAAAAAAATACAAAAGAACGGTTTGTTTTTTCTTTGCATTATCTTTTACCAGATCTAATGTGTTATATTATCCTACATTCCTTTCACATTTCCACAAACTTCAATGTGTTTCCTTTCAAATGGTATCAAGAATATGCATATCCTTGCTTCAGGGCTTGAGCTACAAGCAGTTAGATTTGGGTATGTCATTTTAGGCAAAAAATGAAAAGAAAGGGAGAGTTGACAAAGAAGAAACCTCTGTCAGATTTATTGAAAGCACTGTCACAGGGTTCATCCTAAATCATACCCTATTCCCTATATATATATATATATATATTTACATTTATTTAACTAGGCAAGTCAGTTAAGAACAAATTCTTACTTACAATGATGGCCTACCCCGGACGACGCTGGGCCAATAGTGCGCCACCCTATGGGACTCTCAATCACACCCAGATGTGATGCAGCCTGGATTTGAACCAGGGACTGTAGTGACTGAGATGCAGTGCCTTAGACCACTGTGCCACTCGGGAGACATACTGGATATACAGTATTACATGAGCCTTATATGGTAAGTATATCTCAGAATAATGAGATATTGACAATATTTAGTAGCTAGTTGATTAACAATAATAATTAATAGGCTAACTCATCCACTTAATTTACATAACTTGAATTATTATGTATTGTATGAATTATCATCCCACCCATCCCCTGATATCAAGCTTGGAGAGATGAATGGAAAGGAAATATGTTGTCTAAATGGGGATGCACAAGGTCATGTGTAATGATGCATAATGAGCGTGTTAAATAATTATCTGCCAGATTAATATGCTCTTCACACCACCTCCGCTCTTAATTTCAATCTCCTTCAGTCTGGGGCTCCTCCTTGATCACTAATAGGCTGTGATGATAATGTTCATTAAGGTGTCTAGCTAGATGCCTGACTTTGAGGCACTTTTTGGAGGGCTAGGGATCAGTCTGATGAAAAACCCAGGATGTGTCCAAAAACCCAGGTGATGCAATCCTGAACGGTTACATCACTGCCTGGTATGGCAACTGCTCGGCATCTGACCGTAAGGCGCTACAGAGGGTAGTGCCAACGGCCCAGTACTTCACTGGGGCCAACCTCCCTGCCATCCAGGACCTATATAATAGGTGGTGTCAGAGGAAAGCTCATAAAATTGTCAGAGACTCCAGTCACCCAAGTCATGGACTGTTTTCTCTGCTACCGCACGGCAAGCGGTACCGGAGCGCCAAGTCTAGGACCAAAAGGCTCCTCAACAGCTTCTACCCCCAAGCCATTAGACTGCTGAACAATTCATAAAATCGCCACCGGACAATTTACATTGACCCCCCTTTTGTACACTGCTGCTACTCGCTGTTTGTGTGTTACCTATGCATAGTCACTTTCGCCCCCACCTACATGTACAGATTACATCAACTAGCCTGTACCCCTGCACACTGACTCAGTACCGGTGCCCACCGTACATAGCCTCGTTATTCTTATTGTGTTACTTTTTATAATTACTTTTTATTTTAGTCTACTTTGTAAATATTTTCTTCTTCTTGAACTGCACTGTTGGTTAAGGGCTTGTAAGTAAGCATTTGACGGTAAAGTCTACACTTGTTGTATTCGGCGCATGTGACAAATAAAGTCTGATTTGATTTGATTTCTTAATTCATTTTTCCTCAATTCCTTGCATCCTCTCTCCTCACCTCCTTCTCAAATTGGAGAAGAAGTTCAGAAGGGAGGGATTTTAGATCTTCTCCTCCAATACGTTTGAGAAGGAGATGAGGAGATAGGATGCAAGGAATCAAGGAAAGACTATTTGAGATTGAGCCAGTTTGTCTGCTAGTAGCCAAATAAGAGCCTATGTCTTGTGGACAAACTCTCCATCAGCCATGGTAAAGCTTGCCTTCCTTTACATTGACATGTCAGACTCATGGAAATAAACTTCTGGGACAAATCGTCTTACATTCTGAAAGCACCCAGATGAAAAAATACTACAGTTTAGTATAGAATTCTGTAATACACTGTAGTATACACTGAAGTATCCCTCGATCATGTATAGTACTTACTACAGAATGTTGTAGTAGTAGAATACTACAGTAAATACTACAGTATTATCCGCAAAAACACAGGTTTAGGAAAATTTGCTTTTTGAGTATCCTCAAGGAGAAAGCCTCCACTTCTATGTCAAAGATAATAAAACAAAAACACTATAGTAAATACTACACTAATGTCTGTAAAAACACCACATTAAATACTACACTAGATTACATTCAGCAAAAACCCTACATTAATTTCTTTAGTATATACTACAGTTATTTTACTATAGTATTTATACTATAGTTAACTGTAAATACTACAGTATACTACAGTAAATACTATAGTATTCACTGTAGTGTTTCTGCAGATTTTAGTCTGCAAAAACACTACAGTGAATACTACAGTAAAGTCTGCAAAAACACTATGGTGAATACTATAGTATTTATACCATAGTATACTATTGTATGTTTTTAATGTGTGCATAGCAGCAAAAGATGACAAGAGGTGCAGCTTTTCTGAGGCCAGACAGACATAACAGGGTTGTTTAGCTGCTGTGGTTGGGCATGCAGGACAGGACATCGTTAGTCCTTAGGCTCCTGGACATGGAAGGCATATTGATACGATACACTCCATTTGGTGGCAGTCAGAGCACCTCAGACAAATTCAGTAGGACCATTTAAAAGATGGGATGGATGCTCATACTGCAGCTATAGAGACAAAGGACAGGATATGTCCAATAACCCTGTTCAATCTGGGCACTTCAAGGATGATGTGAATAAAATCGAGGAATAAAAAATGTAATGCACTGTGATTGTTATATCCAACTTACAGCAAATTTAAACACAGTATCTCAACATATTTGTTTTAGAAAATACTGAATATCAGTCAAAATTGAATATACAGGCTTGACACCGATTGCAAAATGACTTAAGATGAACAATTCTATCTTCCCATAGCAATATAAAATAGTAGAATTTCCCTTCCAGCTCAGAACCCTTAAAGGGGTTCAATTGGCCCTTTATCTACTTCCCCAGAGTCAGATGAACTTGTGGATATAATTTTTATGTCTCTGTCCAGTATGAAGGAAGTTAGAGGTAGTTTTGCGAGCCAATGTTAACTAGCGTTAGCGCAATGACAGGAAGTCTATGGGTATCTACTAGTTAATCTGACTCTGGGGAAGTAGATAAAGGGCCTCCCGAAGTATCCCTTTAAGTTAGTAATGGTACTCACCTGAGGTAGCTGTGCGCTCTTGGCCCAGCTGGCAGTATTGCTGATGCTCCTCTCAGGACCTAGACTGATGTTAAACAGGTCCTGTAGTGCTGAGGCTGCTGCCTCGGCTTTAGCCAGCCTCTTACTGCGCCCACAGCCCTCAAATACCCTTCTATCCACCCGTACTGCCATCACAAAGCTCCTGATCGGCCTGCCTTTCTTTCTCTCTGTCAGGCAGATGTACCTCAAGCCTGGCATTAACTCATTGAGCAGAGCCACGGGCCTCAGTTCCCCGACGATAGAGGAACCGAACCGCTGCCTCTTCTGATTGGCTGAGGACATCAGGTCAAGGGTCAGGCGCACTAGTCTCCCATGGTTACGGATACTGGAGAGCAACTCATGTCCCCTTTTCACTGTTCTGTAGAGTTGTCCTTGTGCTGGTGGCTCCTCAAACTGCAACTCCTTTCCCCCTGTTCTGTGATTAAGGATTTGGTCTTCCTGTGCTTCTGGCTGAAACTCCTTGAAGAGCGTGTCGGGGACGAGATCGGCCTGATCTGAGGTGAAGTCTGTTGGTGATGTGGTGTTGATGAAGTTGAGGTTTCCCATGGTGATGTGAGCCTGATGGGCGTTGGGGAACTGGATGAAGGACCTAAGAGCCAGCTCTGCTGCCCTCATCTTAGCCTTCTTCTTGGTGGGGCCTCGGCCCTCGAACCTGAGACCGTTGACCTCTACTCCTACAGCGAACACAGGGGCGTGAACTGGCCCTGTCTGAGACACTATCTCATACTGTAGACCTGGTCTCAGCTCATTCAAATGCACCAGGGCATTCTTCTTTGTGACAGACCAGGAAGTCATCATTGTCTTCTGACAGGTGGCATCACTCCCACGCGACGCTCGTCCCCCAACCCACCGTGCAGACGGAGTCGTGGCGCTATCTGATGTGAGACAATGGGCCGTCCTCTTACAGATCAACTGGAGTTCGTAGAGAAGCCTGTCTTTTCCTTCCACCAAAGGCTGCTTCCTCTGTAGAGCAGTAGTCCTGGAGAGCCCTCTGGAGATGTCAGTGTAAAGATCTGATGGATGATGTGCAGGTACCATGGTACAGTCCACTGTTGTCTTTCTTTTGGAGATGTCAGTGCAAAGAGCTGATGATTGATGATGTCCAGGTTGTAGTATGGAGGAATAGTCCACTTGGTTTCTGCTGTCGCGGTTCTCCTTCACCTCAACGCTGCTGGTACCTGATCCCGAATCAAGTCCAGAACAAACATAGTTGAAAAAACCTTTATGACTTGTCACATTTGGTTGAGGAGATTTTCAATAAAAGGAAACTACAGGACATGGGAGACCTTAGCAAAAGGTTACGGGGGTGGGATGACCTGAAATATTCTGGTTTTACAAAATGTGATGCTGTTTTCAAATGAATCACAATACCTTGCTCTTGTGAAAGCTTTTAGAATTGATAAACTGATAAATTGCTGGTGTGCTACTCTGATTTAAATGTGGTGTGAGTGAATAGCATGGAAAGGGAAATATATAAATAAATTACTTGAAGTGTCTCCATGGTCTCTTGATGTTGTTGTCCCAATATCTCTAAACCTCATGGGGCCGATGAAAGATGACAACATACTTGTTCTCTCTGAAACACAACAGAGACAGGCAGTTACTGGGGAATCCACATAAAACATGACAAAACCCCAGATATGTTAACCCACATAAGAGTGTATTACAGTACCGTTATGTCATCTCCAAAAAAGTTTTTTACATGATGGAAGAGGGTTAGATATAGATTCATATAATGTACATGAAATACCTCTACTGTATGATCTATATTGAGCTCCATATTTTCAGAGCCCAAATATTATTTCCAGAAAAAATACAATAAAAGTTATGAAATGGACTGAAGTAAACACTTTTATGGTAATAATGCAAACTTAATGTGTAAATCTGAATGTCCATTAGAATTATGCTGGCTGAAGGGATAGAGAGAAAACAAAACACAGGTTTAGAGTCAACTGGAGTAATTGAAAGGTGTGGCTGATAAGACCAGAGGATTTCACACAGGGTCTGTGTCCCATTAATGGAATCCCTTAAGACAAATCAGCCAATCAAACTAGTTTTATGTAGCCTAGTTGTCTCCTAAATGTTTGCAGATTGTATGGACAGCCAAGCAGTTTATTTGTTTGTTTTATCAATGATGTTTTGTTAATAGACAAAGAACTGTCAATCTGTTCACACTTCTTTTGAAAAGATGTGATATCTTACCAGATAGAAGGAAGAATCGCATGCTGATGACAATTGTGGGTCACCTTAGTGACCAATAGTTCAAAGCAATGAATTTTCAAGTTAAAAGCACAGGGTGGTAAAAAAAAGGGGTCCATGGTCCACTGTACTTAGATTGTACGTACAGTATGTATGTACACTGTATGTATGTATTACATAGATGTATTATGTTGGTGTGTATTATAATATTGCATCTGGAAAGTTCTCAAATTCTTTTAACTTCTGTAGATGGATATCATTGGTGACTGTTGTAGATACCATCCACTATAAACTGTCCAAGAAGTTCAGCATGTTCTTGCCCTTGAGGAAAGACAGTACGCATTAGACAAAATCACACAAAACATTTTAAATTATGCTTAGCAAATGAGATTATCCAAAGCTGTCAGGCCTCACACATTGGATGGGAAGCGGGCGCTTTTCACTTTCCTTGCCATGCCTAATTTCATTATTATATTAAACATGCTTCATTAACAATGACGGGATTAACCAAGTTTGCCTCAGGAGTTTTAAAATAATCAAACTGGAATATGATGATGTGATATCAGATTTTACCCTTAACATGTAATGTACATAAAGTGATTCTACAATGAAGCCTCGGGTTTGTGGAGCTGTGATCGTGTGATGATAAATTATGAAAAGTGTAAACAGTGCCCTACAGTAGGAACAAATGGTGCCATTTCATTAGGTTGAGAAGGCAATGCATGGGAGAGAGAAATATGTCAATTCAGCCTCCTAGCTATAACTAAATATAACAACTAGGGGACTGTCACAAGATGAGAATAATAGGGGATCCTGTCTCCAGAAATATCTGAGATAGGGCTAGGCCGAGATGTTTGACAGGTGGAGGAAAGCTACAACTTCAAATTAAATCAAATCAAACTCACTTACTTCCACAAATGAGTTATGGTGAAGAACGACTGACATGTCTCTACTCCAAGATGGTGAGGGACCTTACTTACCTTCCAGAGTGCAGTGTCTTTTAGGTATTGTATTACGCAGCAGGGAAATGTTTCATTAGAAATATGACTGTTTGCCTTGAATTCACTGTACTATATTTAGTGTATTCAATATTGTATACTGTATTTAACAGCATTAAGCTTAAACTCTTACAGGTAGTGTATACAGCTAAGTCCTTGTTTCCTGTGAGGGTATAGTCAGATTAACCTGAATTAAATCTAAAGGCACAGTCTAATACACATCTTGCTAACGCACGTGTAATCCACCCAGAATGGGGATGAGCTAAATGCCTAGGCTACTGTCGGCTTATAGTATTACTGGTTGTATCTAGTCTTCATGTTAACCCTCACATTCTTTATAATTGAGACTAGAGTTCTATCTAGCGTCTTTGGCTTTCAAACTGACAATTTGGTGCTTGTTTTGAGTAAGCATTCTCTTCTATCAAGTCAGTTAATAATGATGAAGTTCAGAGAGAGATACTAGCTAAGCAGCTACGTGACAAAATACAGTTATACGTTTTTGATTTCAGAGTAAATGACACCATAGGCTGCAAGAATGAGGGTCAGGAAAGAGCAAAGTACAACCTTCCCCTGCCGCACCAGTTTAAAAGCCTTAGAATTAAATTATTGCATTTATATCAAATTTTCTCTGTGTTTTTGGTTCCCATCTCATTTTTCTGCATTTAATTTACTCAAATTTCACAGGAACTGCAAGGTGTCACAGTGAAGTATGTGCATTATTTATCCAATTACTTTTCTGTAATACACTTATTAGCTTATCAGGTCTGCTGACATGCAAAAATCTGAATTTTCATTTGTGAAAATGACAGTAATATAAACATGCTGTTGTTGGTGAGGTGGGTTTTTCTGTGTCTAAGCTTAAGTTAAACTGGTGCAAACGTTGGATATGACCTACTATCCAGCCCCCTCTTTTTCCCACTTCCCCTGATCTCCTTCCTCTCTCAGACTCTATGTGCATGCCAAATGGCACCCTATTCCCTATATTGGGCCCTGGTCAAAAGTGGTGCACCATACATGGAACATGGAGCCATTTGGGATGCAGACTCCCAGTGCTGTTAGGTGGTGGTGCGGCAGCAGGTAAATCCCAGTGAAATTGGTGTCTCTGGGTTCAGGGGCCACAACCCAGACCATCCCATAGCACTGCTGCACCAGTAATGTAACAACCCAGACCATCCCATAGCACTGCTGCACCAGTAATGTAACAACCCAGACCATCCCATAGCACTGCTGAACCAGTAATGTGTTAGTCACTGTGGGACTACAGGGGAATGGTCCTAAAGGATAGGACCCTGGTTGAATAATGGGGAATACTGTAGTCCATGAAGAAGGCATTTTATTTAAAAAATACACTACTGTTCAACATTTTGGGGTCACTTAGAAATGTCCTTGTTTTTGTAAAGCTCATTTTTTGTCCATTAAAATAACATCAAATTGATCAGAAATACAGTTTAGACATTGTTAATGTTGTAAATGACTATTGTAGCTGGAAATAGCTGATTTTTAATGGGATATCTACATAGGTGTACAGAGGCCCATTATCAGCAACCATCACTCCTGTGTTCCAGTGGCACGTTGTGTTAGCTAATCCAAGTTTATCATTTTAAAAGGCTAATTGATCATTAGAAAACCCTTTTGCAATTATGTTAGCACAGCTGAAAACTGTTGTTCTGATTAAAGAAGCAAAAAAACTGGCCTTCTTTAGACTAGTTGAGTATCTGGTGCATCAGCATTTGTGGGTTAGATTACAGGCTCAAAATGGCAATAAGAGTATTCTTCCATTTACTTGGCTATGTCAACTGCAGTTATTCAATTCCCAGTTTCTTTCCCTTTGATTTCCACTTCTCAGGTGAGGGTGCTGTTTAGGTAAGGGGGATGTCTGTACAAAAACAAAACAGGCTATTTTAAGTCTCCCATATAGAAATGTTTTTGAACAATTACACACCCTATAACCCACACACTGATGTATCAATCTGATTTATGGCTTGTTGTGCAGTAAGCAAGCTCAGGTGTATAACTGTGGCTCATTCCACCTTCAAATAATAACTTAATGAGAATGGAGTACTTTATACTTTTCAGTATAAAGTACTCTGCAGCCACTTAGTGTGGACACCAGGTGAGGCCACACACACAGATGTCTCTTAAACTACCTTATTTTCTCAATAACAGTCTCTCTCCTTTACTTCATCCCTCTCTCCCCTTCTCCCTAAATCCTCTAGGTTATATCAGCTGTGTCGGTGAGCCCCTCCTGCATCTGAACTGCCTGACACACAGAGGGCACAGCATGATCAGAGGTGAGAAGTCACTTGGTTGGGTCAACAGGAAGTATTATTAAAGAGATACTTTACATTGAAATACAGATAGAGATGTAGTAGTCCCAGAGTTAACGATCCAAGGTCAGTTTTGCATTTCACCTCCTGATGATGATGACTGACCGTGTTAGAATAAAAAACCCCACAGGGCTTATACATGATATATCCCTCTCTCCATCTGTCTCTCGTCTGCAGGTATGTTTTGATGTGAGAGAGGATGCCAACCCCCAGTCCCGTCATCGCCACCTCACACGCTAAGATAACCTTCGGGCCAACTGGGAGCCCAAGGCTGGTTAGGAGACGTCGTTAGAGACACTAATTGTGATGAACTGAGAGAATATTAGGGTAGCACTGTGATTCATTAATCATATGCAGTCTTCCCTGCTCCTATGTTCTTACCTCTTTCCATTTCTGTCTTTTACACCTCTCTCGCCACCTCCTCTTTCTTCCTTTGTTTTTATAATGCATACCAGATGTGCACTTGAACCTGTATTTATAATATAATATGACAATTATAATATTTATAATGCATGTATTATGTGTTTATAATATTTGGTTAATTAACTTCTTTCAATAAAGCATTCCACATTCTCTACTGGTTGAAATGAAGTCTCTCATTTGATGAAATACTACACCTATCCTGTGTCCTCAGATCAATGCAGATGAAGGAAATTAGATATTGTGATTAACTGGTTTTAGAGTATTTACATGATGAATAAGAAGTGTAGTGTACTGTTTTCTTTTGATTCTGTTTCTGTATATATGAATTACAAATCAGCCTTTAACCCATTAAATCATGTTTCTAGTCTATTGCATAGTTACAATGTGTAACCATTAATGTCCCAGCACCAGGATGGGTAAACACTGTTAAAGTGTATAATTGTAATACATACATGCAGACACAGCATCATTCAAAGACTGGAGTTTGATACTCCTGGTATTGGTTATGACTGAAAAAGAATGTCTCACAGACATTCATACCTGAACTGCACCTTTATTTGCCAAGGTAGAGTACATGATCAGTGAATATATTCATGTACAGGCTACAATGTGGGAATCTTATGCATGGTAATAACTACATGTATATACAACTTGCATCCTTGGCACAAAGTTATATTATATTCTACTCAATCCATAGGCTTCATTAATGTCATTCAGACTGTTTTGAAGTTGATAGAACCGGCTATGATAGCTGAGGTTCATAGCTAGGTTCTGAACTAATATTTATACCAAATGTTTTAGGGTCCATACACAGATCGGCTACATAGCTAGCTACACATCCATAGGCATACAGGTATTTTTATTCTCCACTGCACAATAAGGAAGAAAATAGTTAGCTAGCTACGTTACATCTGCTGCATTGAATGGCAAAAATCAGCAAGGCAAGCTTAAAAAATTGTACATCCAATTTGCAGTAAATGATTTAGCTAGCTAGATTCTTTACATCCACTGTTTCACAAGACGACAGCCTGGTTTGCTGGTTGTTTCAGGAGTCCTTAAAACATTAAACAACCAGAATTACAATGTCATACTCATGTCACAATGCCCATAATGTCACGTCCTGACCAGTAAAGGGATTATTTGTTATTATAGTTTGGTCAGGACGTGGCAGGGGGTATTTGTTTTATATGGTTTTGAGTGTGTGTTTATGTAGAGTGGCGTTTTATTTCCAGGGTTTTTGGTTTAGTTCTATGTTGTACAGTTCTATGTCTGTTTCTAGGGTGTTTATTTCTATGTTTAGTATTTGGGATTGGGGCCTTCAATTGGAGGCAGCTGGTTATCGTTGCCTCTGATTGAAGGTCCTATAATTAGGAGTTTGTTTGTTTTGGGGATTGTGGGAGATTGTTCTTTCTACTGCTGTGTGAGCCTACAAGGCTGTTTGTCGTCCGTTCATCGTTTTCTTGTTTTTTTTCGTGTTAAATAAAATGAGCATTCACACACCCGCTGCGCCTTGGTCCATCCATTACGACGACCGTGACACAAAAAACTAGCCAGCTAGCTGGCTAATGTTAGCTAGTCAGCTAGCTTGCTAAAGTAAAAAATGTTGTAACTTAATGTTATGACAAAAAAAATATGCACAACCGTTTGCCTCTACATTAACTTACATATTCCTCTCAACTGTACATTTTTTGCATGAATCGTTATGACGTTATAATTACTTACATTTGCTTCCATCCTAGTATTTTTGTCAGCCATCTTTGCTGAAGAAAGTCTCCAGCCTTGCGTTGCATAGCGTCCAATTAGTCATGGGAATGACTCGATATGATTGGTAATGTCAGGCGTGTGCGTACTTGTGCTGAAGTCAGGTGCAGGAGAGCAGGGAATTGTGAACAGGCGCACACTTTATTTCGGCAGGAGAGATATACAGACGGACGCAGCTGCGTCCAAAAACCTCCAGCCAACAAGGCAAAGTGTAAAACGCGCAAAACAGTCACAACACATCAAATGTATACAAACAGGCTTCGTGAAATAACACGGGAAAAACGCACGCAAGCCTAGTGCGTACAAAAACACGTAACACACAAACAATTTTACACAAAGACATGAGGGGGAACAGAGGAATAAATACATGTAGTGTGATTGGGGAATGAAAACCAGGTGTGCAGGGAACAAAACAAAACAAATGGATAAATGAAAAATGGAGCGGTGATGGCTAGAAAGCCGGTGACGTCGACCGCCGAACGTCGCCCGGACAAGGAGAGAAGCCGACTTCAGCGGAAGTCGTGACAGGTAATTGCCCAGCGGTTGCCGCTGGTGACTTGCATAAAGTTGGGAAATATTTCACTTTTTCACCGACTCCCACACCACGTTTGCGTTGGCCAACGGTCCCCGCCTTCTCAGTCTCTCACCGCTTTCCTTCCATTGAAAATGAATGGGAAGCGGTGTTCCACCGCGCGGCACCGCATGCTAGTGTACACGGGGTATGAGAGTACATCAAAACAACTTGCACCAATTCATTTTCAGTTTTTCCCATTGTAGTGAGGTTCGGTCTCCATGGAACCACGAAGGCTCATAAGGAAAGAACAAAGTGTTATTCAACTTGAATATGGTGAAGAGGTGAAGCAACACATTTTTTCAGAGCATGAAGCTCGTCTCCTCTGTTAGTCCCCCAACACAAAAAAAACTTCCCATCCAGATCTTTGCTGAAGTGTATTTACCTCTTTGATCACTTTGTTGCATATGTTGATGAGAGGTGATGGAACAATCGTTTGACAACCTCCTCTTATTTACCGGTGAACAGCCTCTCTGAGGAAACCAACACAGTCAAGTAACATGAATGAAACTATGACACTGACTCAATTGGCTAGGCTACTGTCTGCCAAAAGTCTGCATCTCCACTGAGAGAGTGACATCAAATGAAAGGGGGGGGCACAGCCAGCCTGTCTTGGTTAGGAGCCAAAGTGAGTTCCGTGGGCTTACTTTGATGGCACTTTTCCCAGACTCAAGTAATACATAATAATACATAATATACCGCAAACTATTCATGTAGTTGTGATGTTTGTAGTTCACAAGCAGGTTGTTCCCATCAGCAGGAATCAGAGAAACAGGAAGAGAACTTCATGATAATATTCTCAGAGAGAGGAGGAGCCATATGTCACCATAGACACATCAACAGAGGACACTATTAGTTCAGTTTGAACTGGTTATGTACCAGACATTACACAATGAACATAGCTAATGAACATTAAAAACTTCAGAGAAAAAATGGCTTTCCAGTTTAGTTGGTATTTAAGAGAAAAATCAGGGGCCGTATGTATTAAGTATAGTATATGCCATTTAGCAGAAGCTTTTAACTAAAGCAACTTACAGTCACGCGTGCATACATTTTACGTATGGGCGGCCGCAAGAGTCAAACCCACAACCCTGGTGGTACAAGCGCCATGCTCGTCCAACTGAGCTACAGAGTAGGAGCGTTGAGCTAGGATCAGGTCCCCCCCGTCCATGTAATCTTGTTGATTGTGATCTAAAATGCAAAACTGATCCTAAATCAGCAGTCCTACTCTGAGACGCTTGACACATACAGTCCTGGATCTTTTTTTAAAACAGCCCACCCATATTATCTGTGGTCATAACTTTGGACTAGAGAGAATATCTCATAAGGTCCACTCAACCAGAGGCTCAGGCTGGGTGATTGTTGTGAAAACCAGTCAAGCAGTGAGATGTCTGATATCTGAGCAAACCCTCACTGTGACAGGCAGATCACACACATTCTGATCCTCAAATCAATCATACAGTACATCAAATCAAAAACAAATACAGAACAAAGCCGTTCAAAGAGCTCACAAACACTTGGAACTGAATTATGAAATGTTTTCCTAAAACATATGGTGATGGGAATTTCATTGTAATATGGGATAATAACAATGGCATACTGTGGCACAAATCTGTGGATCCCCGTTGATTCAACAGCTGTGAAAATGGCCCCATTTCAACTAGTAACACCAATGACTGTTTGTCTGTCTCTTCATCAAACCAAATACTATAGTTCCTCTAATCTATGTTGCCTTGTAGTAGAGTGAGCATTTTAACAAATGATGTGGCAGGTAGCCTAGTGATTAAGAACATTTGGCCAGTAACTGAACGGTTGCTGGTTCAAATCCTGGAGCCAAATAGTTGAACAATGTCAATGTGCCCTTGAGCAAGGCACTTAACCCTAATTGCTCATGTAAGTCACTCTGAATAAGAACATCTGATTAAATGTAGCTTTTAATGTCAGTGGAATGAATCAATAAGAAAGGCTTAATTTAACCTTTTTTCTTTTTGCAAAACAATAGCACTCTCTCAAACGATCTACTCACTGTCTGGGATAACATATTGAGGATATTGTTATGGGTTTCTTTACTACAGCAATGGTTAATGAATAATACAACAAGTTGTTGAGTAACAGCAAATACAATAAGAGTAAAAGTCTGTTTGAGTTAACGTCTGTTACAGTGGACAGTAATAATTACAGCTTTATTACATCAATATAGATTTAAAGTTGACTGGTTTCCCTAATGCATGAAATAAGATTAAAACATTTCCCTTGTGCTGATTCACAGACAGATCAGACAGTCTGTCTGGCCATCAGTTTTTTTTAAAGCATGCAGCCTAGTTGACTGCACTTATGTCTGGTGTCACTGCAACTTAACACAACCAACACAGCTAAATGCAGACCTGACATTTTAACACTGCAATCATATAAAAAGCCTTTGTCTCCCTCCCTCCCTCCCTGTCTAGACCTGATGCACTCACTATGCAGATCTGTAAACAATGCAGAAGTAAATCTGCATGTTGACTTGCTCTAGTAATGGTTTTGTGTTTCTGATACTATACCTTTAAACCAAAATAGCAGCCCAATCAACAAATATGGATACAAATCATAATACATTTTGTTGAAGCAACAGATGATAGAAAACAGCTGTTGTTCCATGTTCTTCCATCATGATAATCTGTCCTGAATTTAGGACAATATTGCACAACTTTCCCAAATAAACCAAGTACAGTATATAGCACTGAATAGTGTCTAGTCCCTGCATGGTGTATATACTGTAACGTGAGAGTCTGATCAATTTCCCATGAAAATGGTAAGTAATTTACCAAATTAACAGTAACTTCTGTAAATCATCAAACAATTATTGTCTTTGAAGAAAACGTAGATGATGTCCAAGGAAAGTTCCAAGGCCATACATTTGTCTCATAATTTGAGTGTTTGTATACTCAATGTTTACCGCATCTGACTGGGACTGCTTTTAAGTATTTTGAAGGTAGGAAAACACTCTTTAGGAATCCATAGCAACATAATACATAATTGCTCATACTGGAAATAACAGTTTTTGTATGGATCCTCCTCTGACCAAACATCCTATTGGCTCTTTCTTGACGAACACTGTAAGGATGACATTCATCAAAAGAGCAATACACCCACACCCACAACCCTCCTGTAAATATATCAGTTAAAAATAGCCTAACATTTTAGTTAAATCATTACAGCACACTACCACAATAGAATGCCACTGGTTAGACATGATGTGCTCTATGTTCAGCTGGCGATAAGGCGGCGCTAATGTCAACATGTGAGGTCTGTCTTTAAATTAAAAACGTGTGCCAATTTCAAGCAGCGCTACTAGTGATAACTCGCCAAAAGCTGGTCTTAGAGGTAACGCAATTGGTTATGGTATCGATTTTGCCAGTGGAGGCGCACAGTACCCTATTCAGTAGCCTATAACCAATGCTTTATTAAAATATCACAAGCAACAAAACAGTCAGACATTCCCGTTTTTTCCTTATATATTGGATATTATTTTTGCCCATATGTAGCTTCTGTGGACTCATTAGGCATATGTGTGATGCCCATTGAATGGAAGGTGTCAGTGACTGTAGGAAGCCTGTTTAGGAACATCAAGTTATTGCAATGGTCTGCTTATTGTTTTTCCTTTATCATTTAGTTAAAATATGACAACTTCAACTTTCATCTGTTGGATTTAACTGTCAAATGGCTGGAATTCTGCTGTCCTTGGTGCTGAATCCGCTTGTAGCCTAGGCTATTTTCCTGTTCCTTTGTTTACGTTTTACGTGGCTAACTCACTAACAGCTCATTTCAACGGCGATGGTAGACTAATCTTATTATAATGTTTGGGGCAATGTCCAAATGTCCATGGCTCAAACATGCAGTGCATTTTCGAAATGTGAACGCAATGACGAAAATGTCCATGTTGAAGCCAATAAAAAAATAGTAGATTAGCTACATGTTTGTTATAACTAGGCCTATTGTAGGGTTACTGTATACTATTTAAATTAATAAACGTCCTATTTAGAAATATTGTTGATTTTGTTTTAAAAAAAACAGATTGATTGCTTTTTGTTTATTAGAAAGATTCATGGGTTTATGTTGAGAACGTACATTGCTCGAATGCAATGCAATTTCGTCTGCTATTTCTGGAGAAGTGCAAATATGATCTATGGTTCCATGATGTTTATAAAACGTAAAATGTTGGAGCAGTATAACCATAGAGATCCTATTAAATCAGCCTGGTCTCATACATTAGATGTAATGTAGTACACTAAACCCCGAGACACTCAAATGAGTATGATATGTTAAGTTTGTTATGGTTACATAAGACAGAAGGTTACTTAAGGCAAAAACGAAAAAGTGGGGTTGTTGGTCAGGGTGGATGGGTTGGCATATAATGGCAATGGCAATGTCTATCAACCTAAAGGTTACAAGTTCAAATCTAATCTTGGACAACTTTTTGCTAATAAGCAACTTTTCAACTAGGCTACTTACTGCTTTTTACCTACTTTGTAACTACTTAGCATGTTAGCTAACCCTTCCCCTGACCCTAACCTTAACCCTCGCCCTAACCCTAACCCATAGCCTACCTAACTTTAGCCACCTAACCAACTAGCTAAAATTCATAACATATCATACGGTTTGCAAATTTGTAACATATTGTACATTTTGCTAATTCATAACATATAATACGAATTGTAATTCAAAACAAATTACACAAAATAGGTGATGGATATCCACAAATTACTACATCACAGGAGGTTGGTGGCACCTTAATTGGGGAGGACAAGCTAGTGGTAATGGCTGGAGCGGAATAGGTGGAATGGTATCAAACACATAGACACATAGTTTCTATGTGTTTGATGCCATTCCATTTGCGCCGTTCCAGCCATATTATGAGCCGTCCTCCCTTCGGCAGCCTCCACTTTACTGCAGACCATAAGAAAAATAACATATACAAAATTTGTATTTATTTATTTATTTCACCTTTATTTAACCAGGTAGGCAAGTTGAGAACAATTTCTCATTTACAATTGCGACCTGGCCAAGATAAAGCAAGCAGTTTGACACATACAACAACACAGAGTTACACATGGAGTAAAACAAACATACAGTCAATAATATAGTAGAAAAATAAGTCTATATACAAAGTGAGCAAATGAGGTGAGATAAGGGAGGTAAAGGGAGGTAAAGGCAAAAAAGGCAAAGGTGGCGAAGTAAATACAATGTAGCAAGTAAAACACTGGAATGGTAGATTTGCAGTGGAAGAAAGTGCAAAGTAGAAATAGAAATAATGGGGTGCAAAGGAGCAAAATAAATAAATAAATACAGTAGGGGAAGAGGTAGTTGTTTGGGCTAAATTATAGATGGGCCGGTGCAGTAATCTGTGAGCTGCTCTGACAGCTGGTGCTTAAAGCTAGTGAGGGAGATGTGTTTCCAGTTTTAGAGATTTTTGTAGTTCATTCCAATCATTGGCAGCAGAGAACTGGAAGGAGAGGTGGCCGAAGGAAGAATTGGCTTTGGGGGTGACCAGTGAGATATACCTGCTGGAGCGCGTGCTACAGGTTGGTGCTGCTATGGTGACCAGCGAGCTGAGATAAGGGGGAACTTTACCTAGCAGGGTCTTCTAGATGACCTGGAGCCAGTGGGTTTGGCGACGAGTATGAAGCGAGGGCCAGCCAACGAGAGCGTACAGGTCGCAGTGGTGGGTAGTATATGGGGCTTTGGTGACAAAACGGATGGCACTGTGATAGACTGCATCCAATTTATTGAGTAGGGTATTGGAGGCTATTTTGTAAATGACATCGCCGAAGTCGAGGATCGGTAGGATGGTCAGTTTTACGAGGGTATGTTTGGCAGCATGAGTGAAAGATGGTTTGTTGCGAAATAGGAAGCCAATTCTAGATTTCACTTTGGATTGGAGATGTTTGATGTGAGTCTGGAAGGAGAGTTTACAGTCTAACCAGACACCTAGGTATTTGTAGTTGTCCACATATTCTAAGTCAGAACCGTCCAGAGTAGTGATGCTGGACGGGCGGGCAGGTGCAGGCAGCGATTGGTTGAAGAGCATGCATTTAGTTTTACTTGTATTTAAGAGCAGTTGGAGGCCACGGAAGGAGAGTTGTATGGCTTTGAAGCTCGTCTGGAGGGTAGTTAACACAGTGTCCAAAGAAGGGCCAGAAGTATACAGAATGGTGTCATCTGCATAGAGGTGCATCAGAGACTCACCAGCAGCAAGAGCGACATCATTGATGTATACAGAGAAAATAGTCGGCCCATGAATTGAACCCTGTGGCACCCCCATAGAGACTGCCAGAGGCCCGGACAACAGGCCCTCCAATTTGACACACTGAACTCTATCAGAGAAGTAGTTGGAGAACCAGGTGAGGCAATCATTTGAGAAACCAAGGCTATTGAGTCTGCCGATGAGGATGTGGTGATTGACAGAGTCAAAAGCCTTGGCCAGGTCAATGAACACGGCTGCACAGTATTGTTTCTTATCGATGGCGGTTAAGATATCGTTTAGGACCTTGAGCGTGGCTGAGGTGCACCCATGACGAGCTCTGAAACCAGATTGCATAGCGGAGAAGGTCTGGTGGGATTCGAAATGGTCGGTAATCTGTTTGTTGACTTGGCTTTCAAAGACCATAGAAAGGCAGGGTAGGATAGATATAGGTCTGTAGAAGTTTGGGTCAAGAGTGTCCCCCCCTTTGAAGAGGGGGATGACCGCAGCTGCTTTCCAATCTTTGGGAATCTCAGACAACACGAAAGAGAGGTTGAACAGGCTAGTAATAGGGGTTGCAACAATTTCGGCAGATCATTTTAGAAAGAAAGGGTCCAGATTGACTTGCCCGGCTGATTTGTAGGGGTCCAGATTTTGCAGCTCTTTCAGAACATCAGCTGACTGGATTTGGGAGAAGGAGAAATGGGGAAGGCTTGAGTGAGTTGCTGTGGGGGGTGCAGTGCTGTTGACCAGGGTAGGGGTAGCCAGGTGGAAAGCATGGCCAGCCGTAGAAAAATGCTTCTTGAAATTCTCAATTATAGTGGATTTATCGGTGGTGACAGAGTTTCCTATCCTCAGTGCAGTGGGCAGCTGGGAGGAGGTGCTCTTATTCCCCAAGGACTTTACAGTGTCCCAGAACTTTTTTGAGTTTGTGTTGCAGGAAGCCAATTTCTGCTTGAAAAAGTTAGCCTTGGCTTTTCTAACTGCCTGTGTATATTGGTTTCTAATTTCCCTGAAAAGTTGCATATCACGGGGGCTGTTCGATGCTAATGCAGAACGCCACAGGATGTTTTTGTGTTGGTTAAGGGCAGTCAGGTCTGGAGAGAACCAAGGGCTATATCTGTTCCTGGTTCTACATTTCTTGAATGGGGCATGCTTATTTAAGATGGTGAGGAAGGCATTTTTTTTAAATAACCAGGCATCCTCTACTGAAGGGATGAGTTCAATATCCTTCAAGGATACCCGGGCCAGGTCGATTAGAAAGGCCTGCTCGCTGAAGTGTTTCAGGGAGCGTTTGACAGTGATGAGTGGAGGTCGTTTGACCGCTGACCTATTACGGATGCAGGCAATGAGGCAGTGATCGTTGAGATCTTGGTTGAAAACAGCAGAGGTGTATTTAGAGGGCAAGTTGGTTAGGATGATATCTATGAGGGTGCCCGTGTTTACGGCTTTGGGGTGGTACCTGGTAGGTTCATTGATAATTTGTGTGAGATTGAGGCTATCAAGCTTAGATTGTAGGATGGCTGGGGTGTTAAGCATGTCCCAGTTTAGGTCACCTAGCAGCACGAGCTCTGAAGATAGATGGGGGGCAATCAGTTCACATATGGTGTCCAGAGCACAGCTGGGGGCAGAGGGTGGTCTATAGCAGGCGGCAACGGTGAGAGACTTGTTTTTAGAGAGGTGGATTTTTAAAAGTAGAAGTTCAAATTGTTTGGGTACAGACCTGGATAGTAGGACAGAAGTCTGTAGGCTATCTCTGTAGTAGATTGCAACACTGCCCCTTTGGCTGTTCTATCTTGTCTAAGAATGTTGTAGTTAGGGATGGAGATTTCAGAGTTTTTGGTGGTCTTCCTAAGCCAGGATTCAGACACGGCTAGGACATCCGGGTTGGCAGAGTGTGCTGAAGCAGTGAATAAAACAAACTTAGGGAGGAGGCTTCTAATGTTAACATGCATGAAACCAAGGCTATTATGGTTACAGAAGTCATCAAAAGAGAGCGCCTGGGGAATAGGAGTGGAGCTAGGCACTGCAGGGCCTGGATTCACCTCTACATCGCCAGAGGAACAGAGGAGGAGTAGGATAAGGGTACGGCTAAAAGCTATGAGAATTGGTCGTCTAGGACGTTCGGAACAGAGAGTAAAAGGAGCAGGTTTCTGGGGGCGATAAAATAGCTTCAAGGTATAATGTACAGACAAAGGTATGGTAGGATGTGAATACAGTGGAGGTAAACCTAGGCATTGAGTGATGATGAGAGAGATATTGTCTCTAGAAACATCATTGAAACCAGGTGATGTCATCGCATGTGTGGGTGGTGGAACTGAGAGGTTGGATAAGGTATAATGAGCAGGGCTAGAGGCTCTACAGTGAAATAAGCCAATAAACACTAACCAGAACCGCAATGGACAAGGCATATTGTCATTAAGGAGAGGCATGCTTAGCCAAGTGATCAAAAGGGTCCAGTGAGTAGTGAGGTCGGTTGCGGTCACGGCGATTCAGACAGCTAGCCGGGCCGTGGATAGCAAGTTGGCAGAAGATGGTCTGTTTTTAGCCACCTCGTGCATTTCCGTCTGTAGATTAGTGGGGTTCCGTGTGGTAGAGGGGACCAATCCAATTGGCAAAATAGTTATAGTTATAGTGGCCTAAGAAAATTGGCCGATAGACCTATTCAGATAGCAGCCGATAAGACAGCTAACGATTAGCGGGCCGCAGATGGGCGTTCAGGTTACGTTGCGACGGAGGGGCCAGTTGGATAACTCCCTCGGGCAGATAACGTCGGTAGTCCAGTCGTGAAGGCCCGATGGGGCTCCGCATCGGCAGTAAAACGGGTCCGGATAGGTGATTGTAGCCCAGGAGTGGCTGATGGAACTCTTCAGCTGGCTAATTCCGGAATAATTGATGTTAGCTCCGGGACCGACGTTAGCCAATAGTCACTCGGATAGCAGCTAGCTAGCTGCAAGATCCAGGTGTAAATGTCCAGAGCTTGTGGTAGAAATCCGGGGATATGGAGAGAAAATAGGTCCGATATGCTCTGGTCTGAGTCGCGTTGTACAAAACTGGCGATAGCTTTTCAAGCTAAGGGATAGCTGATGACCGCCAACCGTGGTTAGCTGAATTCTAACGTTAGCCAGTGAACTGGCTAACTTCTGGCTAACTTCTGTTGTGGATTTCAGATTTCAGGCAAATAATATATATATTTTTTTAAATTGGTGAGGCGGGTTGCAGGAGAGTGTTTTGAAGTTGAGTTTTTAGAAAAAAATATATAAAAAGATATGCGAAGAAAATATGTAAATATATATATATATACACGGGACACGACGAGGACAAATGGAGTGTCCGGATTTAGAATGGAATAATATGAAATACTCTGAGACCAAGTTGATTACATTTGTATTCTAATTCCCAATTATATGAGTATAGCATAACATTGAGTGGACATTCACCCTTTCTCTTTATATTGGATCTTTGTCCAGCTCCTGTGAAAAGTTTGGATGGGCATAAAAACCCCTCCATAGTCTAAGTTGCCTTGTCTGCATTATACGCACAAAGGGAGCAATTATGGTGCCTGTAACTGTAGACATAGTCTATTTAGAACAATGTTTTTCCATATTGAAACAATGCAATTAGAACAATGTGGACTGCAAACATGTTTAAAATATTTTGCAAATATTGGGGACCCTGTAACGCCCTGGCCATAGAGAGGGGTTTTTAGTTCTCTATTTTGGTTAGGCCAGGGTGTTACATGGGTGGGCGTTCTATGTTTATTTTTCTATGTTTCTGTTCAGTGTGTTTCCTGACAGGACTGTTTCTGGTCGTTTTTGTTTCGTTTTTTGTAAAGTGTTCTCTTTTTTGAATTAAAATTCTAATGATGAACACATCCTCTGCTACACCTTGGTCTAATTCTGACGACGGCTGTTACAGCAGGCTAATAAATGAACTAGGCTATAACAGACTAACATTCAAATTGGAGTTGATGACAACGCTATACATAAAAGACTATAAATACACAACTTGAAGAAAATTACAGAGGATAATAGCGGATGATATTGACACTCCAATTTGCCACATCTTCAATTTAAGCCTACCAGAAAGTGTGTGCCCAGAGGCCTGGAGGGAAGCCAAAGTCATTTCCCTACCCAAGAATAGTAAAGCCCCCTTTACTGGCTCAAATAGCCGACCAATCATCCTGTTATCAACACTTAGTAAACTTCTGGAAAAAATATGTGTGACCAGATACAATGCTATTTTAAGTAAACAAATTGACAATAGACTTTCAGCACGCATATAGGGAATGACATTTAACAAGCACAGCACTTACACAAATGACTGATGATTGGCTGAAAGAAATTAATGATAAAAACTTTTGACATTATCGATCATAGTCTGCTGCTGGAAAAATGTATGTGTTCACCCCCTGCTATATTGTGGATAAATAATTACCTGTCTAACAGAACACAGAGCGTGTTCTTTAATGGAAGCCTCTCCAACATAATCCAGGTAGAATCAGGAATACTTTTTTCAATCTTTACTAATGACATGCCACTGGCTTTGTGTCTCTATGTAGGCGGATGACTCAACATTGTACACGTCTGCTACTACAGCGACTGAAATGACTGTAACACTTAACAAAGAGCTGGGTGGCAAGGAATAAGTTAGCCCTAAATATTTCAAAAACTCAAAGCATTGTATTTGGGACAAATCATTCACTAAACCATGAATCTCAACTAAATATTGTAATGAATAATGTGGAAATTGATAAAGTTGAGGTGACTAAACTGCTTGGAGTAACCCTGGATTGTGAACTGTCATGGTCAAAACATGCTGATACAACAGTAGATAAGATGGGGAGAGGTCTGTTCAAAATAAAGTGTTACTCTGCCTTCTTAACAACACTATCAACAAGGTAGGTCCTATAGGCCCTAGTTTTGTTGCACCTGGACTAAATCAAATCAAATCATATTCGTTACATACACATGGTTAGCAGATGTTAATGCGAGTGCAGCGAAATGCTTGTGCTTCTAGTTCCAATTATGCAGTAAAATCTAACAAATTCACAACAACTACCTCATACACACAAATACACACAAATGTAAAGGGATGAATAAGAATATGTACATATAAATATATGGATGAGCGATGGCGTGCAACATAGGCAAGATGCAGTAGAAGGTGTAGAATACACTATATACATATGAGATGAGTAATGTAGGACATGTAAACATTATTAGAGTGGTGTTATTTAAAGTAACTAGTGATACCTTCATTAAGTCTGTTTATTTAAATAGCCAGAGATTTGAGTCTGTATGTTGGCAGCGGCCTCTCTATGTTAGTGATGGCTGTTTAACAGTCTGATGGCCTTGAGATAGAAGCTGTTTTTCAGTCTCTCGGTCCCAGCTTTGATGCACCTCTACTGACCTCGCCTTTTGGATGATAACGGGGTGAACAGGCAGTGGCTCGGGTGGTTATTGTCCTTGATGATCATTTTTGTCCTTCCTGTGACATTGGGTGCTGTAGGTGTCCTGGAGGGCAGGTAGTTCGCCCCCGGTGATGCGTTGTGCAGACTGCACTACCCTCTGGAGAGCCTTGCGGTTGAGCGTGGTGCAATTGCCGTACCAGGCGGTGATACAGCCCGACAGGATGCTCACAATTGTGCATCTGTAAAAGTTTGTGAGTGTTTTAGATGACAAGCCAAATTTCTTAAGCCTCCTGAGGTTGAAGAGGCACTGTTGCGCCTTCTTCACCACGCTGTCTGTGTGGGTGGACCATTTCAGTTTGTCCATGATGTGTACGCCGAGGACCTTAAAATGTTCCACCTTCTCCACTAGTGTCCCGTCGATGTGGATGGGGGGATGCTCCCTCTGCTGTTTCCTGAAGTCCACGATCATCTCCTTTGTTTTGTTAACTACTGTTCAGTCATGTGGTCAGGTGCCACAAAGAGGGACTTAGGAAAATTACAATTGGCTCAGAACAGGGCAGCACAGCTGACCCTTAAATGTACATGAAGAGCTAATATTAATAACATGCATGTCAATCGCTCATGGCTCAAAGTGGAGGAGAGATTGACTTCATCACTACTTGTTTTTGTAAGAAGTGTTGACAAGTAAACTACTAGCACACAGCTCGGACACCCATGCATACTCCACAAGACAAGACATGTCACCAAAGGTCTCTTCACAATCCCCAAATCCAAAACAGACTATGCACAGTACTACATAGACCCACGACTACATGGAACTCTATTCCACGTCAGGCAACTGATGCAAGCAGTAGAATCAGATACCAAAAAACAGATACAAATACACGTTATGGAAGAGCAGGGACTGTGAAGAGACACACACAGGTACAGACCCACGCTAGCACACACGTACATTGTAATATTGTTGAATGGTTTTATTATACATGTTGTATTGTAGATATGAAGTGGTGTAATAATGGTATATGATGTACTGTTTTATCATTTAAATGTTTTATTTCACTAGTCCTGCATGTTGGAGCTCAAGGCCTAAGATGTTCACTGTACCCTGCAATCACACCTGCAACCCTGCACATGTGACTATTAAACAAGCTGAATCTGATCTTTTGTTTTATGTGTGATGTATGTGCATTAATGTGTATGGACCCTAGGAAGAGTAGCTGTTGCCTTGGCAGCAGCTAATGGGGATACCTAAAATAATGCAGCACTAAGATTTACCTTTGCATTAGGTAGGTTAGTTAAAACAGAGCCCTGTGAAACCAAGGTTGCAACCCAAACAGCTCTGGTCAAAAGTAGTGCACTATATAGGGAGCAGGGTTCCATTTGGGATGCAGATTTGGTTTCACAGTGCTCTGTTTCAACAAACCTACCTAATGCAAAGGTAAATCAGGGAATAGGGTGCCATTTGGGATGCATAAAATGTATTCACCCTGTGTATCATTATATACTCTCCCATTAATTCACCTTGAGCAGCAAAAGGTCAATAGATCGTAAATGGAAGGGAATAGGCTTAGGCACTTTGAATGAGCATAGGTTTTAATATAAAACCCCTTATGAAATAATCTGTAGCATGTTCTGAGGATTAGTGTGTCCAGAACAAACAGCTGTGTAATCCTAAAATGTGACCTGTTGCCAAGAGGACAATAGAAATGAAAATGAAAATGAGAGTGAATTTAAATAACAGGAGATAGAGGCGGAGAATTGTCAAAAGCCATTTTAATTGTTTATAATTTTGTGTATATATATATATATATATATTTTACAATTTATTTAATATCCGAAACATACAATATACTTGCAGTGAAGCCGCTCAACAACTACACCACACCAGTCATCCAACACACTCCATACAGAGCGACACACAGAAGCAAGGGCACGTCGACAGATCTCCCACCAGACCATAAAAACAGGCACCTGAACCCTCCAAGATCCCCACACAGTTCCCCAATAGCTGTCCCTCAACCATGCGAGACCCCTGCGATAGTCCCCCGCAAGAATAAAAATAAAAATACATAATTATTTTTTTTGTTTTACAAAAAAGACAATTCATTCCATTCCCCACCCCCCAAGAACCCCCCAATGCACCAACAACCAAGAACATGAACTAAAGAGGAAAAAGGAAAAGACAAAAGAAAACGTCAAACAGCAATGCAAAAAAATTATAAATAAAAAGAAATAAACTAAGGACATCAAGGACAACTAAAATCATAACAGCAGTGCCAACTGTATATGTTTGAGTGCATGTCTGGCACTACGTCCATCCGTGTATTTCAATAAGAGTGTGTGTATATGCATGTGTACAAACACCTGCCCGGCATCAGCATCAGGCAAACCGCCATTAGTTGTAAAAACACTGCCCCTCAGTGTCATTCAAACTTACTTACTTTTAAATGTTTTATTTTGACTTTATTTTTGACTTTTATCTTTGACCATCATTCTATCTCCCACACAGCAACTCCACTCCCACTTGTCTCCAATTCCACATCCCAACCCTCAGCATTTGAATTATTGCTCAAAGGCAATCTGTTGATTGGAGTTAGCGTATTTTTATACTATCCTTACTGATCAATTCAGGGCCAAAAGCACTTAGTCAATGTTCCCTCTATTATTTTGGGACACTGAGAAAGTGTAAGGTCTTGTGAGCGGAAACTTGAACACTGTGAGAATTTTGTGCAACTGCCGGCACTCGTTTACAGTGAACACTGAGGCTGTACCCTTACAGTTTTAGACAGTAGCCAATAGGCTATTGTGGCTATTTGAGCATAATGTAGGCCTACCAACAAAACCAATGGAGCAAATCCCATAACATTTTCACATGGAAATAGCTTTTGATTTCTATGATATAGCCTACAGTAGCCTATATGTGGTGGTCATTGCAGGCCTACATTGCATGAGACTTTTAAAAATGTTTTGTGTTTACAAAATACAATGGATTATTATTACCACACAGAGAATTAGACAGTGTGGGCTACCCCTCTGCCTATTGGCTTATTTGCATATTCAAGCCTGTCTGAAAATACAACACTGCCCCTTTAATTAAGACATACACTTTTTACCTGATTGGTTTTTCAAAGACAGCTTGAAATGTAGCCTACACGTTTTGTGCTCTTGTAGGAAGCAGTAACTCCCTATTGCTGACCTATAATTATTCATAACTGGGCTAATAACTTGCTAACTATCAAAGAATATCAACAAATGTGCACACGCTTGGCTTTGCGCTGTGACCTGAACCGATCTGAAAAGCGCATTCACTCGCGTGTGATTGAAAGACCGCTCGTGGGCTACCCCAGCCAATAGAATTCTACCCCGTTGCGCTCTGGCTCTGCCTACAACAAAATCAATCTTGCAAAGTTAGATTTGTTTTGGTTTGTTGCATTGAAAATGGCCTGATATAATGTTGATTCGATCACAGCTTTTTCTGTATTTAAATAGTGCAAATTAAAGGGGCGAACTCAGTGAAGTTCAATCTCTTGCGTCTCTGCGCAGCATGGCATTTCTTGTGCGCGGCAGTACTGGAGGAAGTGCGCCGCGCACGCGCACAGTTTAGCGTGAACATTGCTTACAGTATAACAACATGAGAATCAAATTCATCACAGTGCATTTTTTTGTTGCCTCTAACATGAGATACATTTATACAGTTCTTATATCACTTTACTCCTTGTGGAAATTAGGTTGTGCTGCACAGGTGATTCGTTTTACAGTGATCCTCTTTGTAATCATGTATGTAGATTACATTATACGGCCACTGGCAAACCTTAGCATAAATAACATAAATATATTCACAATAACCATGCAGTGACAAATTATTCCTGCGTTTATTTCGGGCTATAGACTATGATTTATAGCCTACAAAGGCACCCTCAAGGCAAACGTTATAATCTTAACAAATGGTATATTGTTTGATCTTCTGTCCACATTCAACTCCTTGCAACAACTCATCATTTGTCTACTGACCTTTTCTTGTCGACCTCCTCCTTCTCCTTTTGAAGTGGCTTCTCAGCTCACAATCTGAAGTTCCCATAGTTCGGGTGCTGTTTCCAAGAACCGCAGCCATGAGGCACAAGAATAAACTCCTACAGCGGCCGTGGAAGGCTTTTCCCTTGTTGAGAACTGGTGAAATGAGAAGCGGAGACTTTCCAAGTAAAGTCCCGGACTATTTCACTGAAGCGCGGTAGTGATATGTGTGAGTTTTACCGCCGGAATCTCCCTGCTGCTGTTTTGGGGGGCCACCTACATTCTTGCTGTGACAGCCTTTTTATAAAGTGACATCATTTAGACTGGATAGGAGAACCAGCACACGCTCGAAGGGCTTAGCACTGTATTTTGCTCTAATGCGAAGTGATGTGTGCTTTGTTCCCCTGTTCAAAATGAACAACAATATGCATTAAACATACTTTTATGCGCAAGAACGCAACACATTTATGCTGTTTTTTGGGGGGGAATGTGCGCAATTGCACATATCCTCGGGATAGCGCAAGTGTATTCAGGGTTGGGGAGTAACTGATTAGAGTAATGGATTACAAAATAACAGTAAACGTAATCAAGTACGTTACCAGCAAATATATTGTAATCAGATTACAGATACTTTTGAAAAACTAGATGATTACTTCGAGGATTACTTTTAAATTCCGAAAGGAGCTTTGCAAAAAAATATGACATCCAAATCAGCATTGAAAAAATGCGCGTTTAAGTTTGTTGCACCTGAGGGAGTCTGACCACAAATCACAGAACACTATGATGACACACAGCATGAGTTTGATGGATCGCGTGAAAAGAGCAGGAATAGGCTTTTGTAGGCTACAGTCCAAGCTATGTCTTCCAATGTTACGACTGCTGTCGGCATCCAAAGATGATCCAACTTGAATAGACGCTTGGAGGTAAGGATGACAGCAGTGGTGTAGTCTACGGCGATACGCATATCACTTATTATTGATATCTACATAGCGCATTGATGTGAATCACACAGCTGCTCTCTCATTCAGCTATTTGCGCCTTACATATTGTGGTTGTTATGGATGGCTGTTCACAAATCTAAATGTGTAATTGAACCCAATAATGGTTGAAGCTGCCTATCAATTATTGTTTTTGAAACCAGTGGACAGCCAGTGAAAAATGGTTATTGCAACAGCTGCACATTGCGGATCACAGCCTATGGAATAAAATTGGGGCTTTTATTATTGCTCAATCTAATTCATGCTGATAAATTGTTTTAATCCATAGACCTAGTAGACACATGTTTAAACTCGCACACTTTTGATAGAGTTAAAGGGGCAATATGTACTTGCTACATCCATTTTTGGACTTATAAATTCAAATAGCCACCCTTTGCCTTGATGACAGTTTTGCACACTCTTGGCATTCTCTAAACCAGCTTCACCTGGAAAGCTTTTCCAACAGTCTTGAAGGAGTTCCCACATATGCTGAGCACTTGTTGGCTGCTTTTTCTTCACTCTTCGGTCCAACTCATCCCAAACCAGCTCAATTTGGTTGAGGTCGGGGGATTGTGGAGGCCAGGTCATCTGATGCAGCACTCCATCCCTCTCCATCTTGGTAAAATTACACAGCCTGGAGAGGTGTTGGGTCACTGTCCTGTTGAAAAACAATGATAGTCCCACTAAGCCCAAACCAGATGGGATGGTGTATCGCTGCAGAATGCTGTGGTAGCCATGCTGGTTAAGTGTGCCTTGAATTCTAAATCAATCACAGACAGTGTCACCAGCAAAGCACCCCCACACCATAACACCTCCTCCTCCATGCTTTACGGTGGGAAATACACATGCGGAGAGCATCTGTTCACCCACACACATCTCACAAAGACACAGAGGTTGGAACCAAAAATCTCAAATTTGGACTCTAGACCAAAGGACAAATTTCACCAGTCTAATGTCCAATGCTTGTGTTCCTTGGCCCAAGCAAGTATCTTCTTATTATTGGTGTCCTTTAGTAGTGGGTTCTTTGCAGCAATTCGACCATGACGGCCAGATTCACACTGTCTCCTCTGAACAGTTGATGTTGAGATGTGTCTGTTACTTGAACTCTTTGAAGCATTTATTTGGCTTTTTCTTGCCATAATATGGACTTGGTCTTCTACATTGTCACAACACAACTGATTGGCTCAAATGCATTAAGAAGGAAAGAAATTCCACAAATTTACTTTTAAGAAGGCACACCTGTTAATTGAAATGCATTCCAGGTGACTACCTCATGAAGCTGGTTGAGAGAATGCCAAGAGTGTGTATAGCTGTTATCAAGGCAAAGGGTGGCTATTTAAAGAATCTCAAATATAACATCTATTTTGATTTGTTTAACACTGTTCCATTGATTCTTGAAGAATATAACTTATAAATGCCTCATGAGCTTAGTTCTACTGTCACATTCCATGAGACCCGAAAATATAAGCTTTGTTTTAATCCAATGTTGTCACGATTGTTGTAAGAACTGGACCAAGGTGCAGGTACATAGCGTTCCACATCTTTATTATAAAGTGAAACTTCAGCAAATACAAAACAATAAACGAACAAACGAAACGTGACGTTCTGGAGTGCTCACAGGCAACTACACATAAACAAAACAAGATCCCAAAAAACACAGTGGGGAAATGGCTGCCTAAATATGATCCCCAATCAGAGACAACGATAAATGGCTGCCTCTGATTGGGAACCATACCAGGCCAACATAGAAATAAAACAACCTAGATTACCCACCCTAGTCACACCTCAACCTAACACACATAGAGAATAAAAGGCTCTCTATGGTCCGTCGCAAGAGGTTCTGGACCGTGGACCTTCGCAGGAGACTCCGGACCGTGGACTGTCGCAGGAGGTTCCGGACTGTGAACCGTCGCCGGAAGCTCAGGACTGGGAACCGTCGCCGGAAGCTCTGGACTGTGAACCGTCACCGGAAGCTCTGGACTGTGAACTGTCGCCAGAAGCTCTGGACTGTGAACTGTCGCCGGAAGCTCCAGACAGTGAATGCGCCCTGGAGGCCTAGTGCATGGAGCCGGTACAGGTGGCACTGGACTGGTGACACGCACTTCAGGGCGAGTGCGAGGAGCAGGCATAGGACGTACCGGACTGGGGACACGCACTTCAGGGCGAGTGCGAGGAGCTGGCACAGAACGTACTGGGCTGTGGAGGCGCACTGAAGACCTGGTGCGTAGGGCCGGCACAAATTGTACCGGAACGATGACACACCTCGCACGGCGAGTATGGGGAGCTGGCACAGGACATACTGGGCTGTGAAGGCGTACTGGAGACTTGGTGCATAGAGCCAGCACACATGGTACTGGACAAATGATACGCTCCTCAAGGCGAGTGCGGAGAGCTGGCACAGGACGTACAGGGCTGTGGAGGCATACTGGAGACCTGGTGCGTGGAGCTGGCACAGTTTTTACCAGACTGCTAGCACGCTCCTCGAGATGAGTACAGAGAGCTGACTCAGGTGGCATCAAACAGATAACACGCTCCTTAGGGCAAATGTCGTGCATCATACACCAACACAACAACTCTCTAATTTCTCTCTCCTCCAATTTCTCCATCAACTCACTGACAGTCTCTGACTCTCTCTGTTCACTCTCCTCCAATTTCTCCCTCTTCTCCCAAATTGGCTCTGATTCGCTCCTCGGCTCCGCCGACCACCCCTTGTGCCCCCCCCAATTAATTTTTTGGGGCTGTCCTTTGGGCTTTCCTTGTGGCCGCGAACCCCGGCGTCGTCGCTGTCCTCCCTTATCTCCTTGCGTCTGCTTCCAAGGAAGGCTTTCGTGTCCCTCCATGATATCTTCTCCTTCTTGATCTCCTCCCAAGCCCAGGATCCCTTCTCCTCCTGGGCACGCTGCTTGGTCCTGTTGTGGTGGGATCTTCTGTCACGATCGTCGTAAGAACTGGACCAAGGCGCAGCGTACGTAGCGTTCCACATCTTTATTATAAAGTGAAACTTCAGCAAATACAAAACAATAAACGAACAAACGAAACGTGACGTTCTGGAGTGCTCACAGGCAACTACACATAAACAAAACAAGATCCCAAAAAACACAGTGGGGAAATGGCTGCCTAAATATGATCCCCAATCAGAGACAACGATAAACGGCTACCTCTGATTGGGAACCATACCAGGCCAACATAGAAATAAAACAACCTAGATTACCCACCCTAGTCACACCCCGACCTAACACACATAGAGAATAAAAGGCTCTCTATGGTCAGGGAGTGACAAATGTTTGTAAACATTGTACATGTAATCAAACACTGTATAGCCTCCTAACATGGTTAAAACAATAATTTAGATATCATGGAAGGTCAGTTGTTCCATCCGTAGCTCTGTCTATTTAAACAGCTGCATATTATCAAGATGTCAAAGTGTCACCAACAAAAAGTAAAAAAAATAGGCCTATAGCAAATGCAGCATATGGCATTCATTTTTCACATGTAAATAGCACTTTTCAGTAGTGGTCAATGCATGCCATTCCATGAGCGCAGCATATATTTTTCCAAATCAAATTAATGAGCCCAATCAAATCATAAGCAACAGAGTTGTGCTGGCTAATAAATCCTTAGTTTGGGGTTATGCTCAGGTAAAACAATTTGGCTAATCTATACTTCCATATTTCCAAGTACTATTCTTGAAGATCAAGGGGTATACCATTTATTGGAATGACTGGAATTCTGTGCTGGTTTTTAATGTAAAGATATAATTGAATCGTATTATTATATGTGGTAGAAAGCAATTGGTTAGAAGAAGCCTACATAACCAACCCATAAAGTAAAATGTAACATCCATATATGGCTAGCTATGTAAACTTTAACATTGATTTATCCTGCAATAGATGTGGTTCAATTGGTAAACATACATCTTTGTCTTCTTCTAATGCCTCTTAAGGGGGCTAGGAATCTAAAAGTAACTGAATGTAATCAGATTATGTTACTGAGTTTGAGGAGTCCAAAAATTACGTTACAGATTATAATTTTGGACAGGTACAGTAACTAGTAACTGTAACGAATTACATTTAGAAAGTAACCTACACAACCCTGAGTGTATTGTCTTTATTATGCCTGAAATGTCAAAAGCGTCACGACTATTATAATTTTCTCTTACAACAATCAAGTGACCATCCATTCAAATGAATTAACACGACATGTAAATAGGCAACTGTTTTCATTGATAGTTTCAGAGTTTAGCCCCTCTTCCGGTCATGGAAACTCAGGCTTAAGGCAATCATATTTGCTTTCCTGCCTGAATCATGCATTGCAAACAGTCATTATCATAATGGTGGAACCATTACCTGCTATCACTTATCCGCAGCTTTAAAAAAACACATCCATGAAGAATGCTGAAGCAATCACTTTTCAGTGGACGCATGTTTGAAGGTGGTTCATGCAATCCTCAAACTCATGTCATTTGTGTCATAATACCTATTTTGAATAATCCTCCCAATAAATACCATTCAAACTTTACTTTTAATTAACAGGTGTTTAATCCCTGCCAGTCACATACCATTATTGTCCTCAGAATGATAATGATCATAAATCATATCCCAATTATTGTTCCAATTATGGCACACTTTGTACACAGGGATATAACAATACCATATCAATATCTTTCTAATTGTGGCTGTCATATTTGTTTCAGTTCCAGCTGTATGGAGAGGAGAGATGCAGGTTCAGGTTGTTTGGGTGCTGACTATAACTATAAGCCTCCTCGAGGGGATTAGTTTGATACTGTAACCTCCTCCTTTATCTCTGGCTCTGGCTGGGGGTTTGTGTTGGGCCCCTTAGAACCCTTCATCCAGATAACATTTCACCTCACTGCCTTTGTGTGTTTTTAGTCTCTACCACAGGAGGTTGGTGGCCACTTAATTGTGGAGAGCAGGATCGTGGTAAGGACTGGAGCAGAATGAGTGGAATGGTAACAAATACATCAAACACATGGTTTCCAGGAGTTTGATGCCATTCCATTTGCTCTGTTCTGGCAATTATTATGAGCCGTTCTCCCCTCAGCAGCCTCCTGTGGTCTGTACCCCACAGTTCCTTTAGATACTGAGTCACAAATCTCACCCTATGCCATATTTAGTGCACTACTTTTGACACTTCACTTTTGACACTTCCATCCCAAAGTTGGGACTTATCCTTGTATCCTGAAATTATTCCACACGGACACAGACCGTAAGAGAGGCACGAGTAGTTTTCTCCACGGCATGAAGATTATTTTAGCTGTAGTTTATATCTGTGTCCTAAATGGCACCCTACTCCTTATAAGCCCTTGTAAAAGGAATGTACTATGTAGGGAATAGGGTGCCAATTGGGACACATGCAATAGCTCAAGCAGTGACATGCCTCCAGATATCAGCCAAAGGGAAGCATTTGAAAAAGGGCCACATGAGAGAGTTCTCAAGATCGCATTATGAGTTAAGGTTCTGTGTGTGGTTTGAATAAAATGGGGGGATGCACAAACATGAACATAATGACAGGTTGATCCACTGAATGGTAACAGTAACATTGCAGAAGTTTCCATTTGTATTGTTTCAGTTTGAATCACAAGAGTTTATGACAACAAACCAACCTCATGTTTATGCCAACAGGACTGCAGGAGACAGACACACATGAGTGGCCACAGATATGCTGTATACATACTTATAAACTACAAATTAGTGGCTAATATGTGTACCTTAAAATAAAGTGTTACTCAGATTTTGTATTAGACAACCTATGGAATTACACCTTGTTGTAACTGCCTGGATGCTCCCAAATTGCACCCTATTCCCTGTATTTCCTAGGTAGGAAATAGGGTACCATTTGGGACACAGGTAGTGATGTGACCTCTCTTCCCCTCAGTTCAGATTGAATTCATTGTGAGATATCAGCATTGTTTTGGCATCAGAGGCAAGCCTCATCATGCCTCATAAGGAACAGAGAACACATGCTCCAACCAGTGGCTGAGATCCCAGAGGATAGGCAGGGGGAATGAGCTGTTCTCACAATGAGCCCATGGGCCGCTCAGCCAAATGGGGTACAACATCTTGCATACGCTCTCCTGAGGCCAAGCAGATTAGAGAATATAGATCTGACCCAATTCCAATGGAAGTGTCTCTTCCTCCAAGATATGTGGAAAAATGCTTCTCTTTAAAGAGATGTTCACCCTATAATGTTTGGCTCTCTATTCTCTCTTAGTTTTTTTTTCAACCAGATTTGGCATAAGAGTGGAAATGTGAAGGTAAAATGCTTTCTATTTAGTTAAATGCAGCATTTGGCATGAAACCTGACTCTAACCTTTTTTCAAATGTAACCTACTACAGTTGTCAGAATTAGATTTTGACCTTGTCCCTCATATTTTGGATGGAGACAGGTGTCAAAGGGTGTTTTTTTGTATCTATGAGCCACTAGTCAACTAATCATGTCATGCTTGATTGAAAATTCCATTCTAGGATCTTTCATTAAGACACGGAGTAAAGATTATGATTAGCTTGATTACATTTCCTGAATATTTGAAAGGCATATCAAATTGCTGATTAAATATTTACTGGCAGTTTAATTCTAGCGGTGTGAGGTATAATTTCATATCTCCCAAACTCCTTACTGTATCTTTGTCTCTATTACTAACCCATGATGATCAGATGTGTACAGTTACGTAGTATTTCTTATGTTCTGTTATTGCATTATCAAATATGTATTTACTTAATTTCATGTATTTTACAATAAATAATTTACAGCTGTCTAAAAACAATATATCAAAATGATAGTTGATAGGTTTGGCCCTGCGTTTTTCCTGACCACTTGACCTGACGAGAAAAAAAAAGTTCTTCATGCTCTGAATAATAATAGATCCTTAGAGCAGAAGTGGACCATAAACTGTCTGATTTAGGCAAAACACAAACCAGATTCATCTAAATGTGCAAATTTAGGCATTTTGTTCTTGAGCAACTTGACTTTCGTAAACTTTGAATGTGTGGCTTGGGTTGTATTCACTAGGAACCAAATGGCAGCAAATGAGCCAAAACTGTGAGGCACCTACTTGGATTTATCCAATATGAAAAGCTTGTTTTCCATGCAAAATGTTTTGCAACAATGTGCGCTAATGAATACAATCCTCAGATTGGGATGATCAGAACCAAGCATTTGACATTTAAGCAGGACAACTATGTTGATTATAGGAGAATGATCATCCTCTAGATGCAACATTTCCAGCCAACTATCTATATAAATAGAGAATACATGTCACTGAATATCTCATGTTTAGTCTGCATGTAAGATGTTATTTGCCTGTGCCTCACCAAATGGGGTGTGTTGATGCAAGATTACATGATCAGGAGAAGCTGGTTCTAGAAAGAGTCAGTCTGTCTCATCTTTAACCTGAAGACAATAAGATGCAGGCACAGATACAAAATCTGACAGAAAAATGTCTTTATTTGGGGGTCCTTTTTTGTTGTTGTCTTTCCAGATAAATCCTACTGTCCCAGCAAGGGTTGGGGAGTAACTGATTACTATCACATTTCAGGTAAGACCCAAATGTAACAATGTTAATTACAGCAACAGGGGCAGGCAAACGACAGGTCAAGGCAGGCAGGGGTCGATAATCCAGAGTAGTGGGGCAAAGGTTCAGGACGTCAGGCAGGCTCAGGGCAGGCAGAAAAGGTCAAAACCGGGAAAAACAGGCACAATCAATAGACAGGAATCGAGGGGAAAACCACTGGTAGGCTGGATGAAACAAAACGAACTGGTAACAGACACACAGAAAACACCGGTATAAGTACCCAGGAGAAAATGGGGAAAATGGGCGGCACCTGGAGGGGAGTGGAGACAAGCACAAGGATAGGTGAAACAGATCAGGGCGTGACAGATTACATGTAACAAAAACATTGTAATCAGATTACAGATACAAAAAAAAAAAACTAAATGATTACTCCTTGGATTACTTTAAAATTCAGAAAGAATGTTTTCGAGAAAAAAAAAACCTTATGACACCTTTCTGATTTCTCAATGACATTGAATTCAGCATTGAAAAAAGGCACAAGTTTAAGTTTGTTCCACCTGAGCGAGTCTGACCACAAATCAGAGACCACTATGATGACACACCAAATGTGTTTGATGGATCCTTTTTGTCTTCTTCTAATGCCTCAAGGGGAAAATCATCCAAAAGTAACTGATTACGTTACTGAGTTTGGGTAATCCAAAAATGACATAACTGATTATAATTTTGGACAGGCAACTAGCAACTGTAACGGATTACATTTAGAAAGTAACCTACCCAAACCTGGTCCTAGCAACAAAAGATAAGCCACTCATAGTTTCCCCAAGTCTAATTTTAGAGTCATTTTTTGGGGGTTGAGCTCCCCTTTCTGGTTGGAAAGCAGAGTACATTCATAAAAGGCCACAACAGCCTGCAGAGATGCAATATGCCACTAGATGTCTCTCTTTACTGACAGTAAAAAAACAGATGCAAATTAAAAAAATGCATAAACAAACAAACCCCCAATGAACTGGAATGCTATGACAAAAGTCATGAATTTGGACTTCATGTGCACATTAAGGAAAACAGTAAAATTGAGGAAAACAGTGGTATTTTTTTCGTACATTTTTTGACAATATGCTGATGTATTTATTAAATCGATCAGTATCACACCAACGCTGGTCAAATCATTTCAGACCTAGTGTTTAGAGGACTTTCACGCCTGCTTTGCTAGCCCTTTTTGACAGGGTTAAATAACCAACACCGAACAACCAACCTGCGAGAGGCCATTAAAACAAAGGAGATGTTTACTCAATATGAGTAATTATGAGTAGCACCCAGAACCTAATCTTGGGTGAGCACTAATTCCTGGCCAGTTAAGCCGGTCAACGAGAGACTGCTCATTGTGACATGCAGTACCAAATCTGCTCGGTGCTGTATGTGCAATATCAGACCATGGCATTCCAAGAGCTGTGTGGGCTCTCCCCCTCCTCTCCCTCTCCATCACACCCAGCACCAGCCTGACCCAAGGCTACTCTATATTTAGAAGTTCTGCATCACTGCTTGTCATATCGACTCAGAGAATAACATACACACGAAAAGGCTCTACTCCTCCCCCACCTGGACTTTCATTAATATTTTAGGGCTTTGTAAGGAGAGGCTTTCCAGGAATAATATAACATTTAGGCAGACAATAGCTTTGTGTCAGTATGGCTGCGTTCACACAGGCAGCCCAATCTGAACTTGTTCACTAATTGGTATTTTTACCAGTAAGATCAGCTCTGAAAAAGAGTTGATGTGAAAAGATCTGATATGATTGGTCAAAATACCAAATAGTGGAAAAAGTTTATAAATTGTCTTGTGTAAATTCAATCAATTAGGTAATGTGGTACGGGGCAGAAGAATATTGCATGCTACTGACATATTATCCTTGTGTCTGTTCTCCATCATCCACGTCCTTTCGACCAGTAGGTGTGCCCCTCTCTCTTTTCTGGCCAAGCAATCGATTCTTCACATAAACATTCTATAGCCACCCCTCTCCAGAGTAGTATCATTTCAGTCTGGATGAAATCTGAAAATAAGGATGCCTGGATGGTAACAAGCTTGGTGGGGGCTATGTGACCTTTAGTGACATCATTATTAGTATGACAGCGGATCATCTGAGTCTGAGATGCCATCTTGGTTTCTTGCTCATGATAGGGCTGTGGTCTGTTATGTAATGTGATGCAGTAGGTCTAGGCTGAAGGAGTGATGCAGGACAAAATAGTTATAATCAGACAATATTAGAGACTATATTTCATTACATAGTAAATTCACTTTGAGCTTAAAACTCAACTATGCCTATGGACAGATTTATAAAAAATAAATAAAAAAATAGTAAAATGCCAGCTACTTCACTTCATTGCTTCCTGTTTAACTGTTCCTAGTCCCTACCTCATCGTTGTCCCTACCTCATCGTTGTCGCGCTAGTAATTTCTACCGGCCCAATTGGTCAGAATAGTTTGCGGAATATACGTGATGCAGCATTCTATTGGATGACACCGCTGTCAATTAATTACAGGAGATCGCTCTATGGGCTCTCCGCTGGGTTTTGACTAGATGGGATACAGTTTATATCAGAATTTAACAGATTTTATTTAAGCAGCAAGTTAAGAGAATTAATTTATCAGGTTATGATAATTATATTAAGGTTATGAAAAGGTTTAGGGTTAGCTAACCCCCCCCAAAAAAAATTTATACGTTAGACTTTAATTTGACACAAACTGTATCCTTCCTAGCCACGACCTCACTGCTGCCATCGGTGACTGTCAGAAGCGGGTCAGCGAAGCAGGGAAAGGAGGGGGGCGTTAACCACTGCATTAATCTACAGTCGGTCTTTCATATACCGACACCTATTTAAAACCTACATACCAACAACAAATACGACTTTTCGTATATAATCTTGTGAAGGATAGAAGAGGGAGCCATGACAAAGCGGCAGGACACCAAGAAATTCTTTGAGAATCTTTCCGGTGCTGGAAAATCCATCGGCGTTCTGACAAGCGGAGGAGATGCTCAAGGTATCAGTTACTGTTAGGCTACAAGTGGATTAGAGTGATACTGTAACAAACGCTGGAATTGTGTAATCATTACGATACTAAAAGGGAAACAAAGTGTCGAGTTATCAGTATTATAAGTGCTGTCATTGTGTTTAGCCTAAAGGAACTCAGTATTTTGTCATCATATGTTTGACTTAATTATTCAAAAGATAATGTAGGCTAGTTGAGTATTGACCAAAAAAAGCTGTTCAACATGAAGTAAAAATTCATAATAACATTATTTGTGGAGTATGTAGGCAATTGGAAGTCTATTTTTGGTTAGAATTGTCACACCATTGGAAAAGGGAGATTATGCATTATTGTAATCAACAAAAACATGGAGCAAAAAAGTGTATCATACTGAAGGGTTGATGCTATCCGGTAAGGGATATTTATGGTTAAGGTTAGGGTTAGGGTAAGAGTGTGGACGTCCGAAGAACCCCGGATAGCACTATCTGACACTGAAGCCTGCATTGCGGAATTCCATTCGTTGATAACCTATGGCGCAGATATGTCATCACGTCTGCAGGCGCACGCCCTGGATGTTAAACTCAACATGCCAATTGCAGAGAGCTAAGCATATGTGCATAGTAGCAGTTGCGATTTTAACATGTAAGTCTTGGTGGGGCAAACTCAACAACAACAAAAATTGGGATCTATGCCAGCAAAGCCACGACACAACACAACACTAAACAATACATTAATTGCACTATAACGGTGACAAACGGTGCCCACAGACTGTTAGGGCCTACATAAAGCTGTCCTAAGAGCAGAGCTTTCTTTTCAGCATCATGGAGTGAATCCTTACCACTGCTACACCTGGCTATCAAAGGAGCCTTGTCTGGCAGGTAAACAGTTCATTCAGCCTCATTTACTGCCTTAAAAAAACAGCTGATATAGTTGACTTGCTTAAACAAATGTGGTTTCTACTAACAATTGAGATGTACAACCTATAGCATAAGGGGACAACGAGCGGATAAGAGGCGATCCGTCATTTCGATTAAGACATTAATGAGCGAGCTAGGACTGATGTAGTCAATATAACTATTTGTTCAGCACTTTTGAAATGTACAGTAACAGAATTAAGAACATGGGCCATTCTTACAGTATTTCCCCTGTACACCAAGACAGAACCGTGGGATAAATAAAGGGGGCTTATAAGCAGACAATGAAAGATCTTACAATATTCAATGATTACATTTCTCTAAAACAGGCTATAGGCTACATGTGCACCACCAAGTCAGAACAGTAGGCTAAGTTATGAGGGGGAAAGGGACCAAATTAATTGGGTGAGCCACATGGGCTACTAATAGCTTATTACACAACATACACTTAGTATTACTTTCGTAGCTACAGTATACATATCTCCCTGGCATATTACATCATTTATGCAGCAGCATACAATACATTTTTGGACTCACCTTGTTGTGCAGTGCTCACTTGAACAGGAAGGTGGCACGTGGTCCTTTTTGTGGCAAATTTTGTCATCAAAGTCTGTCATTTTCTGGATTTATGGTGCTTTCAAGACAACTGCGAACTCAGAAAAAAACAAGGCTGATTCATGACGTCAATGATCTTCAGGTCGGCGCTCTAGAAAGAAGCCCAAGTTCCCGACATCCGAGTTGGACGATCGTTCAAAATATATTTTCCCAGTCCGAGCTATTTTTTTTCAGCGTTCCCAGTTCTCTTGAACTCACTGAAGTCTGTTGAATGTGAATTTGTATCCTTTTAAGCTTGGAAAAGAGACCCTTAAACCCAGACTTGGACAAAACACCAACTCCACTGAATAGCATGCTAGTGATTGCTTAACAATGCTTGCAGTTAGCCACTGATTCCTTCCAAACCTCTCATTGTTGAATTTCCATCTTGTTATGTAATGTTTATGTTCAATGGCCGATGAGCACCGATACGTTTTATCTATAATTTATCTTCATATGAAAAGGATTTGCCAGTAGATTGTCGACTTGACTCATAACGATGACTGCTTGTCAAGCTTGCTAGCCAAGATTTTGAAAGTTTGATGTTGACATGATCAGTCCAATCAAAGCTACAGTAGATATAACGTGATTTGATGTCATTTTATCTGTGGTCAATGACCTTGAGCCTTCTTTGATGGGCACTTCTAATGTAACTGTATGTCAGCACCAAAGGGGATAGAATTATCGAGTTCTCTCCGTAGATTTTGCGGTGATTTAGTGTCCCCGTGAGTGACAGAACACTTAGCCAATCACGGCGCAACTAGAAAACATTACCAACCCCTACGCTCCGTATTTTCCGCTGGTTGCCCCACCACCACAGAAAGCACTGAGCTAGGCTGAAACACCTTAATTTTGGAGCTGCCTAACTCAAGAAAGCAAAAAACAGACCATGTTTGTGTGCGGCTTTATTAACTCAATTATTTTTAATTTTTTACATTGTTTGCAAACTGATATTAGCACTTATTAATGCCACAATAGCATGCAAAACAGGCGTTTTTTTAGGATCTGCCCCACCTGCCCTGAATGATGGGTTGCCACTGCATACTAGCCTATCAATATTGTAATGTATTTAATTTTATATCAGCCTATTTCAATGTGACTATCATTATAAAGTTCCCTGTGCATTAAAACCTCTGAGGATAAGGTTAACATTTGTGCCAGCCTGGCAGGAAGTGGCGGGGGGCTGTGTCCCAAATTACCAATATAGCGTACTACTTTTGACCAGGGCCCATAGGGCTCTGATAAAAATTGGTGCACTTTACAGGGAATAGGGTGCCATTTGGGACACAGCCACAGTGCACCTTATGGGACACAAGGAGAGGTGGCTGCCAATTAAAACACATCTTGACTATTGTAGCGCGCATGGCATGACTAATGGGCAGACAAGCACGTGAAGAGGAGGATGGGGATGAGAGTAGGGTAGACCTACGTGAGGCGCTGCAAGTAGCGGAGTTTGCCCCTGGGTTTCTCAACTCCGAAATGTAGCCTACATCTCACAGATTTGAGAAATTTGGCTACCTCTATGCGTCACTATAATGTGGAAACACAACTGACATATCAGTAAAGGACTGTGGTAGTAATAAGTGTGACTCAGCCCTTCATTGTTCCATGCCTGGCCCTGGCTGTCATTCACTAACAATATTGTACTCTCTTTACATGGACTATCTTATTGGCAGACTACAGCAAGCTGAGATTTCCACTGAATTTATGATACTGTAGTACATTTGCAACAATAGCCTACTGTATCTGTATCTGCTGTCAGTTGCGGTGCGTGGGTAAAATCACTGGGGAAGCCAAGCCCCCAAAAAGCTATATTATAACCTGTGTTGTGATAATTGTGTTGTTTGCTCTATAACCTGTTAATTCATATGTCTTGCGACCGAGACAAGGCCGAGACAATAATACAGTGGCAGAATAAATTCAACCAGACCTTTGCTTTATTGCAAAACCGGATAGCAACCTCCTGTCACACCTAGGGCTGTGGCGGTCACGAAAATAAGTGTTGGGCTCACGGTAATTGACCGCTAATTAACATAAACGCATTTACCATCTCCTGGCTTTCACAAGCCACTGATGCTGACCTTCTATAATGCGATGCTACTGGAGCCAGAGAAGTCAGGCGCAGGAGAGCGGAAACTGATTTACAACGGTTGTGTTTAATAACCATAAACCACCGTTAACAGAATAATACAATAAATGGGTCAAACAAACCCCGGTAGATACCAGCATACCGTGCACAAGCACTACAACAAATAATTATGGACAAGGACATGGGGGGGAACAGAGGGTTAAATTCACAACATGTAATTGATGGAATTGGAACCAGGTGTGATGGAAGACAAGACAAAACCAATGGAAAATGAAAAGTGGATCGGCGATGGCTAGAAGGTCGGTGACTTCGACCGCCGAACGCTGCCCGAACAAGGAGAGGGACCAACTTCGGCGGAAGTCGTGACAGTACCCCCCCTTGACGTGCGGCTCCAGCAGCGCGTCGACACCGGCCTCGGGGACGACCCGGAGGGCGAGGTGCAGGGCGATCCGGACGAAGACGGTGGAACTCCTGCAGCATTGAAGGGTCCAACACGTCCTCGACCGGATCCCAGCACCTCTCCTCCGGACCGTACCCTTTCCCTCTCCACGAGATACTGAAGGTCCCTCGTCCGACGCCTCAAATCCAGTATGGAGCGAACGGAGTACGCCGGGGCCCCCCGATGTCCAGAGGGGGCGGAGGAACCTCCCGCACCTCAGACTCCTGGAGCGGGCCAGCCACCACCGGCCTGAGGAGAGACATATGGAATGTGGGGTTAATACGGTAATCGGGTGGAAGCTGTAACCTATAACAAACCTCGTTCACTCTCCTCAGGACTTTAAATGGCCCCACAAACCGCGGACCCAGCTTCTGGCAGGCGGAGGGGCGGGTTTCAGGTCGAGAGACAGACCCGGTCGGGGTCTCACTGCGGTGGCGATCTGCGTTCTTCTTTTGGCGTGTCACGGCCTGCTGAAGGTGGACACGGACGGCTTCCCATGTCTCCTCCGCGCGCCTGAACCAGTCGTCCACCGCAGGAACCTCGGTCTGACTCTGATGCCAAGGCGCCAGAACCGGCTGGTACCCTAGTACGCACTGGAAGGGAGAGAGGTTAGTGGAAGAGTGGCAGAGCGAGTTCCGTGCCATCTCAGCCCAGGGCACGAACGCCGCCCACTCCCCCGGCCGGTCCGGGCAATAGGACCGCAGAAACCTACCCACATCCTGGTTCACTCTCTCCACCTGCCCATTACTCTCCGGGTGAAACCCTGAAGTAAGGCTGATCGAGACCCCCAGACGTTCCATGAACGCCTTCCAGACCCTAGACGTGAACTGGGGACCCCGATCAGACACTATATCCTCAGGCACCCCATAGTGCTGGAAGACGTGTGTAAACAAGGCCTCCGCAGTCTGTAGGGCCGTAGGGAGACCGGGCAGAGGGAGGTGACGACAGGACTTAGAAAAACGATCCACAACGACCAGGATCACGGTGTTACCCTGTGAGAGTAGAAGATCAGTCAGAAAATCCACCGACAGGTGCGACCAAGGCCGCTGTGGAATGGGTAAGGGGTGTAGCTTACCTCTGGGCAGGTGCCTAGGAGCCTTACACTGGGCGCACACCGAGCAGGAGGAAACATAAACCCTCACGTCCTTAGCCAAGGTAGGCCACCAGTACCTCCTGCTCAAACAGCGCACTGTCCGACTGATCCCAGGATGACCAGAGGAGGGTGACGTGTGGGCCACATAGATCAACCGGTCACGAACAGCAGACGGGACGTACAGACGCCCAGCGGGACACTGGACGGGAGCGGGCTCTGCACGTAATGCCTGCTCAATGTCCGTGTCCAGCTCCCACACTACCGGCGCCACCAGGCAGGAGGCGGGGAGTATGGGAGTGGGATCCATGGGCCGCTCCTCTGTGTCATACAGCCGGGACAATGCGTCTGCCTTTACGTTCTGGGAGCCCTGACGACAGCCAACAGCTTCCGGTCCCCACGTCATAGTTTCGCTCTGCCGGCTAAGCTTCTTCGAGAAGAAGGCACAGGGGCGGAGCTTCGGTGGCATACCCGAGCGCTGAGAGAGCACCGCTCCTATCCCAGCCTCGGACGCGTCCACCTCCACTATGAACGCCAAAGAGGGATCCGGATGGGCCAGCACGGGAGCCGAGGTAAACAGAGCCCTCAGGTGACTAAAAGCCCTGGCCGCCTCAGCCGACCACTGCAAACGCACCGGGCCCCCCTTCAGCAGTGAGGTAATGGGAGCCGCTACCTGACCAAAACCTCGGATAAACCTCCGGTAGTAGTTGGCAAACCCTAAGAACCACTGCACCTCCTTTACAGTGGTGGGAGTCGTCCAATTACGCACGGCTGAAATGCGGTCACTCTCCATCTCCACCCCTGAGGTAGAAATGCGATACCCTAGGAAGGAGACAGATTGCTGGAAAAACAAGCATTTCTCAGCCTTGACGTACAGGTCATGCTCCAACAGGCGACCAAGCACCTTGCGCACCAGGGACACATGCTCGGCGCGTGTAGCGGAGTATATTAGAATGTCATCAATATACACCACTACACCCTGCCCGTGCAGGTGCCTGAAAATCTCGTCTATAAAGGTTTGGAAGACTGATGGCGCATTCATCAGCCCGTACGGCATGACGAGGTACTCATAGTCCCCTGAGGTGGTACTGAAAGCCATCTTCCACTCGTCTCCCTCTCGGATACGCACCAGGTTGTAAGCGCTCCTGAGATCTAGTTTGGTGAAGAAGCGCGCCCCGTGCATTGACTCAATCGCTGTGGCTATGAGTGGTAGCGGGTAGCGATACCTCACAGTGATCTGGTTCAGACCCCGATAGTCAATACACGGACACAGACCTCCCTCCTTCTTCACAAAAAAGAAACTCGAGGAGATGGGTGAAGTGGAGGACCGAATGTACGCCTGACACAGGGATTCGGAGACATATGTTTCCATTGCCTCCGTCTCCGCCTGTGAGAGGGTATACACGTGACTCCTGGGAAGTGCAGCATCTACCAGGAGATTTATCGCACAATCGTCCCGTCGATGGGGTGGTAATTGAGTCGCCTTCTTTTTAGAGAAGGTGAGAGCCAAATCGGCATATTCAGGGGGAATGCGCACGGTGGAGACCTGATCTGGACTTTCCACCGTAGTAGCACCAACGGAAACCCCTAAACACCCCTTGAGCACTCCCGCGACCACCCCATGAGAGCCCTCTGTGGCCAAGAAACATTAGGGTCATGACAAACTAACCAGGGTAGGCCAAGCACCACGGGAAACGCAGGAGAGTCAATAAGGAAGAGACCCCCTCTCCATAGGTATTGGAGAGGGGGTGCGGGGGTGCGGGGGGATGGAACCACCAGACCACGATCTGAGCGTCCGCGGGCAGCCAGCAGGTTGTCCAGCCGGATGGACAGGTCCACCAGCTGGTCAAACGTGAGGGTGGTGTCTCTGCAGGCCAACTCCCGATGGACGTCCTCGCGCAGACTGCAGCGGTAATGGTCGATCAGGGCCCTGTCGTTCCATCCCGAGCCGGCAGCCAGGGTCCTAAACTCCAAGGCGAACTCCTGGGCGCTCCTCGTCTCCTGCCTCAGATGGAAGAGGCGCTCACCCGCCGCTCTACCCTCGGGCGGGTGGTCGAAGACTGCCCAGAAACGGCGGGTGAACTCCTCAAACTGGTCCAACTCTGCATCTCCCTCCCTCCACACGGCGTTGGCCCACTCCAGGGATTTCCCGGTGAGGCACGAGACGAGGGCAGACACCTTCTCACGGCCTGCGGAACCGGGTGGACGGTGGCCAGGTATAGGTCCAGTTGTAGAAGGAACCCCTGGCAGTTCGCAGCCTTCCCATCGTATTCCTGGGGCAGGGAGAGACGAATCCCACTGGGACCAGGATGAAGAGGGGCGCTCAGTGGAGACCCTGGTTGTGCTGGTGGAGGCACTGGAAGAACTCCCTGTCTCTCCCAGTGGTTCATTGTCTGGACAACGCGGTCCATGGCGGTGCCAAGATGATGGAGCATTGCTGCGTGCTCCCGGACGCGCTCTTCCACCCCTATACCCGGGGTACCTGCTCCTGCTGACTCCATAATATTGGTCCGTAATTCTGTAATGCGATGCTACTGGCGGCAGAGAAGTCAGGCGCAGGAGAGCGGAAACTGATTTACAACGGTTGTGTTTAATAACCATAAACCACCGTCAACAGAATAATACAATAAATGGGTCAAACAAACCCCGGTAGATACCAGCATACAGTGCAACAGCACTACAACAAACAATTACGGACAAGGACATGGGGGGGAACAGAGGGTTAAGTACACAATATGTAATTGATGTAATTGGAACCAGGTGTGATGGAAGACAAGACAAAACCAATGGAAAATCAAAAGTGGATCGGCGATGTCTAGAAGGTCGGTGACTTCGACCGCCGAACGCTGCCCGAACAAGGAGAGGGACCAACTTTGGCGGAAGTCGTGACACCTTCTGAACATCTACATTTTAAAAAGTCTAATAAATCCTTGTAATATAGCCTAAACCACAATAAATACATTATTTAATTTAGACAGGTCTAAAGAAGCATGGTATGAAGAAAATGTTTTCTATTTCAGAAGAACAGAATAGTATACTCTGAGTTGTCCTGATCTGGCTAAGCCAAATGACTGTGGGCTACTAAAGTGAATTTAGCAGACAATATTTGCCTAGAATTCAATGGCATTATTTTATAGTATGAAGAATACAATTGAACAAAGCTGAATAAAATAGAAACTATCAGGAATCAAGGTAAGACCCAAGTGTAGACTGTGTGAAGTAAAAATGTTTATTGTAACCACAGGGGCAGGCAAACGACAGGTCAAGGCAGGCAGGGGTCGATAATCCAGAGTAGGAGCAAAGGTACAAGACGGCACGCAGGCTCAGGGTCAGGGACAGACAGAGTTCAATAATCCAGAGGTAGAGCAAAGGCACAGGACGGCAGGCAGGCTCAGGGACAGGCAGAGTGGTCAGGGGGGTGGGTACTTGGTCAGGACAGGTAAGGGCCAAAAACCAGGAGGACGAGAAAAAGAGAGACTAGGGAAAAACAGGAGCTGAGACAAAACACTGGTAGGCTTGAACAAACAAGACGAACTGGCAACAGATAAACGGAGAACACAGGTATAAATACACAGGGGATAATGGGGAAGATGGATGACGCCTGGATGGGGGTGGAGACAATCACAAAGACAGGTGAAACAGATCAGGCTGTGACAGAAAGGATATTTTCTCCAAACGATTTGAGGGAGTGTACACATGCAGCTATTCTGTGTTGAGCGGTTAACAAAGAAATAGGTATTATTATATGCTTAATTTAGAGTTATTAATGTAACTTTAGTTGTTCTACAAACGTTGGGCTATATGTTCTGATTTTTAATAGATTGTAAGGCTGCATGATGCGGCTCTAATGATGATTTGAAAAAAGTTGCTTGAAAGGCATGATCTCTGCTTTGTTTTTTGCCTAGGCTGTACACACTACATCAGTCACTCGTTCACAATTTGACAAGCACTTGATCATGTCTAGAATTTCATGGCGGCATCCCCTTTGTGTGTCCGTAATGCACCCTAAAAGAATCCATGCCTTTTGCGGCCAGTGAGTGCTGCACACTCAATCACGTGATTGAGTCTTTCTGACAGGCTACAAGTGAAGACAGACACATCAGGGACACAACTGCGCACGTCCTTATCCAATTCCGAGGTGAACATTGAAGATATTGGAAGAACTGTCCACATTTACTTTTGTCAGCCAACAAGATGAGTAGGCCTAACAAACAGCAAAAGCACTAGCCTATGTCTATCTACTATCCCCATAGTACAAAGGTTGACCTATTCTATTCTGTGCGAGAAAAAAAATATTCCAAACATAGTCTGGGACAGTTTTGGGATGCGATAGATCCCAAATCAATACAACTACTAGCATCAAACATTTTTTTTTACGCAATGTGGCTGACGCAACAGATCAGAAAGGTTAGCTTAAAATGTTGATAAACTATTAGGCTATTTCTTCACATTATAAGCGCAGCAATGCGCACATGGCAGTAGGCTATAAGCTATAAGCGCAAATGTTCCATTAGCGGAAAACACCATTATCAAAAGTGACCGCAAATGCAATTATGCATGTCATGTTTTTATTATAAAGGTGCATTTTTATGGTGAAAATGATCTTCCCCAAACTTGAAACTCAAGGTAGCTGCTTATGTATAACAATTAGGCTCTACACCACTTGTAAAGCAGATTAATGTGCTTAATTTTAAGAAGTTATTTGGCCACTTTAGTTGTGATACAAACCTTATTAAAACATATAGGCCTATGGGCTAGGCTACATGAGGTGTCCGACTATGATTCGAAGAAAAAAAAAACTTTTTCCTTAAGCTGGGAATCATTCACAAGTGATAATATGTAATTCACAAGTGATAGGCTAATATTGTCACCCATCAGAATATTCTTGATTTAATCTTGTTCTTACGTATACTAAATAATATATGTGTGAAATTTGTTTTGATTTAGAATGGACCATTATCATTCACCTGTATCGAAACAGGAGGATGCTTCCAAATAGCAAATGCAGGCTTGATTTGCACATTTCCGCACCAAAGTACGTTCATCTCTAGGAGACAGAACACGTCTCCTTCCTGAACGGTATGACGGCTGCGTGGTCCCATGGTGTTTATACTTGCATACTATTGTTTGTACAGATGAATGTGGTACCTTCAGGCATTTGGAAATTGCTGCCAAGGATGAACCAGACCTGTGGAGGTCTACAATTTTGTTTCTGAGGTCTTGGATGATTTTTAAATTTTCTTCCATGATGTCAAGCAAAGAGGCACTGAGTTTGAAGGTAGGCCTTGAAATACATCCACAGGTACACCTCCAATTGACTCAAATGTTGTCAATTGGCCTATCAGAAGCTTCTAAAGCCATGACATCATTTTCTGGAATTTCCCAAGCTGTTTAAAGGCACGGTCAACTTAGTGTATGTAAACTTCTGACCCACTGGAATTCTGATAAGTGAAATAATCTGCCTGTAAACAAATGTTGGAAAAATGACTTGTGTCATGCTCAAAGTAGATGTCCTAACCGACTTGCCAAAACTATAGTTTGTTAACAAGAAATTTGTGGAGTGGTTGAAAAATGAGTTCAAATGACTCCAACCTAAGTGTATGTTAACTTCAGACTTCAACTGTAGATGGTTGCCACGTAGAGAGACAGAGGAGCACTGTTTTGATCGCTTGGATGCTTTCTCCTGTGAGAAACTTATGAAACACAGAGAGATGAAAGATACATTATTTGATGTGTTTTAATTTTTTTCTTGGTACATTTTTGGGGGAAGCCTGGCTTACCTTGGTGTTCATGAATACATGCCATTGCCTGCTGTTGAGAAATCAAACATACCTAAACATACCTAATCCATAATCTCTACGAACACTACTTGGCCGTCGTAAAGATACATTTGTCCCTCGCTATCAAATAAACACCTGAATCAAACTTTTGTCACAATCACACTACATTCCTGCTGTGTCAACAGTGGGCTACCATTAGACCAAGCACTTTGTGCGAGACTACCTACCATGAAATCTACCATTGTCTACACAGCAGGAATATAGTGCGATTCAGACAAAAGTCCCGTCAGAATCCAGTTGCGGTCGAAGCTAGAAAGCATCCTGTAGCCTACCCTGAAGACTAGAAAATTCAATATGCATATTTTCTCACGTGATTTAAGTAAAAACCACTTCCAAGTCTTACCTGCCAGAAAAGATCAGTTGGTTCTGTATATAGGGTGATTCCTAAAATGACTCACAGAACCATTGGCCATGCTTCAGGAAATCTTCCAGTGGGATTAAGTGTTTATCATTGTTAGCCTACATTGGATAATATATGTACCATTTTCTGTGTACACACAGGTCTCCATCTCATATTGTTACTGGTCTCCTAGCAACAATGATTGGCACCAGCCAACCCACAGTACCAGAATCAGTGCTCGTTAGCATCGACCCAGACAACAGACCCTTCATATCTGTGCCAGACCAACCATGCACTCTGGTCTCTCTACAGTCTGTTTACTGTGAAGGCATGCTGATTCTGAAATGACACCCTATATCCTATGTAGTGTACCCTATGTGGGCCCTGGTCAAAGTAAGTGTACTATATAAGGAATAGGGGTAAAATTAGTGTACTATAGGGAATAGGGTCCCATTTCAGACATGTGAGTCCATTGTTGTGGGCCTAAGAAGCTCTTGGAGGCTGACACTGACAATAATGACATCCAAGGCAGCGCCTGCTCCCGCCCACACTCAGAGTGCTCTGGGAAGCCAATGAATAGCAGCCTTGTTGTGTGGTGTGGGAGAAGTGGAAGGACATCAGCATAGAGCAGTGTTGGCCCTACTGTTCTTGGCTGCGTGTACAGACTAATGAGAATGTGGCTGTAAGCAGTAAGTGCTACACTCTTAGAAACAAAGGGTTCTAAAAGGGTTCTTTGGCTGTCCCCATAGGAGAACCCTTTTTGGTTCCATGTAGAGCCCTCTGTGGAAGGGGAACCAAAAAGGGTTCTTACCTGGAACCAAAAATGGTTCCTTAAAGGGTTCTCCTATGGGGACAGCCAGATAACCATTTTACTGTAGGGACTAGATTAGAGTGTATTGTCTTGTCCTTAATAAGGTGACCAAAGATACTGCATTAAAAATTATTACCACACTTGTATTACAATAACGTAGTTTTGGTGCAACTAAGATGCAAGTCTTTGTAATCATTATGATCAATTTCCACACTGTCAATGGAAAATGTATTAGATACTGAATCAAGGTCAATGCCTATGCAAGTATCTTTCTCTGCTGGACGGAGCACACCATGTTAACTTGATTTACATGATTCATCCCATCTCCCTGATTAGTATTTTCAGCCTGTATCCTACCAAATATAACATGCATTGTCATATAATGAATGTATTTTTCATTCTCTCTGTCTCTCTCTGTCTCTCTCTGCCTCTCTGTGTTGTTGTTGTGCAGGTATGAATGCTGCTGTACGGGCTGTGGTCCGCATGGGTATTTATGTGGGAGCTAAAGTCTACTTCGTCCATGAGGTGAGATCATGACAGACACTCCCGCAGGCTTGTACTGTTCTACCACTGACACTGAGACAAATCAACACCGACAAGCTCTGTGCTCAAAGCTTTTTCTTTGAGCAGTAGTGGTTTGGATAAACAAAATGTTACAAAATGAAATAGAACACTACATTAAATTGGTGATTAACAGGATCTCTATGCAAAATGTATTATGTTTAAATAAAACAGAGGAGGAGCGATTCTTCGGTATAAATGTTCAACGAGATGACTTATTTCATTTAAGGGTCATGGAAATGAGAAGTAGAGTATTTGAATTGGAAACTTGTGAAGTCATGGTGTTGGTAGCGGGAGCAGTTTCCCATACTTAAGCAGCGAATTAATATGCTGAGGAAATCATACTTCTGACTCTGGAGGTTATCTAAGAATGTCCCTGTCCACTGGGGTCAAATCAAATCTAATTGTATTTGTCACATGCTTCGTAAACAGGTGTAGACTAGAGTGAAATGCTTGCTTACAGGCCCTTCCAACAATGGGGTCAAATAAAATAATTCCAGGGCTTAAGAATTAAATTAGGTGTGATTCTGTCTCAACAGTTTTCACTTAATGATGACGTAACACCTGGTCATAAGAGGTCATGATGGAATACTGTATGAGAATATCAAATCAAATTGTATTTGTTACATGCTTTGTAAACAGGTGTGGACTAACAGTGAAATGCTTACTTACGGGTCCTTCCCAACAATGCAGATAAATAATAGAAAAATAACAACACAAGGAATAAATACACAATGAGTAATGATAACTTGGCTGCTGTATATACACGGGGTACCAGTACCGAGTTGATGTGCAGGGGTATGAGGTAATTGAGGTAGATATATACATATAGGTAGGGATAAAGTGACTAGGCAACAGGATAGATAATGAACAGTAACAGCAGCGTGTGTGATGAGACAAAATAGTTAATGCAAAAAGGGTCAATGCAGGTAGCTAATTAGTTAACTATTTTAACTATTTATTTATCAGTCTTATGGCTTGGGGGTCGAAGCTGTTCAGGGTCCTGTTGGTTCCATACTTGCATTGGTACCGCTTGCTGTGTGCTAGTAGAGACCCTATGACTTGTGTGGCTGGAGTCTTTGCTTAAGTGTCGTCTATTGTTAGAGACTCCAGTGTTGGATTACTGATGAAAGGTATTCCGTTGAGCAGGCTCACAGCACACTCACTGTCTGTGTCTCCAATGGCACACTAGTCCCTATATAGTGCACAGCTATTTACCAGAGCCCTATGCACACCAAAAGTAGTGCACTATATGGGGTATGGGCGCTGGTCAAAAGTAGTGCACTATACGGAATAGGTTGGAATTTGGGACATACGCTCTGCAAGAGGCTAACTGTAACATGTTGTCATCTACTCTGTCTGACTCAATGGAGGCGGGAGGATATGAGCTCTGGTGTCAATGTCTAAATAATTGGATTACAGGAAGCTTCAGACGTCCCTGTAGTGCCATCACCATGAGTCTTGAATAAACAACAGTATGCTGTGAGATATATCATTGTACCTTTAATAAGTGGACATCATTTGTGCTAGTGTTAAAGGGATGGTTCATCTAATTTTCATGTTTGGGCCAAATTGATCTTACCTCGAGTTGTCTATGTATGCCAGCAGAGACAGCATCCATGATAATATGTTGTTTACTTTTGCTACAGGTAGCAGTTAGCATGATTTAGCATTGTCCTCTCAAAATGATTGTAAGTCAATATCCCTGATGTTATCAAAGATGCATTGCAGAGTCAACGACTGTTACTATGTAACAACATTGTAATTCATGAATATGTTCATGTTAATACTAGGAAATATAGGCCTATGCTGTGAGATAATGTTAATATTTATTTTCTCCATGCAGGGTTACCAGGGTATGGTAGATGGTGGGGATAACATTGAAGAGGCATCATGGGAAAGTGTCTCAAGCATGCTGCAAGTGGTAAGTAGTGCAATTAATGCCTTTAGGCAAAATACTATGGATTTGTTTAACATCATCACAGTCACAGGCTATATATATAGTATACGTAGTGGTTAATGAATATTTTGGCCAGAGGCTGCAGTATATTATACAGTATATGATGGTTAATGGTTTGAATATATTTGTGGTCCCAGAATTTACAAATTGCATGTGACAGTTGAGCGCAGCTGCATTTCTGGCCGATGCTTAACAGAGTGGAAGGTGCCCTGTCATTATGGATTCTGCATGAACCTGATAGTTAATGACAACAAAACACACCACACAACACCAAAAAAATCTGTGAGATGTTGAATCTATGACACCTGTCAATGCAGCAGTGCTCAATTGTGTCAGATAATGTCATCCATTGGTTTGGTCTAGAGCTGTTTTGTTCCATTTATCCTACCTTCATCCATCCATCCATCCATCCACATTTATCCATCTATCCTTCCAACATTAATTAATTCAATCATCCATCTTCATTCATCTATCCACCAACCTCCACTTATCCATCCAGCAATTCAGTTGTCATCCATCCATCAATTCAGTTGTCATCCATCCATTAATTCAGTTGTCATCCATCCATCAATCCATCTTTCCAACTGTCATTCACCCATTCATCTGAATTCTTAGCTGTTGTGTTTTCCTGTCAGGGTGGCACAGTCATTGGCAGTGCCCGCTGCAAGGAGTTCCGCAGCCACGAGGGGCGTCTGAAGGCTGCCCACCACCTGGTGCAGCGTGACATCACCAACCTGTGTGTGATCGGAGGGGACGGCAGCCTCACTGGGGCCAACCTCTTCAGAGAGGAGTGGAGCGGACTGCTGGAGGAACTGGTCCAGCAGGGTATCTCAATGTTGTAGTCAATGGAGTGGACCTAATGTTCACAGTAATCTACTCCATCACTAATTTCTTACGCAAAAAATGTATTTATACGCCTGACATGTTGTAGTAAAACATGTATTACTATGAATTACTAAAGCCTGTATACAGCCATTCCATCTATGAGTGTACATTACTCAGTAGTGAAGCCAGTGGCTTCATATTGCGTTGCATTGTGTATAAAGGTCTGATTGATGAGCAGGCTGCCCAGAACAACTCAGAGCTGCACATCGTGGGAATGGTGGGCTCCATCGACAACGACTTCTGTGGCACTGACATGACCATCGGGACAGACTCTGCCCTGCACAGAATCATAGAGGTGGTGGACGCAATCATGACCACAGCCCAGAGGTACTGACATAGATGATTGTTGTTGAATGGTACATTTCTTAACTTTTAGATGAGCCAACATTTAGATGAGCCAACAGGTGCTGACAGATACAGTGGCATATTTAGCTCAGTGGTGTTGTTTGTACACAATCAACATTTACACAGACTTCTCTCCTTTCTCTCAGCCACCAGAGGACGTTTGTGCTGGAGGTCATGGGAAGACATTGTGGGTATGGAATGGCATTTCATTTCCTGCTTTATTCTTGTACTTGCTACAATTTAGCAATGGACTCTCAGCAGTCCTGCTTTGAAAATGTTTGTACATAATACATACAAATGGGTTTGTATTGCATGTATTTATATTTTATATTTTATTGTATACTAAATGTACAGTGTGTGTGTGTGTGTGTGCGTGCGTGCATGCGTGTGTGTGCGTGCGTGCGTGTGTGCGTGTGTGTGTGTGTGTGTGTGTAGGTACCTGGCCCTAGTTAGTGCTCTGGCCTGTGGGGCTGACTGGGTGCTGATCCCTGAGATGCCCCCTGAGGACGGGTGGGAGGAACAGATGTGTCAGAAACTGTCTGAGGTAACAACACAGACACACACACACACACACGCACGCACGCACGCACGCACACACACACACACACACTCACACACACACACACACACACACACACACACACACACACACACACACACACACACACACACAAAGGTAACAGCCGACATCTGCAGATCTAACAAATACATTTCAATCTATACCTCACATTGAATAGGATTTACTGCTTAGTGATAACACATTGTGGTGTATTGTATTTCCTCCAACCATAGCAAAAGCAGCAGTGTTCATTGTGTTTCTTAATGCCCAGAGCCGATCCAGGGGTTCAAGGCTGAATATAATCATTGTTGCTGAAGGAGCCATTGACAGACAAGGAAAGGCTATTACTGTTAATAATGTCAAGGATGTGAGTACCTGAATATGCAACGAAGGGGGAACCAAAAGCAGGTCCTACAGATGTGTGAATAGCTCCATGCTTTACAGATGAAAGGACTCTGTTAAGTGAGAGATGGACAGAGGTACTAGGCAGATCTGTTCTTTCTCTCTCTCTGGTAGGCATGCAGCTGTCTCAGCATAAACCGGGTCCAGCTTTTGAAAAGCCAAATGCAAAAATGTTCTGTCATGTACTGTATATCTGTGCTTTGTTTGTATTCTTATAGAACCGTGCAGATAAGAAACGGCTCAATATCATTATTGTAGCTGAGGGGGCGATAGATTCTCACAACAAGCCTATCACTACAGACCATATTAAGGAAGTAAGTACTCAGCTGTCCTGTGCTGGTGGTGTACTCCTCTGCAGACCTGGGTTCAAATCCTATTTGAAATCTTTTTGCGACTTTTCTATTGGTTCAATTATGCCAGACAAGCTCAATCAAGCCCACCTGAAGTATTTGAAATGATTTCATATTGTATTTGAACCCAGGTCTGGTACAGTACTTCTGTGTGCCGTGGTTACTTCTGGCTGCACATCATCATCTCTCCATCTCTCTGTCCCATTAACAACATGCTGTCCATGTTTTAACTCTTCATCTAAGTATTTTATTGGATCTTTCTTAGTGATGTGAACTTCTGTGAATTATACTTCTTCCTGTTTGTGCCTTGCAACCTTGTTCTTCATCAGCATACCTAACCTGGTAAGCATATAAATACATATAGAACTTATAGGATCTCTGTTCTGGTAAGAGTCTTATACAGTAGTTTACCTGGCAGAACAAAAGAACAAGGGCTGAGTCCAAAATGCACCCTATTCTCTATAATATACTGTACTAGTTTTGACCAGCTCTGGTTAAAAGTAGTGCACTATATAGGGAATAGGGTGCCATTTGGAACACACAGGTGTAAGTGTTGGAGACTCACTTACTGTACATGACAGGAACTGTTTTGCATGGGTGTACAGTGCTTGTGCTTTCCCCTTCTGTCTTTCTTCCTAAGAAATAGCATGCCATTGTCATTCTCTTTCTACCATACAATACAAATAAACAATTGTTGCATTCCAAATGGCACCCTATTCTCTATGTCCGGGTCCTGGGGACCCAAAAGGGTGCACATTTTGGTTTTTGCCTTAGCACTACACAGCTGATTCAGCTCTTCATCAAATCTTTGATTAGTGGAATCAGATCTGCACTCCTTTGGGTCCCCAGGACAGGATTAAGAAACACTGATCTATATAATGCATTACTTTTATAGTAGTGCACTATATACGGAATAGGGTGCCATTTGGGACGTAAGTGTTATTTAATTACTCTGCTAATTTGAGGAAACGTACATTGCTCAATACCTGGCCTTCCTCTCCTGCTATAGCTGGTTGTTAGCTGTCTGGGCTTTGACACCCGAGTCACCATCCTGGGTCACGTCCAGAGAGGAGGAACCCCCTCTGCCTTCGACCGGATCCTGGTGAGTGTTACCCACATACTCACATACAATGAAAAGGCACTTATAGACTGGGTAGCTTCCTAAATGGCACCCTATTCCCTATATAGTGCACTACTTTTCAGTTAGAGTCACAGCCATTTGTGCTGCCGTCTGTCTAATAGCTGAATAATATCCCTGGTTTGTTTGTTTTGGTTAGTAACCATGAGGCAGTTTCAGAATGGTCAGCATCATTTAAAGAGCATGTCATTTCATACTGTTATGCAATTTCTAACTTGAACTTTAAGTTATTTTCCCAGTGTCCCAAATCACCATTAATTCTAAGTTGACCCCAGTATGAATATTATTTGACCTTAGCCCTCCACCCTGTCTGTCCAGGCCAGTCGTATGGGAGTGGAGGCGGTCCTGGCCCTGTTGGAGGCGTCAGCCAGCACCCCGGCCTGCGTCGTGTCTCTGTGTGGGAACCAGGCTGTCCGTCTGCCCCTTATGGAGTGTGTTCAGATGGTACACTTACACTGTGTGTTCACATGCTACACGGGCCCTGCTGGGACCCTGGATTAGTATTCTGTACAGTGTACAGATGGTGATGGCCGCCAGCCAAGATAGTGTGTGTGAGACTGCTTTACTCAACAGTAATGAAGTGATAGCCTACCCCTTTGTGATGTTTTCAGGTTCTACACCATTTACAGGATGCATCAAGTACTTCTACCTACTGTATACATTATAGATCTATTATGAATAAAGACAATTGATAGGCTGTTGATTCCAGACACATTAACCACTCATATTTATTTTCTCAATAGACACAAGACGTCCAGAAAGCCATGGACGAGAAGAATTTTGAGGAAGCTGTGAGACTGCGTGGCAGGTATATTATCTGACTCTTGTACCAATTCTACATTCTTTGATAAATAAAGTGATATCTCTGTATTTCTAAGATACATATCTTTATTTGGCCAGCAGTCTAGTCTAGCAGGACCATTACAGCTTTACAGGATTCAGATTCATTTTCCTCTTGCCTTTAAAAGTTTATGCAACTTAGTAATGGAGGTTTCTGGACAAAAGGTAGATGGATGAATAACAGTATGTTTCATTAACATTTTGCAGGAGTTTCGAAAACAACCTGAACACCTACAAACTCTTGTCTTACCGGAAAGCAGACTCTGAACTCCCAAATGTAAGTATCCTCAGATAACCCAAGGCAAACATTTATATTGTACATTGACAAAGTTACTGTGACATTCACATGTGTTTTCCCTAACGTTTGTGTCTTTCCAGCGTTTCTCAGATTTGTGCGTTAGGATCAGGTACTTCCTGTTGAGGTGCATTGTGGCTCATACTGAGGTCTTTTTGTGACACTAACAGAGTGTGTTTGTTAAATTGTTTTCTGTCTTGAGGGGATAGGAAGAGGATGAGCTCCCATATAATGTACGTACTATACTGTAACCTACTATAATATACCAGCTCTGGATCAGTGCTAAGTTCTCCTATATGTATACCATTTGTGCTATCATGCCAACTCTTCGTGTTCGGCTTGACAACGACAGAAATGGAGTTGGCAAGAGCACAAACAGATCTGGGACCAGGCTTCGTTTGAAATACTAATTTGCTGCATCAATGGCCCTGTAGAATAGAACAACAAGTAGCTTTTAGGTAAAAAAAATGTCTAACAACATATTTATTTGAATAGAATAATACCTCCATAGGGCCATAATTGAACTAGACAGCTTCTGACACAGTACATGTAGGATTAGACCATTCTGAATGTAAATAGTGCCACAAAATGACAGATGTCTGTTGCTGTAGCCTCATTGCTTATTTCTTCATGGCTCTGCTTAGTAGAAGCACAGTAGGTCTGTGTTCTAAGAAGTGCCCTGTTCCTGCACTTTCAGTATGCTTGCTGTTGCCATAGTAGCCTACTAACTAGTTCTTCTGCAGAGAAGTATCAATCAGACACATGCTTGTGATCTGCTCAAAGTAAGAGATTACTTTGAGATTACCACGCCTATGAGGGCACTCATGTACGTGGGGTCTATCTGTCCATGAGCACGCTGTGATCATGTGATTGAGCTCAGAGCCAGTGGTCTATGTCAAGTACAACAACAGCCTATACAGATGCAGCATCTTGGAGCCGTAGCATGAGGCCTTGCTAGAGATTGTCTCTGCATGCTGCTCCATTCTTCACGGAGACAACAGCTTTGCCAGTCTTGTAGAGCATCTCTACCCAGTATCAACCACTATGAGCAGGTGTATGTACAGTGAGGGAAAAAAGTATTTGATGCCCTGCTGATTTTGTACGTTTGCCCACTGACAAAGAAATGATCAGTCTATAATTTTAATGGTAGGTTTATTTGAACAGTGAGAGACAGAATAACAACAACAAAATCAGGAAAAACGCATATCAAAAATGTTCTAAATTGATTTGCATTTTAATGAGGGAAATAAGTATTTGACCCCTCTGCAAAACATGACTTAGTACTTGGTGGCAAAACCCTTGTTGGCAATCACAGAGGTCAGACGTTTCTTGTAGTTGGCCACCAGGTTTGCACACATCTCAGGAGGGATTTTGTCCCACTCCTCTTTGCAGATCTTCTCCAAGTCATTAAGGTTTTGAGGCTGACGTTTGGCAACTCGAACCTTCAGCTCCCTCCACAGATTTTCTATGGGATTAAGGTCTGGAGACTGGCTAGGCCACTCCAGGACCTTAATGTGCTTCTTCTTGAGCCACTCCTTTGTTGTCTTGGCCGTGTGTTTTGGGTCATTGTCATGCTGGAATACCCATCCACGACCCATTTTCAATGCCCTGGCTGAGGGAAGGAGGTTCTCACCCAAGATTTGACGGTACATGGCCCCGTCCATCGTCCCTTTGATGCGGTGAAGTTGTCCTGTCCCCTTAGCAGAAAAACACCCCCAAAGCATAATGTATCCACCTCCATGTTTGACGGTGGGGATGGTGTTCTTGGGGTCATAGGCAGCATTCCTCCTCCTCCAAACACGGCGAGTTGAGTTGATGCCAAAGATCTCCATTTTGGTCTCATCTGACCACAACACTTTCACCCAGTTGTCCTCTGAATCATTCAGATGTTCATTGACAAACTTCAGACGGGCATGTATATGTGCTTTCTTGAGCAGGGGGACCTTGCGGGCGCTGCAGGATTTCAGTCCTTCACGGCGTAGTGTGTTACCAATTGTTTTCTTGGTGACTATGGTCCCAGCTGCCTTGAGATCATTGACAAGATCCTCCCGTGTAGTTCTGGGCTGATTCCTCACCATTCTCATGATCATTGCAACTCCACGAGGTGAGATCTTGCATGGAGCCCCAGGCCGAGGGAGATTGACAGTTCTTTTGTGTTTCTTCCATTTGCGAATAATCGCACCAACTGTTGTCACCTTCTCACCAAGCTGCTTGGCGATGGTCTTGTAGCCCATTCCAGCCTTGTGTAGGTCTACAATCTTGTCCCTGACATCCTCGGAGAGCTCTTTGGTCTTGGCCATGGTGGAGAGTTTGGAATCTGATTGATTGATTGCTTCTGTGGACAGGTGTCTTTTATACAGGTAACAAGCTGAGATTAGGAGCACTCCCTTTAAGAGTGTGCTCCTAATCTCAGCTCGTTACCTGTATAAAAGACACCTGGGAGCCAGAAATCTTTCTGATTGAGAGGGGGTCAAATACTTATTTCCCTCATTAAAATGCAAATCAATTTATAACATTTTTGACATGCGTTTTTCTGGATTTTTTTGTTGTTATTCTGTCTCTCACTGTTCAAATAAACCTACCATTAAATATATAGACTGATCATTTCTTTGTCAGTGGGCAAACATACAAAATCAGCAGGGGATCAAATACTTTTTTCCCTCACTGTATACAGAGGGGTTTGGTGATATGGGTATCAATGTGCATTTTGAATTTACTGAATAGAAATTGAATTGACCCCAACTCTGCTAGTTTAAAATGTGTATGTATTTTGTGTGTGTTTTTGTGTGTGTGTGTATTTCTAAATGTGTGTGTGTGACGGCTGTGCTGTTGATCCTCAGAGCTCCTTCAACGTGGCGGTGCTGAACGTGGGTGCCCCTGCTGCGGGCATGAACGCAGCTGTCCGCTCGGCCGTCAGGGTGGGCATCACCGAGGGGCACAAGATGTTCGCCGTTAACGACGGCTTCGAGGGATTCTACAAGGGACAGGTGCTGGGGTTAAGACACATGATTATAGTCATTTCATTCTTTCCCAGTGAGAATGATGGTCTCACTGCCACATGATCAACAGGTTGTTTGCTCACTGTTCAACACATTTGATCATATTTGTCCCCTAGTATTGTTTACACCATTGACCTTGAAATGCAGTATACACCATATTTTGAAAGCCATTAGAATAACCAGAGCGCATATTTAAAATGATTAATATAAACATGACAGTGAAGCCAGATAAGCTAAAGGTTATAGTGACCTTGTTGACTGGCTTTGCAGAGTAGAAAAGTAGCTGCCTACTGTAAGTCACCTTTACTCTTGTGTCCGCTGCCACTGACACTGATGGTGTTTTTCAGATAGACTTGTGTGGGGAGATAAACATGAGTGCTTACAGTGCTTACAATTGTATTGTCAATTTTGTTTTGTATTTAAACACCACTTTAAACGTGTACATGACACTGCAACAAAATTTCCCCATGGGGACAATAAAGTCAGTAAGTAAGTAAGTAAGTAAGTAAGTAAGTAAGTAAGTAAGTAAGTAAGTAAGTAAGTAAGTAAGTAAGTAAACCAATTACTCTCACCTCCACTCTCCTTTATCCAGGCCAGGCCTTTCACTCACCCTCTCTCCTTTATGCAGGCCTCTCACTGACCCCCTGTCCTTTATGCAGGCCTCTCACTGACCCCCTGTCCTTTATGCAGGCCTCTCACTGACCCCCTCTCCTTTATCCAGGCCAGGCCTCTCACTCACCCTCTCTCCTTTATGCAGTCCTCTCACTGACCCCCTGTCCTTTATGCAGGCCTCTCACTCACCCCCTGTCCTTTATGCAGGCCTCACACTCACCCCTCTCCTTTATGCAGGCCTCACACTCACCCCTCTCCTTTATGCAGGCCTCTCACTCACCCCCTGTCCTTTATGCAGGCCTCTCACTCACCCCCTCTCCTTTATGCAGGCCTCACACTCACCCCTCTCCTTTATGCAGGCCTCTCACTCACCCCCTGTCCTTTTTGCAGGCCTCTCACTCACCCCCTGTCCTTTATGCAGGCCTCTCACTCACCCCCTCTCCTTTATGCTGGCCAGGCCTCTCACTCACCCTCTCTCCTTTATGCAGGCCTCTCACTCACCCCCTGTCCTTTATCCAGGCCAGGCCTCTCACTCACCCCCTCTCCTTTATCCAGGCCAGGCCTCTCACTCATCCCCTGTCCTTTATGCAGGCCTCTCACTCACCCCCTGTCCTTTATCCAGGCCAGGCCTCTCACTCACCCCCTCTCCTTTATGCAGGCCAGGCCTCTCACTCACCCCTTCTCCTTTATGCAGTCCTCTCACTCACCCCCTGTCCTGTATGCAGGCCTCTCACTCACCCCCTGTCCTTTATCCAGGCCAGGCCTCTCACTCACCCCCTCTCCTTTATCCAGGCCAGTCCTCTCACTCACCCCCAGTCCTTTATTCAGGCCTCTCACTCACCCCCTGTCCTTTATCCAGGCCAGGCCTCTCACTCACCCCCTCTCCTTTATCCAGGCCAGTCCTCTCACTCACCCCCTGTCCTTTATCCAGGCCAGTCCTCTCACTCACCCCCTCTCCTTTATCCAGGCCTCTCACTCACCCCCTGTCCTTTATCCAGGCCAGGCCTCTCACTCACCCCCTCTCCTTTATCCAGGCCAGTCCTCTCACTCACCCCCTGTCCTTTATCCAGGCCAGTCCTCTCACTCACCCCCTCTCCTTTATCCAGGCCTCTCACTCACCCCCTGTCCTTTATCCAGGCCTCTCACTCACCCCCTGTCCTTTATGCAGGCCTCTCACTCACCCCCTCTCCTTTATCCAGGCCAGTCCTCTCACTCACCCTCTCTCCTTTATGCAGGCCCCTCACTCACCCCCTGTCCTTTATGCAGGCCTCTCACTCATCCCCTGTCCTTTATGCAGGCCTCTCACTCATCTCTTGTCCTTTATGCAGGCCCCTCACTCACCCCCTGTCCTTTATGCAGGCCTCTCACTCACCACCTCTCCTTTATGCAGGCCTCTCTCACACCCCCACTCTCATCCCCTCTCCTTTATGCAGGCCTTTCTCTCACCTCCACTCTCATCCCCATTCCCTAGGCCTCTAACCCCTACTTTCTCACCCTCACACCCACTCCCTTTCTCTGTCACTCCCTCTTTCTGTCACTCCATCTCTGTCACCCACTCTCTGTCACCAGACCTCAAACAACACTGCCTGGGTCAGCCTTTGTTTCAAGCCCTGGGCACTCAGCTGGAGGAAAGCATGAAGGCAGGGATAAGTGATTGAAAATAATGGTGTGCTCCTTCGTCCATGGTCAAATGCTACTTTACCTTTCCCAACACTGAGGGATGAGTGAGACCTTGGTAGAGTACTGTTGGTAGATTAGAGCCTGTGTGCTTCAATGAGCGATAATACAGTACAATCAAGCTGTCATACAAAGCAGGATAGATGTTATATGTCTATATCATTGACTGCAAATCTGATGTGCGTGATTGTTTTTTAGAATGTCATTCATTCCTTTAGCATGTTTTGTGTCCCATTGAAATGAACGTAATGAATGAGGATGTTAGCAATTTGGAGAGCTTATAGAGACTACTCAGAACACATTTGAAACCTCAATCTCAAACGCAGTTTTGCTGTGTTTGTGTCCACACAGATAAAGGAGATTAAATGGGGAGATGTAGGTGGTTGGACTGGACAAGGGGGGTCCATACTGGGAACAAAGAGGTAGGCCAATGAACAGAGCCCATAGAGTGCCATTTGGGACACGCAAAGTGTTTCAAAACGTGCAGCATGGAAAGTCACCACTGACATATTGGGTACTGTAGATTATCACAGATTTTCATTTCTTATTTCAGAACCCTTCCAGCGAAGCATCTTGATAAGATAGCTGAACAAATCAGGATACATAACATTAATGCTTTGCTTGTTATCGGTGGATTTGAGGTATGTACAGCACATCACAGCATCAAATGCATTGGACATTGAAATAACAATTGAATATTATTACAGTATTATACCACTACTATGTATTACCAAATTGTATATTGTACTTTTTATAAATGTTAAATGTTTTTAGCATAGTCTACTCTAGTAATCCTCAAATACTTTAAGTACTTGATGGTTAAATGCATAGTCCGGCAAACTGAAAAGATCTTACATTAGAGTTCTATTTTTGGAGTAAAATTTGAATCTTAGTAATAGTAATACACTCAAATAGTAATACTAATAATAATCTTTGAGAAATACACTGGAATATACTCCTGTCTCATATCTTTTTCTACGTTTGTCACACTGTTGTATTCATTCATTTCACAATCTAAAGTGACAAAAATATTCTCCATTATTCCCTCCTATGATTATTAAGAACATATTTCTCCACAATTCCTAGCACCCTTCAGGCTCTCCTCCCTGTGTCTCCCATATCTGTGTCAGTTACACTGTGGGGTGCTTCCTATGTCACACTGTCCGTTTTGATAGGCCCGGCTCCCTCACACTGGCTCCGCCCACCTTGTCATGTCTTTACTCATGGCTGTGTCCTAAATGGCACCCTATACCCGATAGAGTGCACTACTTTTGACCAGCCCTGGTCAAAAGTAGTGTACTATATACTGGAATAGGGTGCCATTTTGGGATGCAACCCAATTAACTCTCCGCTCTAAAGCCCTGGCTCTGCCCTGTACTGTAGGCCTTCCTGGGAGTCATGGAACTGTCCGCTGCCCGGGAGAAATATAATGAGTTCTGTGTCCCCATGGTTATGGTCCCTGCCACGGTCTCCAACAATATACCGGGCTCTGACCTCAGCATTGGCGCAGACACAGCTTTGAATGCTATTACTGATGTAAGTCTGGCTGGGGGTCAGAGATCGCAAGTTTACGTGTTTTAAGAACACCCTCCAGCCAATCAGAATTGGGGGCTTCACTGATCGCAGCTCGGGCGTGGCATTTCCCAGCATCACAACTGGCTGAATGTAACTGAGCGTTACCTAAAGGCATCAAACTGATTTGTGTTGACTGAGGTATGCATGTGCTACTTTATCATCTGAAATGAAATAGTTAGAGTTTAAAAAGCCATAGAAGGGCATAGTAAACACTAAGTGAAAGAGTTAGACATAGAATGACAACTTATCCAATTTCAGAGACTGTAATTGTACAAACAGCAAGCGGTTAACAGTGATTTCATTAAAGCTCAACCCATGTAAAGAGGTACAGTAGTGTATGATTAGTAGTGGTAGGAGTAGGATTAGGAATATTAGGGGTAGGGGTGTAATTTGGGGTAGGTATATTAGGGGTAGGGGTAGTATTAGGAGTAGGTACAGTGCCTTCAGAAAGTATTCATACCTCTTGACTTAATCCACTTTTGTTGTGTTACAGCCTAAGTTCAAAATGGATTAAGTTGGGGGGGGGGGGGGTTCTCTCACCAATCTACACACAATACCCCATAATGGCAAAGTAAAAACCTGTTTTTAGAAACTTTTGCAGATTTATTGAAAATGAAATACAGAAATATCTAATTTACATAAGTATTCACACCCCTGAGTCAATACTTTGTAGAAGCATCTTTGGCAGCGATTACAGCTGTGAGTCTTTCTGGGTAAGTCTCTAAAAGCTTTCCACACCTGGATTTTGCAACATTTGCCTATTATTCTTTTCAAAATTCTTCAAGCTCTGTCAAATTGGTTGTAGATCATTGCTAGACAACCATTTTCACGTCTTTCCATAGATTTTCAAGTAGATTTAAGTCAAAACTAACTCAGCCACTCAGGAACATTCACTGTCTTCTTGGTAAGCAACTCCAATGTAGATTTGGCCTTGTGTTTTAGGTTATTGTCCCGCTGAAAGCTGAAACAATCTCCTGGTGTCTGGTGGAAAGCAGACAACAAGGTTTTTCTCTAGGATTTTGCCTGTACTTAGCTCCATTCCATGTAGTTTTTAATCCTGAAAAACTCCCCAGTCCTTAACGATTACAAGCATACCCATAACATAATGCAGCCACCACTATGCTTGAAAGTATTGAGAGTGGTACTCAGTAATGTGACATGGTAAGGTTGGACCCAGGTGCAGAGAAGGGACCAGACGTGGTTAAGGATAAACATAATACTACATTGAGAAACACGAAACACAAGTCTCAAAAACTCACTCAGGAAACGACCACACACAGTAAACAATTCAAGCTTCTGCAAAGGACCACAGAAAAAAAGAATAAGACATACCTGAGTCCAATAAAAGTCTCTCCAATAACACCCTCTGGTGTCAGGAGGAACCATGACAAGTAATGTGTTGTATTGATTTGCCCCAAACATAACACTTTGTATTCAGGACAAAAAGTGAATTGCTTTGCCAGGTTTTTTGCAGTATTTCTTTAGTGCCTTGTTGCAAATATGATGCATGTTTTGGAATAACTTTATTCTGTACAGGCTTCCTTTTATTACTGTGTCAATTAAGTTAGCATTGTGGAGTAACTACAAATGTTGTTAATCAATCCTCAGTTTTCTCTTATCACAACCATTAAACTATGTAACTGTGTTAGTCACCATTGGCCTCATAGTGAAATCCCTGAGCTGTTTCCTTCTTATCTGAATTAGGAAGGACGCCTGTATATTTGTAGTGACTGGGTGTATTGATACACCATCCAAAGTGTAATTAATAACGTTACCATGCTCAAAGGGATATTCAATGTCATATTTTTTTTTACCCATCTACCAATAGGTGCCCTTCTTTGCGAGGCATTGGAAAACCTTGCTGGTCTTTGTGGTCGAATCTGTTGAAAATCACTGCTTGACTTAGGGACCTTAGGTACAGAGACGAGGTAGTCATTCAAAAATCATGTTAAACACTATTATTGCACACGGAGTGAGACCATGCAACTTATTATGTGACTTGTTAAGCATTTTACTTATTTAGGCTTCCCATAACAAAGGGTTTGAATACTTATTGAAGCAAGACATTTCAGATTTTAATTTTTTATTAATTTGTAAACATTTCTAAAACATAATTCCATTTTGACATGATGGGGTATTGTGATGTCATGATGGGGTATTGTGATGTCATGATAGGGTATTGTGATGTCATGATTGTAACAAGGCCTCTCGATGGAGGGGGGTGTGTGGAATCAGGAGCAGGAGAGCAGAAGGGTTCAAGGAGAATCCACTGTTTATTTTGGTGGTTCCACAAGCACAGCGATACACACAGGGGAGAAACCTGAACTCCGCTAGCCACAAGCAAATATGTCCCCGGTAAACACATACCGTAAAATGAAACAAACAACGCCCGTGGTGCAGGCACGCACCCCTTACATGTTCCCTAAGGCAAACAATCCCGCACGCAGCCTAACCTGCAGCGGGGAAAATTATACCCACCTAAATCAGAGAAAACAAGACACAGGTGTGATAAACTTGACAGCACTAAATTAAAAGGAAAAGGGGATCTGTGGCAGCTAGTAGGCCGGCGACGACGACCGCCGAGCACCGCCCGAACAGGGAGAGGAGCCACCTTCGGTGGAAGTCGTGACAATGATGGGGTATTGTGATGTCATGATGGGGTATTGTGTGTAGATCAGTGACAAACACATCTACATTTAATCCATTTTAAATTCAGGCTGTAACAACAACAAAATGTGAATCGTTTCTAAAGGCACCGTATATTAGGGGTTGGAGTAGTATTCGGGGTAGGTAATTAAGGGTAGAGGTAGGATTCGTTTTAGGGGTAGGTAATTAAGGGTAGAGGTAGGATTAGTTTTAGGGGTAGGTAATTAAGGGTAGAGGTAGGATTAGTTTTAGGGGTAGGTAATTAAGGGTAGAGGTAGGATTAGTTTTAGGGGTAGGTAATTAAGGGTAGAGGTAGGATTAGTGTTAGGGGTAAGTAATTGGGGTAGGGGGAGGCTTAGTTTTAGGGGTAGGTATGTTAGGGGTTGGAGTAGTATTAGGGGGAGGTATATTAGAGGTAGAGGTAGTATTAGGGGGAGGTATATTAGGGGTAGGGGTAGTATTAGGGGGAGGTATATTAGGGGTATATATATTAGTGGTAGGGGTAGTATTAGGGGAGTAGTACTAAATTATGGGTAGGGATAGTATTAGGGGTAGGGGTAGTATTAGCGGTAGGTATATTAGGGGTAGGGGTAGTAATAGGGGTAGGGGTAGATATATTCGGGGTATGTATAGTATTAGGGGGAGGTGTATTAGGGGTAGCAGTAGTATTATGGGTAGGTATATTAGGGGTAGGGGTAGATATATTAGGGGTAGAGTAAGTATTAGGGGGAGGTATATTAGGGATAGGGGTAGAATTAGGGGTAGGTCATTTACGTGTTGGGGGAGTATTAGGGGAGGCATATTAGGTGGAGGTATATTAGGGGTAGGAGTAGTATTAGGGGTAGATGTAGTATTAGGGGTAGGTAATTTTGGGGTAGGGGTAGTATTAGGAGTAAGTGTAATATTAGAGGTAGGTAATTTAGGGGCAGGAATGTATTAGGGGTAGGGGGAGTATTAGGGGAGGTATATTAGGAGTAGTATTAGGGTTAGGTAATTAGGGGTAAGGGTAGATATATTAGGGGTAGGTGTATTATGGGTAGTATTAGGGGTAGGTATATTATGGGTTGGATTGGATTAGGTGTAGGTAAATTAGGGGTAGTATTAGCGGTAGGTATATTAGGGCTAGGATTGGATTAGGGCTAGGTTGGTAGGGGTAGTATTAGGGGTAGGGTTGGATTAGGGATAGGTATATTAGGGGTAGTAGTAGGGGTAAGGTTGGATTAGGGGTAGATATATTAGGGGTAGGTATATTAGGGGTAGTATTAAGGGTAGGTATATTAGGAGTAGTATTAGGGGTAGGTATATTAGGGGTAGGGGTAGTATTATGGGTAGGAATATTAGGGGTAGGTGCAGTGGCTTGCGTAAGTATTCACCCCCCTTGGCATTTTCCTATTTTGTTGCCTGGAATTAAAATAGATTTTTACCCCCCCCCAAAGTCAATACTTTGTAGAGCCACCTTTTGCAGCAATTACAGCTGCAAGTCTCTTGGGGTATGTCTCTATAAGCTTGGCACATCTAGCCACTGAGATTTTTGCCCATTCTTCAATGCAAAACTGCTCCAGATCCTTTAAGTTGGATGGGTTCCGCTGGTGTACAGCAATCTTTAACTCATACCACAGATTCTCAATTGGATTGAGGTCTGGGCTTTGACTAGGCTATTCCAAGACATTTAAATGTCTCCCACTCGAGTGTTGCTTTAGCAGTATGCATAGGGTCATTGTCCTGCTGGAAGGTGAACCTCCGTCCCAGTCTCAAATCTCTGGAAGACTGAAACAGGTTTCCCTCAAGAATATCCCTGTATTTAGCGACATCCATCATTCCTTCAATTCTGACCAATTTCCCAGTCCCAAATATCCCCACAGCATGATGCTGCCACCACCATGCTTCACTGTGGGAATGATGTTCCCACATAGTGTTTTCCTTGATGGCCAAAAAGCTCACTTTTAGTCTCATCTGACCAGAGTACCTTCTTCCATATGTTTTGGGAGTCTCCCACATGCCTTTTGGTGAACACCAAACGTGTTTGCTTATTTTTTCTTAAAGCAATGGCTTTTTTCTGGCCACTTCCATAAAACCCAGCTCTGTGGAGTGTACGGCTTAAAGTGGTCCTATGGATAGATACTCCAATCTCCGCTGTGGAGCTTTGTAGCTCCTTCAGGGTTATCTTTGGTCTCTTTGTTGCCTCTCTGATTAATGCCCTCCTTGCCTGGTCCGTGAGTTTTGGTGTGCGGCCCTCTCTTGGCAGGTTTGTTGTGGTGCCATATTCTTTCAATTTTTTAATAATGGATTTAATGGTGCCCCGTGGGATGTTCAAAGTTTCTGATGTTTTTTTATAACCCAACCCTGATCTGTACTTCACCACAACTTTGTCCCTGACCTGTTTGGAGAGCTCCTTGGTCTTCATGGAGCTGCTTGCTTGGTGGTGCCCCTTGCTTAGTGGTGCTGCAGACTCTGGGGCCTTTCAGAACAGGTGTATATTTACTGAGATCATGTGACAGATCATGTGACACTTAGATTACGCACAGGTAGACTTTATTTAACTATTTATGTGACTTCTGAAGGTAATTGGTTGCACCAGATCTTATTTAGGGGCTTCATAGCAAAGGGGTGAATACATATGCACACACCACTTTTCCGTTTTAATTTTTAGGAATTTTTTGAAACAAGTTATGTTTCTCATTTCACTTCACCAATTTGAACTATTTTGTGTATGTCCATTACATGAAATCCAAATAAAAATCAATTTAAATTACAGGTTGTAATGCAACAAAATAGGAAAAATGCCAAGGGGGTGAATACTTTTGCAAGGCTCTGTATATTAAGGGTAGGGTAGTATTAGGGGTAGGGGTAGTATTAGGAATGTAGTACTATATTAGGGCTAGTTCTTTCAGTCTGAGGCCTCTGGTGTCTGTTGTTTTTGCTGGTAAATGTCATAGTGGAGCTCTCAGTTAGGTCCCAGGTAAGTGATAGATAGGGGCATGCACTAGTGACGTGGCATGTTTTGGACCCTGCGACTTCCATTGTTCTCCCTGCACCTTGTTTACTAAACATGATGAGATGTCTGGTCCCTGGTCTGGTTTAACACAACCCTTAGCTCTACAACACTCCTATCCTGCTATCCAAATGGCTACAAGCCAGGTGGATGAGGTGGATGAGGTGGAGGTTTGGTAGAGAAGCGTATGAATGAAGTAGAAGTAGTAGTAGTACTAACATTTAGATGTTTTCTCTAACCAATCATTTTACTTTCACCCATCTAGTTGATTTTATTTCTATCATCAACCAAAACTAGATTCTCACTAAGCATCTGAAACGAATAGTCACTATACTCTATTGAAGAAAGAAACAAATATAGCATTTTAATTTGAGTTTACTGACAATCTGTTGCTGATATACAGAAAAAAAGGGAGATGAAATGATTCATAGAACAGTAATAGCCTATCTAATTGTTGTCTTCAACCAGGACAGACCACCATTTTGTTTTGAACACGATTGTCTGCATGGGTAGTGGACCTGACGGATAACAACCAGCATTTTGCCACTTGCGTACAAACGTTCCCTCACGTCGTAAGGTCAAGTGCAGTGTCGCCAGGCTGCATTGTGACTGACTGAGTCTACTGTTGTTTCCACGACAACACTTCTGTCTGTCTGCCAGCTAGGGTGACGAACCAACATCGCCCCTCTTCTGTCTCCTCTTTGCCAATGGGATGCCAAGCCAACCCCTCTCTTACACGGAAAGAGCCTTACACACACAGATACTACATGGTATAGGGTGTAGATCAGGCCTTAATAGGGTAACATATAGTATGAGTTGCCTCCCAAATGAGAGCCTATTCCCTTTATAGTGCACTACTTTTGACCAGAGCCCTATGGGCTGTATATTGCACTACAGTGGGAATAGGGTGCCATTTGGGACACAACCCATACTAGGGTAACGTGTAGTAGTGTCTCTCTGAGTATGAGATGCTTCACATAGTGGTGTAACGCGTTTGTGACGCACCACTTCACCAGGCGTTTGAGTGTTTGCTGCAGCTCTATGAGGCCCGGACCAGCCATGAGGACTTTTGCATCCCGATGTGTGTGCTTCCTGCCACCATTAGTAACAATGTGCCTGGTACTGATCTGAGTATCGGGGCAGACACTTCCCTCAATGCCATCGTGGAGGTAAGGTAGAACTCACATAGCCTGGTCCCAGATCTGTTTATGCTTTTGCCAACTCCATTGGTGTCATTGTCAAGCCAAGCACGACAAGGAGTGGCAATGAGTTGGCATGATAGCACAAACAGACCGGCACTCAGGCTAGAACACAGCTTTTAACAGGGGTGAAATGATACTGTACCATTTGAAGTTATCAGTGATCACTAGATTTGTATTATTATGTGGTCTGCTTTCCTAGACATCTACAAGTCATAATTATTAGCTCAAAAACTAGTTCACTTATTGGACAGATGTGCGACCCTAGTTGACATTGTGAAACTATTGTGGGAATATAGACTGACAACAGACAGATTTTTCCCATGATTTGTCTTCCACATTCAATCACACACAATGTAAACAGCCTCATTTGTGTACACTTAGAACATACATGCTTTACTAGTTAGAATTAGACTTCCTGTTCCTTTTCTAACTGGTTTCTGGTTTGATGTTATGGAAGAATTCTTTGAGACTAGATCTGCATCTTGGTAAATCTTGAAATGCTGTTTGTATTTTATTATCGTATTATATTGCGACATGAAGCATGTTTTGGGTAATTGTGTGAGCATGTTTGATACCAATACACAGCATTTTGTATGTACAGTAGCTACTACCTAACAAAACAACATTGTCTGCATGCTATTGATAATCGTAACATTGGTTTGTGTCACAAATGCCACCCTATTCCCTATACAACTTTTGACCAGAGCGTTATTGGTCCTGGTCAAAAGTAATGCACTAAAAAGGGAATAGGTTGCCATTATGGACACAACCTGTGTGTCTATTTGATCTGACTATGAGCATCTGTGTGTGTCAGACATGTGACCGCATCAAGCAGTCTGCCAGTGGGACCAAGCGGCGTGTGTTCATCATTGAGACCATGGGAGGGTACTGTGGGTACCTGGCCAGTGTCGGGGGGCTGGCTGCGGGGGCTGACGCTGTCTACATCTATGAGGAACCCTTCGACATCAGAGATCTCCAGGTGAGGGACATTGTTTTACATAAGGTAGAAAAATGTGAGTAACTTTCCTGAAATTCCCAGGTTTTACAGAAATCCTGGTTGGAAGATTTCCGGCATCAGGAGGGAATATGCAGGATAAGACTGCTAAATAGCTACCCGGACTACCTGCATTGACCCTTTTTGCATTAACTCTTTTGTCTCATCACATATGCTGCTGTTACTGTTAATTATCTATCCTGTAGCCTAGTGACTTTATCCCTACCTATATGTACATACAGTGGGGGAAAAAAGTATTTGATCCCCTGCTGATTTTGTACATTTGCCCACTTACAAATAAATGATCAGGCTATAATTTTAATAGTAGGTTTATTTGAACAGTGAGAGACAGAATAACAACAAAAAAATCCAGAAAAACACATGTCAAAAATGTTATAAAATGATTTGCATTTTAATGAGGGGCCTCTATTTTAGGAGCGCTCAAGTGACCCAGATTACAGTACATTACAGTACGTAGCTATGGTGGTTATTAATAGGTAGAACGCATCATCATTCCAGGAGTGTTAAGCTCTGATCAAGACAGATCTCATTGTTATGGTTTGAGGAGGCCTACTCAACAGCACTAGAGTGTTGCTGTCGTGCTAGTTGTTATTGTCTGAGAGACATTCTGCTGTTGTCAGGTACACAAATGTTGTAGAGCCATTCAGATCATGGATAAAATATGCAGTCTCCTAAGACCAGACCAATGACAGATGAAATCATTTGTATTATTTAATGCATTGAATGTTATATATATGCTACATTATTATTTAATGCAATGAATGTTATATATATGCTCCATTGTGGAACAAGGTGATGTCGATATTTACCCATGTGTTGCAAAGAGCACACACTCATTATAAACAGAAGATAATGTTGAGTGTAATTCAGTGGTCTAGCATATGTTCCATCGGCATGCTGTATACTGTAGCCTACTTTAATTGGAGTGAATGGTGACAACTCATCTAAGTCGGGGACAGAACAGCAGTAAGAAGTGTGCCACCTCCTGGTCACCAGAGCACTCTGCAGTACTCTGTCCCTGACACACAGCAGAGAAACGAGCTTCATTCTGCAGCTCGGAAAGCTCATGTAGGTTACAGATAGAGGTGGAATACTCTAGAATACTTCAGACTTATCACAGATAATGTGAGGCTTTTCTCTCTGCTTCAGTCCAACGTCGAGCATTTGACAGAGAAGATGAAGACGGGCATCCAGAGGGGCTTGGTGCTGAGGTAAGACGGGCATCTAGAGGGGCTTGGTGCTGAGGTAAGACGGGCATCCAGAGGGGCTTGGTGCTGAGGTAAGACGGGCATCCAGAGGGGCTTGGTGCTGAGGTAAGACGGGCATCCAGAGGGGCTTGGTGCTGAGGTAAGACGGGCATCCAGAGGGGCTTGGTGCTGAGGTAAGACGGGCATCCAGAGGGGCTTGGTGCTGAGGTAAGACGGGCATCCAGAGGGGCTTGGTGCTGAGGTAAGACGGGCATCCAGAGGGGCTTGGTGCTGAGGTAAGACGGGCATCCAGAGGGGCTTGGTGCTGAGGTAAGACGGGCATCCAGAGGGGCTTGGTGCTGAGGTAAGACGGGCATCCAGAGGGAGCTTGGTGCTGAGGTAAGACGGGCATCCAGAGGGGCTTGGTGCTGAGGTAAGACGGGCATCCAGAGGGGCTTGGTGCTGAGGTAAGACGGGCATCCAGAGGAGCTTGGTGCTGAGGTAAGACGGGCATCCAGAGGGGCTTGGTGCTGAGGTAAGACGGGCATCCAGAGGGGCTTGGTGCTGAGGTAAGGCAGAGCTCATGTCTAGCATGATAGCCTCTTTACAAATGTACAGTATGTTAACAATAATCTTTATGCCACACTGTGTAGGCTATTAATACAAATTGTTATTTGTATGTTAAAATACTCTACTTTTTGTGACGGTCTATCGAGGCTCTGTAGAGACCACTGAATATTTCTCAGTATTACTGAACACAGTAGGAAGAATCACCCTGTAACGCAGCAACAGGACAAATGGAACTTTGACATTGTATGTGTGTGACGTTTCAGGAATGAGAACTCCAATGAGAACTTCACCACAGATTTCATCTACCAGCTGTACTCTGAGGAGGGGAAAGGAGTGTTTGACTGCAGGAAGAATGTCCTTGGACATATGCAGCAGGTGTGGTTACAGACACACACACACACACTCGCACTCACTGTAGCCCGATTGCAACTGATACCACTCAGATGTGAATTGAATGACGGCATACTGTATATTGATCATGTTACTGTGTAATCCACATATTACCTTACAGTTTATTATGACATGAACCTGACCTGAGTTAAACAGATTATTTCTTTTATTTCCAAAGGGAGGTGCTCCTTCCCCATTCGACAGGAACTTTGGAACGAAGATTGCAGCCAAAGCGATTCAATGGATTTCAAGAAAGCTCAAGGAGTCATATAAAGAAGGTAGAGTACCTGTTCTGAATTTAATACTAAAAATACTAAGAAAATAATACTAAAAAGATGGGGCCTTTTTAGTTTGCATATTGGTTAATATACATCCTAAATGGCACCATATCAACTATATAGTGCACTACTTTTGACCATGGTCCATAGGGGGAATAGGCTGTAATAAGTGTGCCTGACTGTATTTGTTCTCCTTGTGCAGGGAAGGTGTTTGCTAACACAGAGGACACTGCCTGTTTGCTGGGGATGCGTCGCAGAGCCATGGTCTTCCAACCAGTGGTGCAGCTCAAAGACCAAACAGACTTCGTGTAAGACAACTTTTACATGTTGTGTAGACCATGGTAGCACAAGGTTAAAACATTCTTCCTTCAATTTAACTGACAATGTCCACCCGTATAAAACAAAGTGCCAAATTGAGTGCATTAACTAAAGCTTCAAACGGTTTATTTTATGTCATCATGGTCTCGTGTGTGTTTTGTCCTATTCTACCCTATCAGCCACAGGATCCCTAAGGAACAGTGGTGGTTGAAGCTCCGCCCCCTGATGAAGATCCTGGCTAAGTACAAGACCAGCTACGATGTGTCTGACTCTGGCCAGCTGGAGCATGTGACCCGGGTCAGGCCCAAGAAGGTGGACTGAACTGACCAGCACCTAGTCTGGGTAGGCTAGACCAGCACATAGTCTGGATAGGCTAGTCTTTAGATAGAGCTGGGCTGCTCTGAGCTGATCCATTCAGTGTAACTTAGCTCCAATCATGGTAAGTCTTACCAGCACTTTCACTCCGTCCCATACTCATGTCCCCTCAGAAGCTACATAGGGCTCAACTGTCCACCCTTCTTCCAAAGTATGCACTTGCATACTTTCTCATATGGATTTTACACTGGTAGAAACTGCTTCCAGCCAATGCTTACACCAATCCTATGCTTTTAAATTCATGATGGGGAGTGTGCAAGTGCACACTTTTGGAAAAGGGTGGAGAACTGGGATGTAACCCTAGTCTACTCCCATAGGTGCTTTTTCTTCCCTCTCTGTCTTCTCCTAAAGGGAGAGCTGTTTATCCCACCACCTACTGTAGGTCTACTCCAGTGTTGTTGTGCTGTCACTCCGTATCAAACCCGGGTTGGCATCTAAGAGTAGGTCATGTTAGTTCCGCCGCTGTATTTTGTGGCTTAGTTGAGGACGTGTTTGTGAAACCCATTATAAATGTTAACTCACTGTGTGATCCGAGTGTTTTCTCCATGTATTAAAGAATATTTATTGTGATGACAATTGTGAAAGCTCAATGTGAAGTTCACGTCACCTCTCCTCACCACACTATTCAACATTTGATGTCAGAGGATGGGCATGGAAATCTCACAGGATAAAGCTGCATGTAGCATTGTGTCTGGTACGGAAGGTACGAGTTCAAGATTAGATAATAACACATTGTATTACAACATCATGATCATTTAATGGTCATATTTTCGTATACATATGCACTCTATAGAAATACAATATTTCAGTAAAGAGAAGCCATCGGTGTACATACTTGTACACATTCTGAAGCCAGAGGTAGGGTTCTATGCCATAAAGAAATTCTGACGTATTGAATGAAATGAACGTTGTTATATTTGATACATTATGAATATGGTATTCAGGTGAGGTTATCTATGAGATTATCGGTTTACTGTTGTGCGCATTCAGTTTGCCTACAAAATAGCTTTACACACATACCTCAATGGAATATTAAACTTTGTGTAACACAGAGCCGTAACAACATCAAAAACCAAAGCAACTGTCTGGTTAATTCAATAATAAATGTATATTATAACACTGTAGCAACAGTCCAGTTTTTTAGGACAATCAAGTACCACTGATGTTTACCATCAAACACAGTGCATCTGAAGTCTCTTCATTGGAGAAGATACATGTGGATCATTTTCCCTGATGTCCTGTTATTTTACCACCCATGACGGATCTTTCTTGATGGTGTCATTCTCAGGACCAAGAATAGCAACTCCACATGTCCTCTGTCCAATGCCAAGGTACCTGTGTAAAACATGGACACAAAATATTAAAATGGCCATTCTCTTCATATTCACTTCCATTCAAAGTTCAATAATAGGGCATGCTCAATAAACTTCCAAAAAGGACTAATTCATGGTAAACAGGAGTTGGAGCACAAGAAACCGATTCAACTACACCTGAAATAATATTCAACCAAAAACCACATTACCTGCCAGCCACATCGACCATGCTCTTGTCTGTGACAGCGAAGAGTCTCTCTCTGTGGGCCTGTTTCAACTCATCTGTGATTCCACTCAGGAAACGGCCCATACCTGCAACATGATAATGTGATATCACATGTCAAGACAAGGATTGACACTTGGTCTTTTTCATCTTTTATAATGATCCATTTATAACATGTCATTTAGAAGACAGTCATGTTTCTTTCCAAAGTGAGACCCTGGTAAGGGACAACCTCTAAGTAAATGCCTCTCTTTGTAGAGCTGTCCTCATATTATACATGTGTTATAATAACAAGTTAGTACAGTAAAACTTAACAGGACATAAAATAACAGCATGTTAAATGTCAGGTGAAGAGGTTTAGAGCTGGCATTTGGGCTCTGGTAGCATCCTGCAGGGCTCCGGTCAAAAGTAGCACCATATAGGGAATAGGGTGCCATTTGGGACACATCCTCTGTTCACCTTTATTGGAGGGGGCGACGGGGGAGTCCACGGCTGAGAACACGGACAGCTTGGCCTCGTCGATGTCCTGCTGGGTAAATTGTCCTGATCTGACCCAGTCCACACTCTTACGGAAGGTTGACAGAGTCTGCACTGAGTTGGGGTCTCTGAAATCAACACAGGGACATGGAGCAATGGGTTAAAGCTAATGAAATATGCCAAGAAGTGATCTAATACATGTATTCAAACAGTACATTAATTAAAATGTGTAACTCCCCTTAATGTACTCTGAACATTTCATGACTCTAGGATCAAGAAAATGTATTCAAAATGGCTTGTGAAGTTTTGTGATTGTATGTTCAATGGTAAAACATTGGAGTTTCTTCAATTTCCTGAAAAGTTCTAGTTTTGGAGATTTTCCGCAACATGTCTTTCTGCAGCTTTGTCATGTCTTAATCTGTATGACTACTGTTAAAACCTGTTTAATTACAGTATAATCCTGTCGTTTTACAGTACATTAATACACTACACACCTGTATGAATAGAAGGTGAATAGTCCTCCTCCCACCCTGGCCCCTCCACCATAGGCCCCACCCTTCTCTCTGATCTCTCCGTGCAGGTACTTAGCAGTCATCATGCGGGACAGGATATTCAGGCTGAGGGAGAGAGAGGGGACGAACATGGGTAAATACGGGGTTACAACATTTGTAACTTTCAGAAATATCCTAAGTTTTCCAGAAATCCTGGTTGGAGGATTCTGGATTTTGTGCTTATTCCCTCCTGATTCCAGGAATATCCAAACCAGATTTCTGGAATATCAGTGAATTTGGGGAAAGTACGTTTTTTGCAACCCTAGTAAATATGAACATGGATCTACAGGAACAGCTAGCATTTGCGCTAATGCTAGTTAGCAACTTCCTTCAAACTTAACGCAGAGACATAAAAATGGTATCCATGAGTTCATCGGACTCTAGGGAAGTAGATAAAGGGTTTCATTGCCAAAATCCCAAACTATCCCTTTAAGACAGTCACCTCGCATAGTCCTCATGGGTGAAGGGCACGGTGCGGATACACTCGCTGACAAAGTTGATTGGGAAGGGCATTGGGAAAAATGTCTTCATCTGACAGGGCTTGAAGTTGGGCTCCTGTGGGGTGATGATCAAACACGCTTACATTAGCTCAATGGTAGAATAAGGTCAGAAACCAATGATAAAAGTGTTACTCAACAATAATGAAAGGAAGACAAACTAATGTTCAGAGGCCGTATGGATCAAGTGTCTCAGAGTAGGAGTGCTGATCTAGGATCAGGTCCCCCTGTCAAACATGTAATCTTATTCATTGCGATCTAAAAGGAAAAACTGATCCTCAATCAGTATTCCTACTGAGATGCTTGATACATAGGTCTAGTTTAAAAGTGGAGGCGGTACGCACAGTGATTAGTTTTCTACTTGGGCCAGATCCAGGAGCTGCCAGTGGGTCAAGAGGTCTCTGTTAGGATTAAAAGAACACCTGTCAACTCACAGCAAGATTCAGGTTGCGTCCCAAATGGGACCCTATTCCCTACATAGTGCACTTCCTATGAGCCATGGTCAAAAGTAGTGCACTATGTAGAGAATAGGCTGCCATTGGGGACATATCCCAAGTATTTATTTCACTTTGTTACAGTGCAGTCTCAGTACAGTACTAAGATAGTTTGACAAATTCATACCTCAGTGATATCGGACCGGACGGGTTTGCGATCCTTCTTATTGGAAGCAACGTTAGACATGAAGTTATCCACCTGTCCAGCGGCATCAGACATTTTCTGAGGCGTTGCGTTGACTGCACATCTGTCCAAACAACGAGAAGTTGTGATATACTTTACCCTCAAGTCAAAATAGAGAAATTATAGTAAAATCTTGAAGTAGCTGTCATGTGTAAAGACTATACCCACCTCATGTTCAGTGGGTTGAGAATGTGTCTCTTTATTCTAGGAAGTGTCCGCAGAACTTGGGTGAGGTCTGGCATCTCCGCAATCCGTTTCATAAACTTGACCTGATATTGAAGATACACAAGAAAACTGAGATGTATTTCATTTGAGTGTACAGAAGTGCATTATATTCTCATTCAGATGTTACAATAACCCTTGTCCTTCAACATACAGATTTTTCTTTGCTTCCAAACCCTCATTGTCCTCCCCCCTCGCACCTGCTCCATCCCTCCGAAGGTCTCCTGTAATTCTCCTGTTGGGGTCAGGCTGCGAGCCGCCCTCGTCATGGCGTACATGTGACCAGAGTAAGAGATCCCATTGGCTAGTTCCTGAGCCGACATCATGACCAGCACACGCAGACGCTCCTCATCATCAAAGTGCGGGCTGTGGGTCAAGTTAAAGGTTCAAAAGGTCAGAGCACAGAGAGAGAAGGGCTTAAATAATATCAATCAAATGAGTCATTAAAAAAAAAAACAACGGACATGTGGTTTATTAGTGACCATGCGACCATAGATGGATTACGTGCCATGGTATTATTCTGATGGACATGCGAGCCTACCTGTTGAATATGTCACTCCACAGGTGAAACATATCAGGAAGATTCCTCTCCAGACAGGAAGATGAGAGGAGGACTCCCTGTGAATCAGACTGTGAATGAACAAGGCTCTTTCTTATAGCTAATTGTGTTATACTTGCGTATAGGTATACATTATACTTTATTATGACTGACTGACTGACTGGCTGGGGACTGGTTTTTTTGTTTTCTCTAAATAAGCATTGTTGTACAATTAAAGGTCAAATACACTGCATTTCAAACAGTCAGCAATAATCTAATGAATTCAGGGCTTGTGAATTTATACCCAGACAACAAGACCCACTAATAATGTCATTATTTTATCAAAATACACTGAAAATAATAAAGGCAACATGTAAATGGTTGTTCCCATGTTTCATGAGCTTAAATACAAAATCCCAGAAATGTTCCATATCTACAAAAAGCTTCTCTCAAAGTTTGTGCACAAAAAAGGCCACTTTAAAATGTGCAGTTCAACATAATTCCACAGATGTCTCAAGTTTTGAGGGTGCGTGAGATTGGCAAGCTGACTGCAAGAATGTCCACCCGAGCTGTTGCCAGAGAATTGAATGTTCATTTCTCTACCAACAACAGGCTGCCCCCAATTCCGTTTTAGAGAATTTGGCAGTACGTCCAACCGGCCTCACAACCGCAGCTCACGTGTAACCACGCCAGCCCAGGACCTCTAAATCCGGCTTTTTCACCTGCGGGGAAAACTCATTCTGATTGGCTGGGCCTAGCTCCCGAGTGGGTGGGCCTGGCTGCCAAGTGGGTGGGCCTGTACCCTCCAAGGCCCACCCATGGCTGCCCCCCTGCCCAGTCATGTGGAATCCATAGATTAGGGCCTAATGAATTTATTTCAATTGACTGATTTCCTTACATGAACTAACTCAGTAAAATCTTTGAAATTGTTGCATGTTGCGTTTATATTTTTGTTCAGTATAGTTTAACCTGCTTTTTTTTGGAATATTCACTCATCTAGCTTTCAAGTCTGTCTATGAAAATGCCCTTTTTGTTACAAATGTAACTATAACCATGCATAATGCAAATTCACTAATAATGACTCAACTCTTGTAGCAGGCATTAGGCTACAGAAAATGAACACAGGTCTCATCAACAATCTCTCAAATCCACGTGCTAGTAAGTAGCCAGCTAAACTTTACATTTCAAGTTTAGCCAACTTGGATCTATTTGCTAGTTAACAAGGTTGAACAGTTGAATTGCTATGAACACACCCTTCAGTCTGTCTCCAACTGTTTGAACAGCATGTTAGCCTGTCCACTTTGTTCACATGTTGAACTCAAGTGCACTACCTTATTTCTCAGATTGAGAACGAGTTGCCAATTCCTCATATAATTAAATTGAATGCTTATTGCACATTTCTAAAACACAGACTAGACAGATAATATAAAAGACTTTGGCTAAAACGCTGCTAGCAGTACGTGGTAGCCCAAAGCCGCACGCGACAAACTGAGCATTCATTTGACAGAATCAATGTTCATTGATACTCTCGTTTGTGTAGTGTCTGCTCTGTGCGCAATTTGAGTAGTTGAGACATAAAAAGGGTGTCGTTAGAAAAGTTTAAATAATGTATCAATGTAAAATAATGTCTCAATGTGTTTTGGTGTTCATATGACTGATTATGTTGGACCAAACCTCAAATGGAAAAGCGAGTTGAAACCGCATGTCAGAGAAGACGATGTGATCTCTCAACTTTGTTGGCGTGAGCGGCAGGGGGAGGGGCTTGGTGTGTAAACCATAGAAGAGGCGAAGCGAAAGGTTTCGCTCTCGATAAAATCTGTCCAAAGTAAGGCCAATGCGTTTGTATGGGCTTATTTTGGACCTACGCTTGTAGCTTTTGGGACAACGTCTCCCATTGTTAGGGCGGAGACGTGCATCTCGTCATTATATACACATCTCTGGTGTAAATGGGAAGGTGCACACAGCACAGAAGGAGCGAAGGAGACGCTCATAAAAAACGGAAAATATCAAAACCTTGATTCTTGTGATACAGGCATTTGGAATATCACGCAAAAAAATACATTTGAATGAATCTGATATATGTCCCAGCCCTAGGACTGACCTGTTCATACATATCCACGTTAGAGTAGTCAGGGTTGACTGATGTGGAGATGGACATGCCTCCTGTCTTCAGCTCCATCTGCTGGGCCTGCTGCCTGTAGTCCAGCCCTCCACAGCCCATCCTGGTAACACACACTCCCATTAGCATCTCTCATCTCACACATACTCTTCATCAATCACACCTTACACCCCATCCTAAAATAGCACACACCTCCATTACCTGATCACAATTCACACGGCCATCATTAACTGATCACAAATACTACATACTGGTAGCTCAACCTGGACCGACTCAGCACGCCTTCTCACAATCACCTCAGTAACCCAGTCGGACACACATTCTCAAGACAAAAACTCAATACTCATCACAATTGCAACTAAGTCCATTACCTTCAACACATGTTTATGAAACCAAACCACACGAGCTATGCCTTCTAGACAATACACAAATGATGGGTCATATTCTATGGGGTCTGGACTCACTTGGTGATGACACTGCAGAAGAGGGGCACGTATAGTTTGAGGTCTTCAGGGAGGGTGTTGAGACTACACATAGCCCTGAAGTAGACCATCCCATTGGTTGGCTGCTCACAGTACTGCACTGGGACGCCTCCTAGTGGGGTGAAGAGAGTAGAACAGGACAAATGTCAGAGGGAGACAAAACCATGAGACCAAGAATTTCTGTCTTGACGTGTGGACCAGTTTATTTGCCAGTCTACCAATACTTGGAAATTGTACATCAAAACATATCTACATTTTGTCAAGCTACAGCCGTATTCTAAAATGTATTAAATTATTTTTTTCCCTCACAATATCCATAATGACAAAGTGAAAACAGGTTTTTAGACATTTTTTCAAATTCATTAATAATAAACAGAAATACCTTATTTACATAAGTATTTAGACCCTCTGCTATGAGACTCGAAATTGCACTCAGGTGCATCCTGTTTCCATTGATCATCCTTGAGATGTTTCTAAAACTTGATTGGAGTCCACCTGTGGTCAGTTTAATTGATTGGATATGATTTGGGAAAGGCACACACCTGTCTATATAATGTCCCACAGTTGACAGTGCATGTCAGAGGAAAAACCAAGCTATGAGGTATAAATAATTGTCTGTAGCACTCTGAGACAGGATTGTGTCGAGGCACAGATCTGGGGAAGGGTACCAAAACATTTCTGCTGCATTGAAGGTCCCCAAGAACACAGTGGTCTCCATCATTCTTAAATGGAAGAAGTTTGGAACCACCAAGACTCTTCCTAGAGCTGGCCGCCTCGGCCAAACTGAGCAATTGGAGAAGAAGGGCTTTGGTCAGGGAGGTGACCAAGAACCCAATGGTCAACCTGACAGGGCTCCAGAGTTCCTCTGTGGAGATGGGAGAACCTTCGAGAAGGACAACCATCTCTGAAGCACTCCACCAATCAGGCCTTTATTATAGTGGCCAGACGGAAGCCACTCTTCTGTAAAAGGCACATGACAGCCCATTTGAAGTTTGCCAAAAGGTACCTAAAGGACTCTCAGAACATGAAAAACAACATTCTCGGGTCTGATGAAAGCAAGATTGAATTCTGGCCTGAATTTTTTTAACCTTTATTTAACGGCAAGTCAGTTAAGAACAAATTCTTATTTTCAATGACAGCCTAGGAACAGTGGGTTAACTGCCTTGTTCAGGGGCAGAACGACGTAGATGTAGTGTCGGGGGTACTGGAGGACATGTAGTGTCGGGGGTACTGGAGGACATGTAGTGTCGGGGGTACTGGAGGACATGTAGTGTCGGGGGTACTGGAGGAGATGCAGTGTCGGGGGTACTGGAGGACAGGAGGAGATGCAGTGTCGGGGGTACTGGAGGACAGGAGGAGATGTAGTGTCGGGGGTACTGGAGGACATGTAGTGTCGGGAGAACTGGAGGACATGTAGTGTCGGGGGTACTGGAGGACATGTAGTGTCGGGGGTACTGGAGGACATGTAGTGTCGGGAGAACTGGAGGACATGTAGTGTCGGGGGTACTGGAGGACATGTAGTGTCGGGGGTACTGGAGGACATGCAGTGTCGGGGGTACTGGAGGACATGCAGTGTCGGGGGTACTGGAGGACATGCAGTGTCGGGGGTACTGGAGGACATGCAGTGTCGGGGGTACTGGAGGACATGCAGTGTCGGGGGTACTGGAGGACATGCAGTGTCGGGGGTACTGGAGGACATGCAGTGTCGGGGGTACTGGAGGACATGCAGTGTCGGGGGTACTGGAGGACATGCAGTGTCGGGGGGTACTGGAGGACAGGAGGGGATGTAGTGTCGGGGGTACTGGTGGACAGGAGGGCAGGAGGAGATGTAGTGTCGGGGGATACTGGAGGACAGGAGGGCAGGAGGAGATGTAGTGTTGGGGGATACTGGAGGACAGGAGAGCAGGAGGAGATGTAGTGTTGGGGGATACTGGAGGACAGGAGGGCAGGAGGAAATGTAGTGTCGGGGGATACTGGAGGACAGGAGATGGGAAACACTGTATTAGAGTGTAATCTCGGAACCTAGAGTAACTAGAGTGTAGCGTCAGCGTGTACTACAGTAAGTACTGTACCTGCAGTGCCCATCTCTATAGGTGTGACTGCTATCGTTGGCTCAATGTCAGACACTTTCAGGGCAGGGAGACATGAGGCATCCTGGATCTTGCTCTGAACCGATAGCAGCTCAAGACCTGAATAGAAAGTCATATAAATTAGTACAAAAATACTGAAAAACGTTATGATCATGAATGGTTTATAAAGTTTTCATATTGAAGTGAATGAGTATTCTCCATTCTCCTCAATAGACAGGTGGGTTGTTCAGCAACAAAACCAATGAGTGCCCAACTTTGGGGCAAAACAAGGATTATTGAAAAAGTGAATTATATTTGGTCTCCAAATGTGTATTGAAAACATAAATACATTTGCACAATGAGCACTTGTTGCCTCTCAAATACATCGTTACAAATATTGGTTAGCTAGCTAGCACATTTTAGCCCTATTAGCATAGATATGACATCAATCAAAACCCCTCAAAACAAGACCTACACTATATATACAAAAGTATGTGGACACCCCTTCAAATTAGTGCATTCAGCTATTTCAGCCACACCTGTTGCTGACAGGTGTATAAAATCGAGCACACAGCCATGCAATCCCCATAGACAAACATTGGAAAATAAAATGGCCTTAATGAAGAGCTCAGTGACTTACAATGTGGCACTGTCATAGGATGCCACCTTTCCAGCAAGTCAGTTTGTCAAATTTCTGCTCTGCTAGAGCTGTCCCGGTCAACTGTAAGTGCTGTTATTGTGAAGTGGAAACGTCTAGGAGCAACAACGGCTCAGCCGCGAAGTGGTAGGCCACACATGCTCATAGAATGGGACCGCCGAGTGCTGAAGCACGTAAAAATCATCTGTCCTCAGTTGCAACACTCACTACCAAGTTCCAAACTGCCTCTGGAAGCAACGTCAGCACAAGAACTGTTCGTCGGGAGCTTCATGAAATGGGTTTCCATGGCCGAGCAGCCGCACACAAGCCTAAGATCAACATGCGCAATGCCAAGCGTCGGCTGGAGTGGTGTAAAGCTCGCCGCCATTGGACTCCGGAGCAGTGGAAACACGTTCTCTGGAGTGATGAATCACGCTTCACCATCAGGCGGTCCGACAAATGAATTTGGGTTTGGTGGATGCCAGAAGAACGCTACCTGCCCAAATACTATGCGCCAACTGTAAAGTTTCGTGGAGGAGGAATAATGGCTTGGGGCTGTTTTTCATGGTTCAGACTAGGCCCCTTAATTCCAGTGAAGGGAAATCTTAACGCTACAGCATACAATGACATTCTAGACAATTCTGTGCTTCCAACTTTGTGGCAACAGTTTGGAGAAGGCCCTTTCCTGTTTCAACATGACAATGCCCCTGTGCACAAAGCGAGGTCCATACAGAAATGGTTTGTTGAGATCGGTGTGGAAGAACTTGACTGGCCTGCACAGATCCCTGACCAAGTTCCAAATGTAATTTTTCTTTGTGGCACCTGACCACATGACTGAACAGTAGTCAACAAAACAAAGGACATGATTGTGGACTTCAGGAAACAGCAGAGGGAGCACCTTGCCTATCCACGGGACACTAGTGGAGAAGGTGGAACGTTTTAAGTTCCTCTGCGTACATGTCACGGACAAACTGAAATGGTCCACCCACACAGACAGCGTGGTGAAGATGGTGCAACAGCACCTCTTCAACCTCAGGAGGCTGAAGAAATGTGGCTTGTCACCTAAAACCCTCACAAACCTTTACAGATGCACAATTGAGAGTATCCTTTCGGGCTGTATCACCGCCTGGTACGGCAACTACACCACCCACAACTGCAAGGCTCTCCAGAGGGTAGTGGGGTCTGCACAACGCATCACCGGGGGCAAACTACCTGCCCTCCAGGACACCTACAGCACCCGATATCACAGGAAGGATCATCAAGGATAACAACCACCCGAGCCACTGCCTGTTCACCCCGTTAACATCCAGAAGGCGAGGTCAGTACAGGTGCATCAAAGCTGGGACCGAGAGACTGAATAACAGCTTCTATCCCAAGCCATCACTAACACAGTGAGGCTGCTGCCTACATAGAGACTTGAAATCATTGGCCACTTAATAAATGGATCACTAGTCACTTTAATAATGCTACTTTAATAATGTTTACATATCTTGCATCACTCATCTCATATGTATATACTGTCTTTTATACCATCTATTGCATCTTGCCTATGCCGCTCTGTCATTGCTCATCCATATATTTATATGTACATATTCTTATTCCATTCCTTTACTTAGATTTGTGTGTATTAGGTAGTTGTTGTGGAATAGTTAGACTACATGTTAGATATTACTGCACTGTCAGAACTAGAAGCACAAGCATTTTGCTGCACTCGCAATAACATCTGCTAAGCAAGTGTATGTGACCAATAAAATTTGATTTGATCCCCATAGAACACCTTTGGGATGAATTGGAACGCTGACTGTAAAACCAGGCCTAATTGCCCAAAATCAGTGCCTGACCTCACTAATGCTCGTTGCTGAATGGAAGCAAGTCCCCGCATCAATGTTCCAACATCTAGTGGAAAAGTGGAGGCTGTTATAGCACCAAAGGGGGACCAACTCCATATTAATGCCCATGATTTTGGAATGAGATGCTCGACGAACTGGTGTCCACATACTTTTGGTGACGTAGTGTAGTATCAAGAACAAGAGACAACTAGCTGAAACGAGCCAAATGGCAGCTTCTTGTCATTGTTGCTAGCCATCTGACTGTTCACATTCATAACCCACAACCTTCTGCCCCATCGATGAGCACGCATCTTTTTCGTGATGGTGTCAGGCAACCCGTCTATTGGTGTTGGCGTATAACTTACCTTTCTCATAGATGTCTTTCTTGTCACTCTCAGACAGAGCCTGTACCTTCTTCTGGAGTTTCTCCTCCTCTGCTTTGACCTGTTTCTCCAGGTACGCCTCATCAGGACTCATAGACAGAGTCAGCCTGTGAGTGTTGTCCTGCATGGGCACAAACAAGATGCTAATGTGACATGACATTACCATAACACTGAACAGTCTCCGACTCAGTGACATGATTAAACTGATGTCATTTTCTTCTTTCAACAACCCCCTGGTCTATGACCCCTGCATGATGACATCAACTTTCTTGATTAGACTGCTTTATCCCATTACAATTTCCTGTTACATAGGCTATTCAGATTTAGATGCTATGTATACTGAAAGAAACTCAACAACTCATTTCTCCTGTCTGGTCTCTCACCTTGAAGTAGTGTAGGACTTTCTCCTGGAGGAAGCGAGGGTTGTCCTTCAGGGCTTGTCTGAACTGGGCCACACTGTCGCTGATCTTCAGCAGCTGGACTGGGTCTCCATCATGGTTCCAACAGGAAGCTATGTACTGTTAGCAGAGAGACAACACACAGGGAAAAAGGTCATACTCATTTAATGAGCAGCACCTTGGTGTGTGTTTGTGTCCATCGTAGTTCCAGCAGGAAGCTACTGTATGTTCTGCAGAGACAAGTATAAAGCATGATTTGACGACACGCACCCAAAATATACTGAACACCAATACAATTTCAACGATTTTACTTAGTTACATTTCATATAAGGAAATCAGTCAATTGAAATAAATTCATTAGATCCTATTATATGGATCTCACATGACTGGGCAGGGCTGCAGCCCACCCACTGGGGAGCCCATCCAATCAGAATTAGTATATCCCCGCAAAAGGGCTTTATTACAGACAGAAATACTCCTCAGTTTCATCAGCTGTCCAGGAGGCTGGTCTCAGACGATCCTGCAGGTGAAGAAGCCAGATGTGAAGGTCCTGGGGTGAAGTGGTTACATGTGGTCTGCGGTTGTGAGGCCGGTTGGATGTACTGCCATATTGAGAAATGGACATTCAATTCTCTGGCAACAGCTCTGGTGGACACTCCTGCAGTCAGCATACCAATTGCATGCTCCCTCAAAACTTGAGACATCTGTGGCATTGTGTTTTGTGACAAAACGGCACATTTTACAGTGGCCTTTTATTGTCCCCAGCACAAGGTGCACCTGTGTAATGATCATGCTGTTTAATCAGCTTCTTGATATGCCACACCTGTCAGGTGGATGGATTATCTTGGCAAAGGGGAAATGCTCTCTAACAGGGATATAAACAAATTTCTACACAACATTTTAGAGAAATAAGCTTTTTGTGCATTTGGAACATTTCTGGGATCTTTTATTTCAACTCATGAAACATGGGACCAACACTTTACATGTTGTGTTTATATTTTTGTTCAGTATAGTTAGAGAGGTGCTGACTAATGGAATAGTAAACTTACCAGAGGGTTAATATGGTCATACTTTATACAGGAGATGCTGCTCCTAGGACAATCACTATGGTATGTTTATATTCTTGAGTCTGTCTTTATATACAATTCAATTCCCTTCACATTTCACCTCTGCTTAGAGTGTGTGTGTATGGAAAACCATAACATGTTCATGGTTAAAACATCACAGTGGAGACACCAGACAAACTGTGGCCTTGTACTCACTGAGGCCAGTGACAACCCGAAGCTGGTAGACTGATGTTTCATCTGGATCTCAATCTTATGAAGCAGGGCCTCTATCCTCTCCTCCTCAAATCCATTACTGCATCATTAGGAGAGAAGTACAGTTAGATTACATTATTGTGATGATAGTGTTACTGTACATAACACATCAGCAGTATACTTACGCAATGATCTCATCAATGGTTTGGACAATGATTTGCTTGACTTTCTCAGTGTCTTCTTCAGCCATTCCTTGCAAGCCTATGCTGAATGATGCCTCTTTGGTGCTCCCATCATAGCTGGAAAATAACAGATACTGGTAAATAAAGAATTTTACTGTTCAGTATATATCAACATTTCAAAGAGCTATGCCAATGTATACCTCACAAGTTCTTAAACTTCATTTAGATAAAGTGCCTGTATTCTGGGACTTTCTATGTCTTTTTAAAGTGTTTTATCAATGTTCATTTGCTTCTAAATCCGCCTCCAAAGAGGTTAACCCACCCTACGACAGAGGAGAAGTCTGTTCCTATCTTGGGTTCTATGAGGGTCTTGTAGAAGGGAGAGTTGGGTCCAGAGATCATCAGAGAGGACAGCAGGCTCAGGGTGAAGCCCTCAAATGTATCTGTGATGCTGCAGAGAGAAGGACACCTGAATGAGACCACTACTGCATCGCTTACTCATTTAATGACCAAAATGCATATGGAAATCACGACATGCAACAATTGAGGTTAAAATCACTTCAAAAACACATCAATGTATACTATCCCAGAAACAATTTTAGAGAAACAAGTGATAGTGTTGCAGTAGCTCAGTATTACGTACTCTCCTAGCAGGTAGCTCATACACAGCGTGTTCTGTTTGGCTGCATCAGGAGCCATAGCATCGGGACTGCAGGTCACATGGTCCTCTCTCTGTGGAAAAACCATTACAATTAGAAACACTTCTGTCCACACAAATGTGGAAATGTCTTTGGCGTCACACATAAAAAAACGGACATTAAAACATCATCAAACAGGACCTTGTCAAGATCATTCAAATAAGCATTAGGGTGAAATGAATTCAAACTTCCAAACCATAGACCTTGCCAAAGTTGCTCAAGTGGAGTGCATAGATTTGTAATATCTGGGAGCTGATGAATAAACTAATATCTGACAGCAGGTACTGACTGAGCTACAGTGCTACTGAATGGGCAGACTCACAGGCCTGTCCCAGTGGGGTTGGTTAGGGACAGCAGTGTCAGGCTCAGTGCGCTCAAACTTGGACAGCGCCTCCTCCTGGATCTGTTTCAGGTGCTGCTCCAAGGGCAGATCCCCGTAGGTGAAGAACCTGAGGAGAAGAAAAGGGGAAACCATGGTACTGCCAAGGCCCAACAGAGTTGTGTGACAAGACACAGTGCTACTATACCGAGTATATAATATTGAGGTGTGTGACAGTGTGTTGTGCCATACCAATGTGGTAATGTGTGACAGTGTACTGTACAGGTCATGGTGTATCACAATGAGCAGTAGCTAGTGTTGAAGCATGGTGGTGGTGGTGTATTGTGCATGTCACTGTGTACTGTACAGGTCATGGTGTATCACAATGAGCAGTAGCTAGTGTTGAAGCATGGTGGTGGTGGTGTATTGTGCATGTCACAGTGTACTGTACAGGTCATGGTATATCACAATGAGCAGTAGCTAGTGTTGAAGCATGGTGGTGTATTGTGCATGTCACAGTGTACTGTACAGGTCATCGTATATCACAATGAGCAGTAGCTAGTGTTGAAGCATGGTGGTGGTGGTGTATTGTGCATGTCACAGTGTACTGTACAGGTCATGGTATATCACAATGAGCAGTAGCTAGTGTTGAAGCATGGTGGTGTATTGTGCATGTCACAGTGTACTGTACAGGTCATGGTATATCACAATGAGCAGTAGCTAGTGTTGAAGCATGGTGGTGGTGGTGGTGTATTGTGCATGTCACCATGTCCTGTACAGGTCATGGTATATCACAATGAGCAGTAGCTAGTATTGAAGCATGGTGGTGGTGGTGTATTGTGCATGTCACAGTTTACTATACCTTGCATTGCTGGGGTGATAGTGTGTAGCGTGGAAGTGCTTCAGTTGTTCCCAGGAGAGGTCAGGGATGGCCAGGGGTTCCCCTCCAGACACCACACCATATGTGTGGTTAGGATACAGCTTGTTCTGCAGGTGCTGGGCATAAACCCTCTCGTTGTCTGACTGAAATCACATACAGAGAGGAAATGTAAAATTCCAATGTGACTTCTATTTGTCCATCTCCTGACAAAATGATTCTGTAATTCTCACAAATTAATCACAATAAATCTAATAACAAATCTCTAAATAAATAGTTTGGAAAGAAGTAACCCACAAAAGCGCCCTTCATTTCATTGAAGACAACTCCTTTGAAGACCAAAGGGGAAGTAGGATCTGTAGGGTTTTCATTCTCCAGTCTCCATCCCTCCTGCCTTTAACAAAACACAAGGATAGGAATGCAGACTTCTGATGTCACTGATTTTGATTAAAGAGGCATCTATTTAAACACCACACTTACCAAAAATCAAGTTCTCGTAGACAAGGGAAAAACACTGCATCCAGATACACGGAGAGGAGATTCTGGAAGTCTTTCCCGTTTTGTGTGGAGAATGGATACATAGTGAAATCACTAGCTGTGAATAAAAAACAATAACATTACAGACACCTTGCACGTGCGCACACACACACACACACACACACACACACACACACACACACACACACACACACACACACACACACACACACACACACACACACACACACACCTACCTGTGAATGCGTTCATGAAGGTGGAGAGGGATCTGTTGAGCATCTTGAAAAAGGGGTCTCTGCAGGGGTACTTCTCTGAGCCACACAACACTGTGTGTTCCAGGATGTGTGGGACCCCTGTGTTGTCCATTGGGGTCGTCCTGAGCTGAACACTGCAGAGGTGTTACGACAAGAGATGGAAACACTGTCATTAGAAAAAGCACTGGCTTAGAATAAGTATTTTGTTACTAAACTAGAACATTTACTTTGATCTAATCTCTTCAACCAGCTGGCTCTCTATCAGGGAAGCAATTGAGTCTGGGGACGAGGTTCCATTTTAACATACAAACTTAGCCAAATAAAGCATACTTCCACAAATGTGGGATTATTACCTAAAGAGATTGTTTTTGTCATCTCTAGCTGCGTGTAGATACTGGGCGCCTGTGTTGTCATGGGTCAGTTTGACAGCTGTAAGGAACAGGTCAGGAACAGCAACCACCTGCAGAAACACAGGAAGATAAGATCACATTTATCCTGACTTTATGCTAAACCTTGACTAGAAGTTTGTGAATTTATCAGAATCGTGATTTTATTCTTGTTGTGGGTCAGCGTTTTCCAATCCTATTGACCCAAAGGGATTCACATTTTAGTTTTTGGCCTGGCATTTTACCTCCTTAACTGTGAAGCCATGGATCTTCTGCCCTGCCTGGTACTGCAATGCCCGCTCTGTTGCTGGGGTGCTCCTAAACCTCCATGAAGGATTCTGCCCCTGGAAACTGGATTTGCCAAGAGAGAGAACATTGCTGGCTTGCATCAGCTGATACCATTTGAAAGGAAACACTTTGAAGTTTGTGGAAATGCTAAATTCATGTAGGAGAATGTAACACATTAGATCTGGTAAAAGATAACACAAAGAAAAAAAACACGTTTTTTTGTACCAACATCTTTGAAATGCAAGAAAAGGCCATAATGTGATTATGCCAGCCCAGGCGCCATTTAGATTTTAGCCACTAGATGGCGGCAGTGTATGTGCAAAGTTTTAGACTGATCCAATGAACCATTGCATTTCTGTTCAAAATGTTGTATCAAGACTGACCAAATATGCCTAATTGGTTTATTAATACATTTTCAAGTTCATAACTGTGCACTCTCCTTAAACAATAGCATGGCATTCTTTCACTGTAATAGCTACTGTAAACTGGACAGTGAGTTAGATTAAGAAGAATTTAAGCTTCTGCCAATATTAGATATGTCTATGTCCTGGGAAATGTTCCTGTGACTTACTACTTCATGCTAATCACATTAGCCTAAGTTAGCTCGATCCTGTAGAGGTAGTAACTACGTGATTCCATACGTGTTATTTCATAGTTTTGATAGAAAATAGTAAAAATAAAGAAAAACCCTTGAATGAGTAGGTGTGTCCAAACTTTTGACAGGTACTGTAGTTTACAATAAATACATAAAATATACAATTTTTTTCAAAATTATACCACAAATTAAAGAATCATAGACTGCTTGGAAATGACTGACAAAAAAATTATTCTCTACACAAGCAATATTTACCTAGATTTTTCTTCAACTTCTGGACATCACATCTGGAACAACTGCCTACTGCAGCCATTTTCCATGGTAACTAAATTAACATGCTCTTGACAAAACTATATTAAATGAGGAACTTGCCCTCAGTGGTGGAAATTACACCATTACCAAAGGACAGATATATTTTGTGTAAATAACAATATAAAGGGCATACTCACAATAAATATTGATATAGATTTTATTTAATTGACTCTTTCTCTAGTAGAAAACATATGTGTAATTATTAATGTTTTCTCATAGAAAAACATAGTAGAAGCTCAAAAGTCTGGGTCAGGGACAAGGGCAAAACAGTGAAATGTAGGTAAAAATGCAACTGAAAAGTAGATAAAATACTTGATAGATGTGTTAAAAAAATATGGGGTGATTGTAGTATGAATTTAACATACAAATTATTTTAAAAAATTGACCCCGAGGACATACAAGTGCCCGTAGTTGCAGAATCACCCATATACAGTTGAAGTCGGAAGTTTACATACACTTAGGTTGCAGTCATTAAAACTCATTTTTCAACCACGCCACAAAATTCTTGTCAACAAACTATAGTTTTGGCAAGTCAGTTAGGACATCTACTTTGCGCATGACAAGTAATTTTCCCAACAATTGTTTACAGAGAGATAATTTCACTTATAATTCACTGTATCACAATTCCAGTGGGTCAGAAGTTTACATACACTAAGTTGACTGTGCCTTTAAACAGCTTGGAAAATTCCAGAAAATGATGTCATGGCTTTAGAAGCTTCTGATAGGCTAATTGACATCATTTGAGTCAATTGAAGGTGTACCTGTGGATGTATTTCAAGGCCTACCTTCAAACTCAGTGCCTCTTTGCTTCACATCATGGGAAAATCAAAAGAAATCAGCCAAGACCTCAGAAAAAAAAATTGTAGACCTCCACAAGTCTGGTTCATCCTTGGGAGCAATTTCAAAATGCCTGAAGGTACCACGTTCATCTGTACAAACAATAGTACACAAGTATAAACACCATGGTACCACAGAGCCGTCATACCGCTCAGGAAGGAGACGTGTTCTGTCTCCTAGAGATGAATGTACTTTGGTGCGAAAAGTGCAAATCAATCCCAGAACAACAGCAAAGAACCTTGTGAAGATGCTGGAGGAAACAGGTACAAAAGTATCTATATCCACAGTAAAACAAGTCCTATATCGACATAACCTGAAAGGCCGCTCAGCAAGGAGAAGCCACTGCTCCAAAACCGCCATAAAGTCAGACTACGGTTTGCAACTGCACATGGGGACAAAGATCGTACTTTTTGGAGAAATGTCCTCTGGTCTGATGAAACAAAAATAGAACTGTTTGGCCATAATGACCATCATTATGTTTAGAGGAAAAAGAGGGACGCTTGCAAGCCGAAGAACACCATCCCAACCGTGAAGGACAGGGGTGGCAGCATCATGTTGTGGGGGTGCTTTGCTGCAGGAGGGACTGGTGCACTTCACAAAAGAGATGGCATCATGAGGGAAGAAAATGATGTGGATATATTGAAGCAACATCTTAAGACATCAGTCAGGAAGTTAAAGCTTGGTCGCAAATGGGTCTTCCAAATGGACAATGACCCCAAGCATACTTCCAAAGTTGTGGAAAAATGGCTTAAGGACAAAGTCAAGGTATTGGAGTGGCCATCACAAAGCCCTGACCTCAATCCTATAGAATATTTGTGGGCAGAACAGAAAAAGCATGTGTGAGCAAGGAGGCCGACAAACCTGACTCAGTTCCACCAGCTCTGTCAGGAGGAATGGGTCAAAATTCACTCAACTTATTATGGGAAGCTTGTGGAAGGCTACCCAAAACGTTTGACCCAAGTTAAACAATTTAAAGGCCATGCTACCAACTACGAATTGAGTGAATGTAAACCTCTGACCCACTGGGAATGTGATGAAATAAAGAAAAGCTGAAATAAATAAATCATTCTCTCTCCTATTATTCTGACATTTCACTTAAAATAAAGTGGTGATCCTAACTGACCTAAGACAGGACATTTTTACTAGGATTAAATGTCAGGAATTGTGAAAAACTGAGTTTAAATGTGTTTGGCTAAGGTGTTAGTAAATTTCCGACTTCAACTGTGCGTTTTTCCCCCACCAGGTTATAGCCTATATCCACATAGAAGGTCCCGTAAAAAAACATCCACCCTATGGAAATCAAATGCCCGTTCAACGGATTTGTTCTGGTGCCGGCCGTGAGATTTACTCATAAAGATCCAACGGTTATGTGCAATGTGATGTAACTGAGTCATGATCAAGGGCTAGCCGGCTAGCTAATGTATACTCACCTTAGATTTCGAAGTTTCTGGAGAACTGTTTTATTCTGCCTAAACATTATTTCCTTAATTTAGCGACAATATATCTAATTGGTATTTATCCATGCACGTGCATATCAGAATACTATACACTGAACAGCTTTACTATCATAACTTCAGCACGATTTGGTTAGCTGCACATCCATATCCTCTCATGCTGTAGGTAGTTGACACATTGAAATTGAAGTGAACATGTTAACGTGGCATCTGCGCAGATTACAGACAAACCATTTCACGCAATGGGCCAAGTCATTCACTGTTATAGGTATGAGTGGGTTCATGCTGTTTATAGATCTACACAAGCTGCGGTTTGCTATTTAGAGCTAGCGGACTATTCCTTTTAGTGTTGTACAATCTCATTTTATATTGGCTAAACTGGTAATAACACCAAATACGATTGGGTAAACGTGCTATGACGATTATTACACATCCAAGACGTCGGGAAGTTTTCGAAGGGCAAAACATGGACCAAGATGGCGTCGTTGTGACGCGGGAGTGTTTAATTGTGGAGTTTGTGATTAATACTCGCAAATGTGATGACTGTTCTTATTATTTCACCCGTTTTAATTTGTTGCAACAAAATGTGATTAAGACGAGTCGTTGTCGCAGTTTTCATGGGCACAACAGATAATATACGCGCAACACAGGAACACGTTCCTAAAATGAATTAGATGATTAAACAAAGATTGTGGATGTACTGTCAAGATACTTTTCTCTCCACCCAAACTATGGGTAGTCGTTGTCCACAAATCCACACGGCAGGATTTCTAGATCGCGTCTATTCTTTCTCTGGATTGGTGGATACATCGCATTATTTTTAATATATATTTAAATATTCCATGAGAGTTGTTGACGTCAGCCACCTGTTTTCAAGGTAGACAGAGGGACTTTGATACTAGCCTCATTCATGGCCGTCTCAAGACAATCAGATATAAAGTTTTTTTTTCTCAAAGTTGTGGAGATGTCACACTCGTAACAACCTAAGCATTACGAAACTTCGATTCAATCAAATAAACCTCATTTAGCAAATAAGACATTATTATATTGTTGACCAAATTCGACACTCCAAACAAAAAGTCCTTCCTTGATGGGCTGGAGGGAGACAGATTTTTCGCCGAGTTGGGCCTCTTTACCTCGTCCTCTCTATATTAGATTGTTTTAGTCACATGCACAGGGTCGTCACTAGTTACCACAGCCACAAAGTAATAAACCTCGCCTATTTATACAATTTCTCTTCTTAATATCTGATTTTAGACGTAAGGTTAACCATACTGCTAACCTTATGCCTAACCAACCTGTCGCCTCACCAATATCCAATGGTAGAGCGTGGCGCGAAATACAAATACCTCAAAAATGCTATAACTTCAATTTCTCAAACATATGACTATTTTACACCATTTTAAAGACAAGACTCTCGTTAATCTAACCACATTGTTCGATTTCAAAAAGGCTTTACAGCGAAAGCAAAACATTAGATTATGTCAGGAGAGTACCCAGCCAAAAATAATCACAGCCATTTTCAAAGCAAGCAGATATGTCACAAAAACCAAAACCACAGCTAAATGCAGCACTAACCTTTGATGATCTTCATCAGATGACACTCCTAGGACATTATGTTATACAATACATGCATGTTTTGTTCAATCAAGTTTACATTTACATTTACATTTAAGTCATTTAGCAGACGCTCTTATCCAGAGCGACTTACAAATTGGTGCATTCACCTTATGATATCCAGTGGAACAACCACTTTACAATAGTGCATCTAAATCTTTTAAGGGGGGGGGGGGGGGTTAGAAGGATTACTTTATCCTATCCTAGGTATTCCTTAAAGAGGTGGGGTTTCAGGTGTCTCCGGAAGGTGGTGATTGACTCCGCTGTCCTGGCGTCGGGGGGCGCCACCATTGGGGTGCCTGAGCAGCGAACAGTTTTGACTGGGCTGAGCGGGAACTGTGCTTCCTCAGAGATAGGGGGGCCAGCAGGCCAGAGGTGGATGAACGCAGTGCCCTTGTTTGGGTGTAGGGCCTGATCAGAGCCTGAAGGTATGGAGGTGCCGTTCCCTTCACAGCTCCGTAGGCAATCACCATGGTCTTGTAGCGGATGCGAGCTTCAACTGGAAGCCAGTGGAGAGAGCGGAGGAGCGGGGTGACGTGAGAGAACTTGGGAAGGTTGAACACCAGACGGGCTGCGGCGTTCTGGATGAGTTGTAGGGGTTTAATGGCACAGGCAGGGAGCCCAGCCAACAGCGAGTTGCAGTAATCCAGACGGGAGATGACAAGTGCCTGGATTAGGACCTGCGCCGCTTCCTGTGTGAGGCAGGGTCGTACTCTGCGAATGTTGTAGAGCATGAACCTACAGGATCGGGTCACCGCCTTGATGTTAGTGGAGAACGACAGGGTGTTGTCCAGGATCACGCCAAGGTTCTTAGCACTCTGGGAGGAGGACACAAGGGAGTTGTCAACCGTGATGGCGAGATCATGGAACGGGCAGTCCTTCCCCGGGAGGAAGAGCAGCTCCGTCTTGCCGAGGTTCAGCTTGAGCTGGTGATCCGTCATCCACACTGATATGTCTGACAGACATGCAGAGATGCGATTCGCCGCCTGGTTATCAGAAGGGGGAAAGGAGAAGATTAATTGTGTGTCGTCTGCATAGCAATGATAGGAGAGACCATGTGAGGATATGACAGAGCCAAGTGACTTGGTGTATAGCGAGAATAGGAGAGGGCCTAGAACAGAGCCCTGGGGGACACCAGTGGTGAGAGCGCATGGTGCGGAGACAGATTCTCGCCACGCCACCGGGTATGAGCGACCTGTCAGGTAGGACGCAATCCAAGCGTGGGCCGCGCCGGAGATGCCCAACTCGGAGAGGGTGGAGAGGAGGATCTGATGGTTCACAGTATCAAAGGCAGCAGATAGGTCTAGAAGGATGAGAGCAGAGGAGAGAGAGTTAGCATTAGCAGTGCGGAGAGCCTCCGTGACACAGAGAAGAGCAGTCTCAGTTGAATGCCCAGTCTTGAAACCTGACTGATTAGGATCAAGAAGGTCATTCTGAGAGAGATAGCAGGAGAGCTGGCCAAGGACGGCACGTTCAAGAGTTTTGGAGAGAAAAGAAAGAAGGGATACTGGTCTGTAGTTGTTGACATCGGAGGGATCGAGTGTAGGTTTTTTCAGAAGGGGTGCAACTCTCGCTCTCTTGAAGACGGAAGGGACGTAGCCAGCGGTCAAGGATGAGTTGATGAGCGAGGTGAGGAAGGGGGGGTCTCCGGAAATGGTCTGGAGAAGAGAGGAGGGGATAGGGTCAAGTGGGCAGGTTGTTGGGCGGCCGGCCGTCACAAGACGCGAGATTTCATCTGGAGAGAGAGGGGAGAAAGAGGTCAAAGCACAGGGTAGGGCAGTGTGAGCAGGACCAGCGGTGTCGTTTGACTTAGCAAACGAGGATCGGATATCGTCAACCTTCTTTTCAAAATGGTTGACGAAGTCATCCGCAGAGAGGGAGGGGGGGGGGGAGGGGGAGGAGGATTCAGGAGGGAGGAGAAGGTAGCAAAGAGCTTCCTAGGGTTAGAGGCAGATGCTTGGAATTTAGAGTGGTAGAAAGTGGCTTTAGCAGCAGAGACAGAAGAGGAGAATGTAGAGAGGAGGGAGTGAAAGGATGCCAGGTCCGCAGGGAGGCGAGTTTTCCTCCATTTCCGCTCAGCTGCCCGGAGCCCTGTTCTGTGAGCTCGTAGTGAGTCGTCGAGCCACGGAGCAGGAGGGGAGGACCGAGCCGGCCTGGAGGATAGGGGACAGAGAAAATCAAAGGATGCAGAAAGGGAGGAGAGGAGGGTTGAAGAGGCAGAATCAGGAGATAGGTTGGAGAAGGTTTGAGCAGAGGGAAGAGATGATAGGATGGAAGAGGAGAGAGTAGCGGGAGAGAGAGAGCGAAGGTTGGGACGGCGCAATACCATCCGAGTAGGGGCAGAGTGAGAAGTGTTGGATGAGAGCAAGAGGGAAAAGGATACAAGGTAGTGGTCGGAGATTTGGAGGGGAGTTGCAATGAGATTAGTGGAAGAACAGCATCTAGTAAAGATGAGGTCAAGTGTATTGCCTGCCTTGTGAGTAGGGGGGGGAGGTGAGAGGGTGAGGTCAAAAGAGGAGAGGAGTGGAAAGAAGGAGGCAGAGAGGAATGAGTCAAAGGTAGACGTGGGGAGGTTAAAGTCACCCAGAACTGTGAGAGGTGAGCCATCCTCAGGAAAGGAACTTATCAAGGCGTCAAGCTCATTGATGAACTCTCCAAGGGAACCTGGAGGGCGATAAATGATAAGGATGTTAAGCTTGAAAGGGCTGGTAACTGTGACAGCATGGAATTCAAATGAGGAGATAGACAGATGGGTCAGGGGAGAAAGAGAGAATGTCCACTTGGGAGAGATGAGGATTCCAGTGCCACCACCCCGCTGGCTCGATGCTCTAGGGGTATGCGAGAACACGTGGGCAGACGAAGAGAGAGCAGTAGGAGTAGCAGTGTTATCTGTGGTAATCCATGTTTCCGTCAGCGCCAGGAAGTCTAGGGACTGGAGGGTAGCATAGGCTGAGATGAACTCAGCCTTGTTGGCTGCAGACCGGCAGTTCCAGAGGCTGCCGGAGACCTGGAACTCCACGTGGGTCGTGCGCGCTGGGACCACCAGGTTAGAGTGGCAGCGGCCACGCGGTGTGAAGCGTTTGTATGGCCTGTGCAGAGAGGAGAGAACAGGGATAGACAGACACATAGTTGACAAGCTACAGAAGTGTTGTTTCTTGTATTATTGTCTCTTGTGTCTTTAGAGAACTGTTTCACTTTGATATCCTTTTTCTTCTGTCCTGATTTTCTCTTTCTTTTCTTCTGTTAACTAGATATTCTTACTAAGTATGTTAAGTTCATACTTATATCAAAACCCATCTTTTTACATTAGCATGTGATGTTGAGAACTAGCATACCCACTGAAAACTTCCGGTGAATTTACTAAATTACTCATGATAAACGTTGACAAAATACACAACAATTATTTTAAGAAGTATAGATACAGAACTCCTTTATTCAATCACGGTGTCAGATTTTAAAATAGCTTTTCGGCGAAAGCACATTTTGCAATATTCTGAGTACATAGCTCGGCCATCACGGCTAGCTATTTTGACACCCACCAAGTTTGGGGCTCACTAAACTCAGAATTACTATTAGAAAAATTGGATTACCTTTGCTGTTCTTCGTCAGAATGCACTCCCAGGACTTCTACTTCAACAACAAATGTTGTTTTGGTTCCAAATAATCCATAGTTATATTCAAATAGCTCAGTTTTGTTCATGCGTTAAGGTCACTGTCCGAAGGGTGACGCGCGAGCGCATTTCGTGACAAAAATGTTCAAAATATTCCATTACCGTACTTTGAAGCATGTCAAACGCTGTTTAAAATCAATTTTTATGCTATTTTTCTCGTAAATAAGGATAATATTCTAACCGGGCAACATTGTATTCATTCAAAGGCTGAAAGAAAAAAATGGAGTAGTTTCGTGAACGCGCATCTCCAGTGTCACTGTCCCCAGGCTGACCACTTACAAATTCTCCTGCTGTTCTTCACCCAGAGACAGCAGACACCCCATTCCACTTTCTGGCGGCTTTAGAGAGCCAATGGAAGCCTTAGAAAATGTCACGTTACAGCACAGATGCTGTATTTTCGATAGAGATGCAACAGAAGGACAACAAATTGTCAGACAGGGCACTTCCTGTATGGAATCTTCTCAGGTTTTGGCCTGCCATATGAGTTCTGTTATACTCACAGACACCATTCAAACAGTTTTAGAAACTTTAGAGTGGTTTCTATCCAAATTGACTAATTATACGCATATTCTAATTTCTGGGCAGGAGTAGTAACCAGATTAAATCGGGTATGTTTTTTATCCGGCCGTCAAAATACTGCCCCCTATCCCAAACAGGTTTTAAATTAAGACAAAAAAGCAACATTATGTTTTCATTTAGTTTTATGATAGAGACAATTGTGACTTTGTGTTTGTGGTAACTAGTGGAAAGTCAATGCACAGGATAGAAATGTAATTGCAGGGTACAGTGACATTCTTGAGCTCCAACAGTGCAGGTCAAAAAGAGAAGTGAATTAAATAATAATACATATTTAACACTGTAACAATAATGAAATTACCATTGTTGGGTGAGGGCAGAGTACATGTATGTGGGGTGGGGGGGCTAGTCGTGGCTATTCAGCAGCCTGATGGTCTGGGGGTAGAAGCTATTGGCCAGTCTGACAGTTTTTGCCATGATACTCCTATACTGCCCGCGTCTGAGTGATGAAATCAGGAAGAACAGGCCATGGCTCGGGTGTCTGAGGTCATTGATGATTGTTCTTGGCATTCCTGCTACACCTGGTGTTCTCTGTGTCCTGGAGGGCAGGCAGTGTGTGCACCCAATGGTGCGTTTGGCTAAGCGTACCACCCTCTGTAGAGCCTTGCGGTCACCGGCAGTAAAGTTGCCGTACCAGACTTTTAAATATCTGCGAGCACAGATGAATACAAATGTAAAATCACTGTATTCAATCAATAGTCAATACTTAGCTTATCTTTCTATTTTTCAGTGTTCATTTTGTGCAAACTTTCCAGTCATGTTCCCAGCAGAGAAAGTAGCTAGATAAACAGTCTTCTTTTCCCATTTCTCAGTCTGGCTGTAAGTTGCTCTTTCTACCAGCAGATGAAGGCAGAGGGTCATGTCTGTCAATTCGTGTGACTGCAATGTAGCAATTTCAGTCAATTTTGGTCAGTTTCTGTAAAATGAAGTACGCAGAACATGTTACTTTGTAGCACATGCTCAATTGTTGCTTTACTGTTTACAATATCTCTGCAGTATGTAATGTTGAAGTGTGTGTCTTTATGCAAATTCAAGTCACAAACTAGGCTATTTGCTCATACACTACAAATATTTCAGTTTATTTCTTGGAGAAAATAAAGTACTCTTCATCACAGCCCCTAATGATATAATACCCTACTGTATTCACTAGGTCTGAATGTAAAGCATGGACATGATGGATGCACTCAGGGTTATTCAGAGCATTTCCATTGACAGCAAACTGAAGTTATTCCACCATCAGCATGAGGAGACCTTGAGCTGGTGGCATGGAGCCACTGCCAGGAGCCGAGTGGACCCCTGTGAGTAGTATAGCTTATCATACAAGGACCTCTGACACGCAAGACATCTACTACACATGAGTTATCCCATTGAAATACCACAGTATCAGTACAACAGAGGTTGTTGTATGTAGAGGGATCAGATTGTATATTTTGAATCTTGACAAATTAAGCTTAACTTGTTCAGAAAAGTGGGCCTTTAAAGATTATGTAGATGCAGGGGCGCAACTTTCACTGGGGATGGGGGGGACATTCCCTCACATTCTGAAATAGCATTTTCCCCCTCCCAGTTTTATCATTGGAATGTGATGGAATGTGAATGAGGCAACGGTGTGCTTTAGGACCATGCGGACGCCTCCGAGCGGTCGGGGAGGCTGTTTGGAGTGTTTATCTGACTGGATAAAAAAAAAAGTGTACTCCTTTATGTACTCCCCCCCATTTCTAAAACCAAAGTCGCCCCCCTATGTAGAAGCATACATAGTAGTGCATCACATTCAGTGTCTGTAGTGCAGCATTTTCAAACACAACCCTAGAGCCCAATAATCATTGGTGTGCTTAACAGTGTGCTCCCTAGGCTAGCACAGTCTGCTTTTATGGCCAGTGCTATGCAGGACAGGGCTGTCTAGACTCCAAGATCTTCATTCAGGCATCTGCGCAGTATAGTGCATTGATCAGAATTCTGATATTGTCTTCCTGTGAGCTATAGCTGTTTGTGCCACATCTAGCCCACCCGCAACTATATAAATGAAGAGAATCAACCATTTTAGGTTATCAAGTATGCACTTACTTGCACTGTGCACACACACAAGCCGAACGCATCTCTCTCGCGCGCTCTCTCTCTATATGATGTGTTTGGTTTGAAATATTATAGTTGATCTCAGTGTGACATTTATCAGGACAGATATCCTCCCGCAGCCTCTCAACACATATGGACCTCAGATGGCTTCTCTCTCTGACGAATGGCCCTGGGTCCTGTTCTCTTTCATTTGGACGCAGTAAAAACCCAACTGTGGCACTATATAGAAATCTGACAGATTGTAAGAGCACAATGAACAGCTCTTGTGAGATTGAGATTAAATGGAGAGAGCAGAGAGGTCGATAGCATGTGAAGTAACTCAGTTCGACTCCAACACCATCATTAAATTTGCCGATGACACAACAGTGGTAGGCCTGATCACCGACAACAACGAGACAGCCTATAGGGAGGAGGTCAGAGACCTGGCTGTATGGTGCCAGGACATCAACCTCTCCCTCAACGTGATCAAGACAAAGGAGATGATTGTGGACTACAGGAAAAAGAGGACCGAGCACGCCCCCATTCTCATCGACGGGGCTGCAGTGGAGCAGGTTGAGAGCTTCAAGTTCCTTGGTGTCCACATCACCAACAAACTAACATGGTCCGAGCACACCATGACAGTCGTGAAGCAGGCACGACAAAACCTATTCCCCATCAGAAGACTGAAAAGATTTGGCATGGGTCCTCAGATCCTCAAAAGGTTCCACAGCTGCACCATCGAGAGCATCCTGACTGGTTGCATCACTGCCTGGTATGGCAACTACTCTGCCTCCGACCGAAAGGAACTACAGAGGGTAGTGCGAATGGCCCAGTACATCACTGGGGCCAAACTTCCTGCCATCCAGGACCTCTATCCTAGGTGGTGTCAGAGGAAGGCCCAGAAAATTGTCAAAGACTCCAGCCACCCTAGTCATAGACTGTTCTCTCTGCTACCACACGGCAAACGGTACCGGAGCACCAAGTCTAGGTCCAAGAGGCTTCTAAACAGCTTCTACCCCCAAGCCATAAGACTCCTGAACATCTAGTCAAATGGCTACCCAGACTATTCACATTGCCCCCCCCTCCCCTCCCCTCTCCACACCACTGCCACTCTCTGTTGTCATCTATGCATAGTCACTTTCAAATAACTCTACCTACATGTACATACTACCTCAACTAACCGGTGCCCCCGCACATTGACTGTGTACCAGCACCCCCCTGTATATATTGTTATTTTTTACTGCTCCTCTTTAATTACTTGTTACTTTTATCTCTTATTCTCATCCATATTTTTGTAAACTGCACTGTCGGTTAGGGGCTCGTAACTAAGCATTTCACTGTAAGGTCTGTTATATTCTGCTCATGTGACTAATACAATTTGATTTGATTTGAGTTCAAAACCTAATATGGTTTTGAACTGCGTAGCCCGAAAATATTTTTGGCATCTCAGGTTGTTCAGTTTGTTCTGGCAATTCTCACATACCATTTTTGAGAAAATCATAATGAAAGTGGCAATTTTAGGCCCTTTTTAGACTGATACCTGCCTCCTGTAAGATTCTGTGAACTGTACATGATAGAGACAACATCTTTGTGTCGTTATACTCTTTATATTGTGCTCTAAAATATGGAGTATGTCTAGATTCTGAAATATAAATGTTCACATTCATTTATTCAACTTAAAAAAATATGAATAGTACCCTTTTTGATTTAGCTTGTTTTTATACATTATTGTTTGTAACAATATACTCTAGTGGGCTCTCTGGTGCTTTTAATTATATGACCAATTTTATACAGGTGGGTACATAAAAATGTACATTATAGGTTATTAACCAATCACAACAATCCTTTTGTTACAGCTGTTGAAAGGAGGGGACCAAAGCGCAGCGTGATGAGTGTTCATTATATTTATTTAGACAATGAAAACACTATAACAAAGAAACAAACCGAAAACAGCCAAACAGTTCCTTCAGGTCAGAGAATAACAAAACAGAAAATAACTACCCACAAAAACCAGGTGGGAAAAGGCTGCCTAAGTATGGCTCCCAATCAGAGACAATGATAGACAGCTGCCTCTGATTGGAAACCATACCCGGCCAAAACATAGAAATAAAATACATAGAATGCCCACCCCATATCACACCTTTAGGATTGTACATTTAGCAAATCACCAGCAGAAGGAGAACAATCTGACATCCCAAAAATATTTTTTGTCCAATAATCAGTGGTGTAAAGTACTTAAGTCGTTTTTTGGGGTGTATCTGTACTTTACTTTACTATTTATATCTTTGACAACTTTTACTTTTACTTCACTACATTCCTAAAGAAAATAAGGTACTTTTTACTCCATACATTTTCCCTGACACCCAAAAGTACTCGTTACATTTTGATTGCTTAGCAGGACAGGAAAATGGTCTAATTCACGCACTTATCAAAAGAACATTCCTGATAATCCATACTGTTTCTGACTCACTAAACAGATATGCTTCGTTTGTAAATTATGTTTGAGTGTGCCCCTAGCTATCGGTAAGTAAAAAAAAAAAAGAAAATTGTGCTGTCTGGTTTGCTTGAAGGAATTTGAAATGATTTATACTTTTACTTTTGATACTTAAGTATATTTTGCAATTACATTTACTTTTGCTACTTAAGTATATTTAAAACCAAATAAAATAAAATACTTTAGTGATAATGGCGCCGGAGGAGATGGCTGCCGTTTTACGGTCTCCTAACCAATTGTTCTATTGTGTGTACTTTTTAGGGGTTATTTATAACTTATTTTGTACAAAATGTTTCTGGCACCGTCTCTTATGACCGAAAAGAGCTTCTAGATATCAGGACAGCGATTATTCACCTCGTACTGGACAAAGATTTACTTCAGACACCCGACAAGTACCATATCCCTGTGATTCGCATGAGAAAGAGACGGAGATATCGAGGACGTAGGTTGGGGTGCCTTGTAAGGATCTGACGGTGAGTGGGTAATCTGCCTCTACAATCAATCCTATTAGCCAACGTACAATCATTGGATTACAAAATAGATGAACTACGATCACGAATATCCTATAAACGGGACATTAAAAACTGTAATATCTTATGTTTCACTGAGTCGTGGCTGAACGATGACATTAATAAAATACAGCTGGCTGGGTTTATGCTGCATCAGCAAGATAGAACAGCCATCTCTGGTAAGACAAGGGGTGGTGGTCTGTCTATATTTGTAAACAACAGCTGGTGCATGAAATCTAATATTAAGGAAGTCTCAAGGTTTTGCTAGCCTGAGGTATAGTATCTCATGATAAGCTGTAGACCACACTATTTACCAAGAGAGTTTTCATCCATATTTTTCGTAGCTGTCTCCTTACCACCACAAACCGATGCTGGCGCTAAAACCTCACTCAACGAGCTGTATAAGGCCATAAGTAAACAGGAAACCGCTCATCCAGAGTCGATGCTCCTAGTGGCTGGGGACTTTAATGCAGGGAAACTTAAATCCGTTTTACCTCATTTCTACCAGCATGTTAAATGTGCAACCAGAGGAAAAAAAACTCTAGAGCACCTTTACTCCACACACAGAGACTCATACAAAGCTCTCGTTCGCCATCCATTTGGCAAATCGGACCATAATTCTATCCTCCTGATTCCTGCTTACAAGCAAAAACTAAAGCAAGAAGAAGTGGTCAGATGACGCAGAGGCTAAGCTACAGGACTGTTTTGCTAGCACAGACTGGAATATGTTCCTGGATTCTTCCATTGGCATTGAGGAGTACACCACATCAGTCACTGACTTCATCAATAAGTGCATCGATGACGTCGTCCCCACAGTGACTGTACGTACATACCCCAACCAGAAGCCATGGATTGCAGGCAACATCCGCACTGATCTAAAGAGTAGAGCTGCCACTTTCATGGAGCAGGACTCTAACCCGGACGCTTATAAGAAATCCCGCTATGCCCTCCGACGAACCATCAAACAGGCAAAGTGTCAATACAGGACTAAGATTCAATCGTACTACATCAGCTCTACAGACTACAAAGGGAAGCACAGCCGTGAGCTGCCCAGTGACACGAGCCTACCAGACAAGCTAAATTACTTCTATGCTCGCTTCGAGGCAAGCAACACTGAAGCATTCATGAGAGCATCAGCTGTTCCGGACGACTGTGTGATCACGCTCTGCGTAGCCGATGTGAGCAAGACCTTTAAACAGGTCAACATTCACAAGGCCGTAGGGCCAGAAGGATTACCAGGACGTGTTCTCTGAGCATGCGATGACCAACTGGCAAGTATCTTCACTGGCATTTTCAACCTCTCCCTGACTGAGTCTGTAATACCAACATGTTTCAAGCAGACCACCATAGTCCCTGTGCCCAAGAACACTAAGGTAACCTGCCTAAATGACTACTGACCCGTAGCACTCACGTCTGTATCCATGAGGTGCTTTGAAAGGCTGGTCATGGCTCACATCAACACTATTATCCCAGAAACCCTAGACCCACTCCAATTTGCATATCGCTCTAAGAGATCCACAGATGATGCAATCTCTATTGCACTCAACACTGCCCTTTCCCACCTGGACAAAAGGAACACCTACGTGAGAATGCTATTCATTGACTACAGCTTAGCGTTCATCACCATAGTGCCCTCAAAACTCATCACTAAGCTAAGGACCCTGGGACTAAACAACTCCCTCTGCAACTGGATCCTGGACTTCTTGACGGGCCGCCCCCAGGTGGTAAGGGTAGGTAACAAGACATTTGCCACGCTGATCCTCAACACGGGGGCCCCTCAGGGGTGCGTGCTCAGTTCCCTCCTGTACTCCCTGTTCACCCAGGACTGCATGGCCAGGTACTCCAACACCATCATTTTATTATATAAAAAAAAGTGAATATTTAAAAAATATACTTGCAGTGAAGCCGCTCAACAACTACATCGCATTAGTCATCTAACAGCCTCCCATCCAGAGCGACACACAGAAGCAACCAGGGTGTGTCCGTGTATGTGCACATGTGTGCATTTGAATGATAGTGTGTGTATATTGCATGTTTACAAACACCTGCATGGCATCAGCCTCAGGCAAACCGGCATTAACTGTAACAACACTACCCCTCAGTGTCATTCAAACTTACTTTTTGTTATGTTTTATTTTGACTTAATTCTTTACTAGGGTAGTGCGTACGGCCCAGTACATCACTGGGGCCAAGCTTCCTGCCATCCAGGACCTCTATACCAGGTGGTCAGAGGAAGGCCCGAAAAATTGTCAAAGACTCCGGCCACCCTAGTCATAGACTGTTCTCTTTGCTACAGCACGGCAAGTGGTACGGGAGCGCCAAGTCTAGGTCCAAAAGTAGTTGTAACAGCTTCTACCCCCAAGCCATAAGACTCATGAACAGCTAATCAATTGGCTACCCAGACTATTTGCATTGTCCCCTCCTCCCTCTGTTACACTGCTGCTTATTTTCTATTTTACTAGTCAGTTAAGAACAAATGCTTATTTACAATGACAGCCTAGGAACAGTGGGTTAACTGCCTTGTTCAGGTGCAGAATGACAGATTTTTTCCTTGTCAGCTCAGGGATTCGATCTAGCAACCTTTCGGTTACTGGCCCAACGCTCTAACCACTAGGCTACCTGCTCTATGCATAGTCACCTTAACTCTACCTACATGTACATATTACCTCAACTAACCGGTGCCCCCGCACATTGATTCAATACCGGTACCCCCTGTATATAGCCTCGCTACTGTTATTTTACTGCTGCTCTTTAATTATTTGATATTAACATTTTTTACTATCATTTTTTTTTATATCTATATTCCTTTTTTTCTGAAAACTACATTGTTGGTTAGGGATTTCAAGTAAGCATTTCACTCTAAGGTCTACACCTGTTGTATTCGGCACGTGACAAATAAGATTTGATTTGATTTGATTTAAAACTTTTACTCAAATAGTATTTTACTGAGCGACTTTCACTTTGACTTAATTCATTTTCTAATAAGATAACTTTACTTTTACTCAAGTATGACAATTGGGTACTTTTCCCACCGCTGCCAATAGTCACTTTCCCTTGTTGTATTCTTAGCCAGGTAGATTGATAGAGTTTAATAGCTTCTTCAAATGCCTGTCTGTGACCAGTTTCATTCAAATGTAAAAATGTCCTGGATATCTCAAGCATTCACAGCAGCCTTGGTTGTGACAAAAAGGTTGAGCAAATTCTCAGAGCCGAATTTTCATTGAGGCAAATTCACATGCTTCACCATTAGCTACTGTACTGTATCTCACCAGTTTCTCCCATTACTTTTATTAAAGTAAGCTGTGTTTCACTACTAGTGGATCATCCTCCATCCTCCACACCACTTGACCCCAATCACATTCTCATTCTGCTGTTTGATCAAAAACAGTTCCCCAAAGATTAATTCAGTCAGTCAGGAGCACCCAATCCAGTTTGCTTTGCATGGGCTGCCTCGGAGCCATAAACGGATACTGCATATCTCCATGTGTGTGTCCCAAATGGCACCCTACTCCCTACAGTGCCTTCAGAAAGTATTCACACCACTTGACTTTTTCCACATTTTGTTGTCTTACAGCCTGATTTTAAAATGTATTACACGTAGATTTTATTTCACTGATCTACACACAATACCCCATAATGTCAAAGTGGAGTTACAGTACTGTCCAGAAGTTTGAGGTCACTTAGAAATGTCCTTGTTTTTTAACGAAAAGCTACTTTCTTGTCTATTAAATAGCATCAAATTGATAAGATTGTTGATTGATTGTTAATGTTGTAAATGGCATACAGAGGCCCATCATCAGCAACCATCACTCCTGTGTTAGCTAATCCAAGTTTATCATTTTAAAAGGCTAATTGATCATTAGAAAACCCTTTTGCAATTATGTTAGCACAGCTGAAAACTGTTGTCCTGATTAAAGAAGCAATACAACTGGCCTTCTTTACACTAGTTGAGTATCTGGCGCATCAGCATTTGTTGGTTCAATTACATGCTCAAAATGGCCAGAAACAAAGAACTTTCCTCTGAAACTCGTCAGTCTATTCTTGTTCTGAGAAATGAAGGCTATTCCATGCGAGAAATTGCCAAGAAATTGAAGATCTCGTAAAACGCTGTGTGCTACTCCCTTCACAGAACAGCACAAACTGGCGCTAACCAGAATAAAAAGAGGAGTGGGAGGTCCCTTTGCACAACTGAGCAAGAGCTACATTAAAGTGTCCAGTTTGAGAAACAGACGCCTCACAAGTCCTCAACTGGCAGCTTCATTAAATAGTACCCACAAAACACCAGTCTCAACGTCAACAGTGAAGAGGTTACTCCGGGATGCTGGCCTAACAACACCCACCCGTAGCACGCGCTCCAGCAGGTATATCTCACTGGTCATCCCCAAAGCCAACACCTCCTTTGGCCGCCTTCCTTCCAGTTCTCTGCTGCCAGTGACTGGAACGAATTGCAAAAATCGCTGAGGCTGGAGACGTATATCTCCCTCACTAACTTTAAACATCAGCTATCTGAGCAGCTAACCGATCACTGCAGCTGTACATAGTCCATCTGTAAATAGCCCACCCAATCTACCTACCTCATCCCCATATTGTTTTTATTTACTTTTCTGCTCTTTTGCACATCAGTATCTCTACTTGCACATCATCATCTGCTCATTTATCACTCCAGTGTTAATCTGCTAAATTGTAATTATTTCGCTACTATGGCCTATTTATTGCCTACCTCCTCACGCCATTTGCACACACTGTATATAGACTTTCTTTTTTTCTATTGTGTTATTGACTGTACGCTTGTTTATTCCATGTGTAACTCTGTGTTGTTGTTTGTGTCGCACTCCTTTACTTTATCTTGGCCAGATCGCAGTTGTAAATGAGAACTTGTTCTCAACTAGCTTACCTGTTTAAATAAAGGTGAAATAAAATTAAATAAAAATAAATAAATAGGCAGAGTTCCTCTGTCCAGTGTCTGTGTTCTTTTGCCCATCTTAATCTTTTATTTTTATTGGCAAGTCTGAGATATGGCTTTTTCTTTGCAACTCTGCCTAGAAGGCCAGCATCCCGGAGTCGCCTCTTCACTGTTGACGTTGAGACTGGTGTTTTGCAGGTACTATTTAATGAAGCTGCCAGTTGAGGACTTGTGAGGCGTCTGTTTCTCAAACTAGACACCGTAATGTACTTGTCTTCTTGCTCAGTTGTGCAACGGTGCCTCCCACTCCTCTTTCTATTCTGGTTAGAGCCAGTTTGCGCTGTTCTTTGAAGGGAGTAGTACACAGCGTTGTACGAGATCTTCAGTTTCTTGGCAATTTCTCGCATGGAATAGCCTTCATTTCTCAGAACAAGAATTAAAAAAATATTAACTTGGATTAGCTAACACAATGTGCCATTGGAACACAGGAGTGGAACACAGATGGTTGCTGATAATGGGCCTCTGTACGCATATGTAGATATTCCATAAAAAAAATCTGCCGTTTCCAGCTACAATAGTCATTTACAACATTAACAATGTCTACACTGTATTTCTGATCAATTTGATGTTATTTTAATGGCCAGAAAATTTGCTTTTCTTTCAAAAACAAGGACAATTCTAAGTGACCCCAAACTTTTGGACAGTAGTGTATGTTTTTAGATTTTATTTTACAAATTAATAAAAAATGGAAAGCTCAAATGTCTTCAGTCAATAATTATTCAACCCCTTTGTTAAGGCAAGCCTACATAAGTTCAGGAGTAAAATTTGCTTAGCAGATCACATAATATGAATCATGGATTCGCTCTGTGTGCAAGAATAGTGCTTACCTTGATATTTGAACTACTACTAAGATTGTACCCCACACATCAAATTATCTGAAAGGTCCGTTAGTCGAGTAGTGAATTTCAAGCACAGATTCAACCAAAAAGACCATGCAGGTTTTCCAATGCCTCGCAAAGAAGGGCACCTATTGGTAGATGGGTAAAAATAAACAAAAGAAGACATTGAATATCCTTTGAGCATGGTAAAGTTATAATTAGGCTTTGGATGGTGTATCAATACACCCAGTCACTACAAAGATACAGGCATCCTTCCTAACTCAGATGCCAGAGATGAAGGGAACCGCTCAGGGTTTTTAAAACGGCTTCAGAGTTTAATGGCTGTGATAGGAGAAACTGAGGATGGATCAACAACATTGTAGTTACCACACAATACTCACCTAAATGACAGAGTGAAAAGATGGAAGCCTGTACAGAATATATATTCCAAAACATGCATCCTGTTGGCAATAAGGCACTAAAGTAAAACTGTAAAAAATGTGGCAAAAAAATGAACTTTATGTACTGAATACAAAGTGTTATGTTTGGGGAAAATCCAACACAGCACATGACGGTGTACCACTCTTCATATTTTCAAGCATGGTGGTGGCTGCATCATGTTATGGGTATGCTTGTCATTGGCAAGGACTAGGGAGTTTTCTGGATAAAAAGAAACAGAATAGAGCTAAGCACAGGCAAAATCCTAGAGGAAAACCTGGTTGTCTGCTTTCTAACAGACACAAAATCACCTTTCAGTAGGACAAAAAATGTTAACACAACGGCAAATCTACACTGTTGATTAACAAGATGACAGTGAATGTTTCAAAATGGCCTAGGTACAGTTTTTAAATCTGCTTGAAAATGCATGGCAAGACTTGAAAATGGCTTTCTAGTAAACAACTAACTTGACAGAGCTTAAATATTTTTTTTAAGAATAAATGGTCAAATATTAGACAATCCAGGTGTAACGTCTACGCTAATAATCGGGAAGCAAGTACTGGGAGCTTTTTTTACCTTTATTTAACTAGGCAAGTCAGTTAAGAACAAATTCTTATTTTCAATGACGGCCTAGGAACAGTGGGTTAACTGCCTTGTTCAGGGGCAGAACGACAGATTTGTACCTTGTCAGCTCGGGGATTTGGCTCTGGGCTTCCTTGCCTGCTGTTCTGGTGTGAACTTTATCTATTGTACAATTATGAACACATGTAGTGTAGCCTTTTTAATAGTAGGCCTTGTGTACTCTACATCTCCACATGTGGTTGCCAACAGTTGTTTTTGAAATGGTAATCACAAAGAATAGTATATGTGATGTGATCTGACATTGTAACCTTGATGAATGCCAGTGTCTGTTTGTGTCACATTTGAAGTGACACATAGACATTTTTAGGAATAGTTGACAGCGATATCAATTTAACATGCCATGGTCATGAAAGGCAAACCTGTTTTGGCAGTTTCTAAAAAGTTTCCTTTAATGCAATGTGTTGTCATAAATGTCAATTATTCATTAGAGTTATAATAGACAGGAATATCATTATATACTTTGACATTGTTGCCGAAAATTCCCAAAATAATTTTTCATCTCTCCAACATTCATGCATAATTAATGGACAGTGCCAAGAACTTCACAGAACAATATAATCCCAATATACAGACACTCGTTATCACTGTTATATGCAGTAATTCCTCGTACCACTTTGGAAACCAAATAGCATATGTCTCGTATAAAAAAAAAAGCTAGGGCTCCAAAGTCGAACCCCAGAGTTTGAATTCCCTGGGTGTTGTTCTTTGATCTCTGCAGCCCTATTGACAGGCGATGTTAACTCGGTGACAGTCCTTGATTGGCTCCTTGTTCTCCTCAGGGGCTCCATTGCCATGTAAAGCCATCACAGACATCACAAAACAGCAAAAAAAAATTTTAGGAATGGGACTAGAAAGTGCGGCTATAAACAAATAATACAGGAATGAATTCCCTTGCTTTACTTGGTAAGTTTATCTCCCTCTCAAACAAAATGTATTTCATCAAAGGTGCGCCTGCCAAACAAGGCATGAAATTACTTTTTTTTGTGCAGACATTTTTTATTGAAGACTGTCAGTGTGTCCCCTGTGACTTTAAGATTGCATGAGTGATCAGAAAATATCTACTACAAAAAATATGTTCAATAATGTAGCTAACCACCATCAGGAGAGCTGTAAAAATGCAAAATGAAAGACAACAGAAAGACTACGTGCCACATAGACAGCAGCACACTCAATAAAACTCCCTCACAGGGATAGAAAGCCAGGAACATAAAAGGGGCCAACACTATTTACCATGACTTCTTGATTTGCATCTTAAAGGCAAGGTTTTTATTAACATTTAATGGGAGGAGAGGGGAAAGATGTTCTTGTCTATGAAGCACAAATAGAGTCAACGTGCCAGAGAACATCACACAGGCACAAGTCTCATCGCAACTCCCCTCATAGATCATTCATTAGGCTCCTGGTCAACAGGTAATGCTGCAGCCTGAATCCCTGGCTGAATCCCAAATGGCACCCTATTCCCTATATAGTGCACTACAGGGCCCTGGTCAAAAGTAGTGCACTTTATAGGGAATACTCTAGAGTACCATTTGGGATGCAGACATGGTGAGACCATACCGATACCTTTGAGAGCCACCTATTTTTCATGAGTCTCTGGTGGGCTATTTGTGTCCATTCATAAAACTGCTGGCGCATTTAAAAATGTCAGGTAAATTACAGACGTCGACCTCGACCTGACGGCCATATAATGTGAGACGCGCATAATTAACTGGAGATCGTTTATTACTGTGGATAGACACAACACAGCACTGTAGCTATGAATGCGTCCCAATCGGGACCCTATTCCCTATAGTGCACTACTTCTGACCTGGGCCCTTAGGCTTCTGGTCAAAATTAGTGTCATATGTAGGGAATAGGGATGCAGCTTGGGTGTTGATTTGTGTCTGTCTACTGTATGAGGGAATTTAAAAGGGTGTTTGTTGATGTTGAAATTAATTCACTGTGACCTCAGGCGGTGGCCTTGCATTGATGTTTAAGATGGGTTCGGGCTACGGAGCTACAGCTACGGCATAGAAATGTTAGTGTGACTTCAAATCACTATTTTCAATACTAATTATTTTGGACCATTCATCATTGTTTTTGCAGGGGCATCTGACAACTGACTGAAGTCATAGGGAACGAAACAATTATGCAATCTACGTTTCAGTGACATTGACTTGTGAGTGTGTGACAGAGGTTGTAGACTATAGAGGGTAGGAGGTTGACTGGCTGCCAGGCAGGATGTTCTGAGACACAGGATGCATTTGATGTGCGCCTCACTTCCTTCCAGAGTCCTTGGCTCGTTATCAATGTGCAGCAGTAGTTTCTCTGGCTCCATCTCAAATGGCACCCAATTCCCTACATAGTGCACTACTTTTGACCAGGGCTCTGGTCAAAAGTAGGCACAATATACAGTAGGGAATACGGTGCTCAGTTGTGGTTTCAGCTTACTGGTGAGAGTTAGAATAATAGAATACACAAGGTACAATTTCGAAAATGTTGTTGTTCATAAGCAGTCACTCAATTAGTCCATGTCAGCAATTTTATTTTAGATTGTTAAGTTAGTCTAGCGTCTGGCACTGCATGTGGGTACGCAGACCCATGAGCCACTGTGGCCCCTCATGATGAGTTCCGTTTTTTTGTGGCCCCCACCCCCATCAATGTTTCCTATCCCTGAGTTACAGCCTGAAGTTAAAATTGATCTATTTAATAAATTTTGAATTCAGGCTGTAACACAACAAAATATGGAATAAGTTCTGAAGGCAATATATCTCCCTCAGGGCTCACTCACCTGGAACCTCAGAGCTCAGTGGGGAAAAGAAGCTTCCCTGTGTTAGATGCTAACCTTTTATAGTTCTCCTTGTATACTGATATCTACATGACTATGTATCAGACATCTGATATCTAATGAGCTACAAATGGTTTTGATATTATAACACACTTTTATGTAAGGTTAGATGAGACTAGATTTCACCTTATTCACCTTCAGACATTCATGAATGCAAATGTTAGTGTACACACTGTATGTATGTCAACAACAAAAGCAGGTTGCAGTGACCTACTAATCTGTTGTTGACATAAAGTAGATTAGCCTATTACAGACAATAAAATATGACTTTTTTCAGTTACCGTGTATATTATTATTATTTTGTCAACTCTAGTGTGTGTTTTGTTTGAATGTCACAAGCATTATCATTATCCACTATCCTGTTTTCCATGGAAACAGGCTCAACCAATGGCACATGTGTTTGAGAATGGATAACACATGGTAAGAGGGAATAGCTGTGTGTGTGTGTGTGTGTGTGTGTGTGTGTGTGTGTGTGTGTGTGTGTGTGTGTGTGTGTGTGTGTGTGTGTGTGTGTGTGTGTGTGTGTGTGTGTGTGTGTGTGTGTGTGTGTGTGTGTGTGTGTGTGTTTGTGTGTGTAAACATGTCAGAATAAAGGAAAACAATTTGGAGAGAGGAGAGGACTCTGTTTTCAACAGACTTTGTTATCCTCTTTTCCACCCACAAAACACAAAGCAACTTCCCCATTGAGCATCCACTGTGGAGTTGACACAATTCAGCGCACTGTATCTCCACAGGCAGGCAGAGGCAGCTTGCTGTCTGACATTTCAATGTTAAAGGAGAACTAATCTGACCAATTTGACTCTCCAAAAGGCCTTCTTTATCCCTTATTAATGGCAATTTAGTTTATCCTCTGTACATCTGAGGTCTCCGTAAGAGATCAGCTCATCAGGGAATCTTTTCACACAAGTCCATTTATGACATCTTTAATCTCAATAGCATCATTTATTAATAGGCATGCTCCCTCCATGTCTCCCTCCCCCTCACTTTATAGTGCCATGACACTAGACTCCCTTAAGCTTGCTCCTGTGAGTGTTACACCAGTTGATGGACTGCTTCTGAAACAGCAGAGCTGCATGTCCCTGGATCTTGCCTTTATGAAATCACCCCCCAGTGCACTGTGCACCACCACTGTGTCTGAATTAGCCTGGGTGCCTGCAGCTACTTCCATCTCAATAAGTATGTTGTTTATGGGCCCATAAGCAAAATATTGCCTGCACTGCTCATTACTGCTGAGTGGGGGGAAATCCCATGAGGTCTGCCTGCCACGCAGTTAAAACAATTCATATCTCTTCTTATGGCAAACCCAAGGAAACTGATATTAAAGAGAGTTAGTGGAGCTGCTGCTTCTGCTGCTTCTCTCACCAAATGGCACCCTATTCCCTATATAATGCACTACTTTTGACCAGAGCCCATGGGAATAGGGCGCCATTTGGGAAGGAGGTTCTGAGTGCCTCTAAAAGATAGTAGGTTCTTCGGCCTACTAGGAGGACTGTGAATACTTATTAGTGTCAGCACAGTAGTTTAAATGGTTCAGTGGTTCTACGTTATTGTTACTGTACCAATCTAAACTGTACTGAGTGAGTTGTAACACGGCGATATAAAAGAAGATGACTGGGTATCCATCCCAAAAGTAATGCACTATAAAGGGAATAGGGTGCCATTTGGGCCTAGGTTCAGAGCCTAGGTTCTAGTTTTTACATCAGTCTTCACTCATCACTCATCAGGCCATGTCTGTATTGCCCAATAAAGGGAAAGTAACTGAACAGAATGGCTACCGAACAGTAGCACTAACTCCTGTCATCATGATTTGCTTCAAGAGGCTAGTCAAAGAACACTTCACCTCCTCCCTCCCTCCCGGACACACTCAACTCTCTCCATTTCGCCTACCACCCTGATCCAAGGACGACGCAATCGCCATTGCACTGCACACTGCCCTCAACCACCTGGACAAAAGGAATGCATATGTGAGGATGCTGTTTATCGACTACACCTCGGCCTTCAATACCATAATGCCCTCTAAGCTCATCACAAAGCTCGCGACCCTGGAATTGAACTCCTCCCTATGCAACTGGATCCTGGACTTCCTGGACTGCCCCCAGGTAGTGAAGGTTGGCAACATTACCTCATCCACACTGATCCTCAACACGGGGGCCCCACAAGGGGGTACATCCTCAGTCCCCTCCTGTACTCTCTGTATAACCATGACAGCATGGACTCACACAGTTACAATTCCATCATCAAGTACGCTGACGACATGAAAATAGTGGGCCTGATTACCAACAACAACGAGATGGCCTACAGGGAGGAGGTAGGAAATCTGACGACGTGGTGCCTGGTAAACAACCTCTCACTCAACGTCAGCAAAACAAAGGAGCTGACTGGAGGATAGTCAAAAACATAAAGTTCCTCTGTGTACTCATCTCCGATGACCTGAAATGGTCATACCACACGGACACCATGATGAAGAAGGCACGGCAGTGACTCTTTAACCTCAGGAGGCGGAAGAAATTCTGCCTGTCCCCGACGGCCATCAGTGTTCTACAGGAGCACAATCGAGAGCATACTGTTGGGCTGCATCACAGCCTAGTACGGCAACTCCACCGCCGCTGATCGCAAGGCTCTAGAGAGGGTGGTACGCTCAGCCGAATGCGCCATCACTAACTGCCCTCCAGGGGGATGTCGGTGTCCTGGAGGGCAGGCAGTGATGGTGCATTCGGCTGAGCGTACTAGGCTGTGATGCAGCCCGACAGTATGCTCTCGATTGTAGGAAAGTAAAAAAGCATGTTGACTCACCCTGCTTGTAGAGAAACGCCAATGCCATCCTCCTCTCTGTCATGTTGACAAAACGGTCTGTTAGTCTGTCATACTGTATACGCTTTTATTTTTTGTTGTCCTAGGCTACCTGGCTAACATGCTTGTTCGCTAGCCTAACTTCCATTTATGGGCAACGTTAGCTAGTTAACATTAGCCTTCTACATCTAGCTACATATTGAACTTCCATCCTCTCAAGCCAAGGACACAACAATGTATTAATGGTTGGATCAGAATCGCCATTATAATCATTGGTCAGTGTGGAGAATTAAGTAAACCCGACAAGTCCAAATCCCTATCTTCATACAAGGCTAATTTAGGAAAGGGCCAATTTTAGCTAGCTAGCCACCGGAGGACAACAACACAACGAGATGCAACAATTCAAGTTTTTCTGTCAATGACCTAATCCAAGTTGTCTTCCCATGACACTTTTTTTTGGTGCGCCAGAACCATTCACAGTTGAGCTCGCTCAATTTAGCTCAATGCCAATTGACAAATTGTTATACTGTTTTTGTTAAGGGAGGCCAGATGTTCGCTGGCTTCCCTTGCCTTCAATGCTACGGGCGGCAACAATGTCATACTCGTTTGGACCATAGAACATCAGATAGATTGTCTACACGTAGGGAGACAGAGTGGCTCTGTTTCACCCGCTCTAATGCTTTCTTCTGTGAGATACATTCAGCCTCTTGCCAATTGAAGGAAAATTATGAAACATAGAGAGATGAAAGATAAACATTTTTTCTTGGTCAATTTTTTTCCCTTGGCATCCATGAATACGCGCCACTGGTCTCGACCTAAACGTTACAGTAAATTAGATGATGTAGAGTGTATTTTCTGGAAAGTGTTTTTTGGGGTCGTGTCCAGGGCCTCTGAAGTTTTGTTATGGTTTTATGGAAATGTCTCAAATGAATAACCAAAAAAAGGACTAATAACAATTCCCACAGTGACTTTACTACACAGACATTTAAGATGAGCTATCAACATCAACAGCCATCCCTCCACCTACAGGAGATTACATTTTGATCTGTATAATGTATATTGTGTAGTACATTAATACATGCAAATGCAATGCAACAGAGGTTACAGTGTGGCTGCATTAGGTATTTATGCCAAGTTGCTGTAAATCCCAAGAGATGTATAATTAAAATAATTGCATTTAATGAAACTTGTACATATTATTCTCATTTAATTGAGTAAATAATTGAATCCAATTCCCAGAGGTAGCCTATAATACCACTCTCAATTGCTTTAAGAAATACAAAAGACTGTCACAAAATTATGAAATTTAGCCCACTGTCATTTTTTTATCCTCAACGACTGAACCATGAAAAGGCACTGATATGAATCTATTTAATATCGGTATAGAAGATTTAGAATTGATTGACAATAACAAGACCAAAATAATTGCCCTAAAAATAAGCAATTAATGGAGCTCCCACACACTGGACTGCAAAGCACGTCGTGGCAGTAATATTAGCCTGTTGAGCTTTCATCAGATTTGATGTCACACTGATGGAAGTTTGAAGTTCTTGAATCTGTCTCAAATTGCACCCTATCCTCATATAGTGCACTACTTTTGACCCAGAGCCCTATGGGTCCTGGTCAAAAGTAGTGCACTATATAGGGAATAGGGTGCCATTTAGGACACAGCCCTTGTCTTTTGTCTAGTTGTCTAATCAAAGAACCCAATTATGGTTTTGGGCCATTCTGTGTGAAAATTGAACTGAACACGTCTTCTCTTTTTGTACTTTTCTGAAATTTAACACATTTGGATGAACACATTTTCAAATATATTTGACATTTGTGTCTACAATTATAATTGAGAAGAAACCAATCAAACAACATGATATTAACTTTTTTCTATTTGCACAGAATTGTTGAGTGAGCTCTCCAGTAGCCTACTTCTCCATGCAGACTTACAGTTTATCCATACATGACTGAACTGAAGGAAATACAGCATATAAAGACCATATAGAATTCATAGCTTGGCTATATAGCCCAGCTGTAACATCACTTAGGTGTGCACTCCCATTTACCCCGTTGTCCCACTAGTCCCTGGGTTGCCGTGTTACATACAGATATTGGATCTTAATTTGAGCCAGTTTGCTACAGCAGGAAAATAATCCTGCAGCACCAGGAAATGTGAATTATTATGTGGATTATAATTAATAGATATTTCTGTAGGTTTTGATACATTTATCGTTAGAAGCCTTTTTCGTTAGAAGCCTTTTTAAACCTCAAATACATTACAAGCTTGCATTTCCTGCTGTGCAGGACAATTCTTAGCAATAAAAGAGGGATCAAATTAAGATCCTATAGATGTCGGATCTTAATATGACCAATTTTGACGCAGAAGGAAAATAATCCTGCAGCAGGAGGATTTTAACACAGATAGAACAATGAGCCAGATATTTCACTGGATGTACAGTGCATTCGGAAAGTATTCAGACCCCTTGAATATTTCCACATTTTGTTATGTCACAGCCTTATTCTAAAATTGATCAAATATACACTGCTCAAAAAAATAAAGGGAACACTTAAACAACACAATGTAACTCCAAGTCAATCACACTTCTGTGAAATCAAACTGTCCACTTAGGAAGAAACACTGATTGACAATACATTTCACATGCTGTTGTGCAAATGGAATAGACAACAGGTGGAAATTATATGCAATTAGCAAGACACCCCCAATAAAGCAGTGGTTCTGCAGGTGGGGACCACAGACCACTTCTCCTATGCTTCCTGGCTGATGTTTTGGTCACTTTTGAATGCTGGCGGTGCTTTCACTCTAGTGGTAGCATGAGACGGAGTCTACAACCCACACAAGTGGCTCAGGTAGTGCAGCTCATCCAGGATGGCACATCAATGCGAGCTGTGGCAAGAAGGTTTGCTGTGTCTGTCAGCGTAGTGTCCAGAGCATGGAGGCGCTACCAGGAGACAGGCCAGTACATCAGGAGACGTGGAGGAGGCTGTAGGAGGGCAACAACCCAGCAGCAGGACCGCTACCTCCGCCTTTGTGCAAGGAGGAGCAGGAGAAGCACTGCCAGAGCCCTGCAAAATGACCTCCAGCAGGCCACAAATGTGCATGTGTCTGCTCAAACGGTCAGAAACAGACTCCATGAGGGTGGTATGAGGGCCCGACGTCCACAGGTGGGGGTTGTGCTTACAGCCCAACACCGTGCAGGACGTTTGGCATTTGCCAGAGAACACCAAGATTGGCAAATTCGCCACTGGCGCCCTGTGCTCTTCACAGATGAAAGCAGGTTCACACTGAGCACGTGACAGACGTGACAGAGTCTGGAGACGCCGTGGAGAACGTTCTGCTGCCTGCAACATCCTCCAGCATGACCGGTTTGGCGGTGGGTCAGTCATGGTGTGGGTGGCATTTCTTTGGGGGGCCGCACAGCCCTCCATGTGCTCGCCAGAGGTAGCCTGACTGCCATTAGGTACCGAGATGAGATCCTCAGACCCCTTGTGAGACGATATGCTGGTGCGGTTGGCCCTGGGTTCCTCCTAATGCAAGACAATGCTAGACCTCATGTGGCTGGAGTGTGTCAGCAGTTCCTGCAAGAGGAAGGCATTGATGCTATGGACTGGCCCGCCCGTTCCCCAGACCTGAATCCAATTGAGCACATCTGGGACATCATGTCTCGCTCCATCCACCAATGCCACGTTGCACCACAGACTGTCCAGGAGTTAGCGGATGCTTTAGTCCAGGTCTGGGAGGAGATCCCTCAGGAGACCATCCGCCACCTCATCAGGAACATGCCCAGGCATTGTAGGGAGGTCATACAGGCACGTGGAGGCCACACACACTACTGAGCCTCATTTTGACTTGTTTTAAGGACATTACATCAAAGTTGGATCAGCCTGTAGTGTGGTTTTCCACTTTAATTTTGAGTGTGACTCCAAATCCAGACCTCCATGGGTTGATAAATTGGATTTCCATTGATTATGTTTGTGTGATTTTGTTGTCAGCACATTCAACTATGTAAAGAAAAAAGTATTTAATAAGATGATTTATTTCATTCAGATCTAGGATGTGTTGTTTAAGTGTTCCCTTTATTTTTTTGAGCAGTATATTTTCCTCATCACTCTACACACAATACCCCATAATGACAAAGCGAAAACAGGTTTTTAGAATTTTTGGAAAAACAGAAATACCTTTTTTACATAAGCATTCAGACCCTCTGCTATAAGACACAGAATTGAGCTCAGGTGCATTCTGTTTCCCTTGATTGGAGTCCACCTGTGATGAATTAAATTGATTTGACATGATTTGGAAAGGCACACACCTGTCTATATAAGGTCCCACAGTTGACAGTGCATGTCAGAGCAAAAACCAAGCTATGAGGTCGAAGTTATTGTCCGTAAAGCTCCGAGACAGGATTGTGTCGAGGCACAGATCTGGGGGAGGGTACCAAAAAATGCATGCAGCATTGAAGGTCCCCCAAGTACACAGTGGTCTCCATCATTCTTAAATGGAAGAAGTGTCGAATCATCAAGACTCTTCATAGAGTGGGCCGCCCGGCCAAACTGAGCAATTGGGGGAGAAGGGCCTTGGTCAGGGAGGTAACTAAGAACCAGATGGTCACTCTGACAGAGCTGCAGAGTTCCTGTGTAGAGATGGGAGAACCTTCCAGAAGGAAGAGATGGGAGAACCTTCAAAATATTATATAGACATTCAAATCAAAGATTTTTGTAACTAACTCAAGCTAGACCACAGCCTGTCATTTCAATGGGAAAAAATGACTCATAGTAGGCAGAACAAGCAAGGAGGGGGGCAGAGCTAAGCCCGAGCTAGCGAGATCATTTTTGCACTTTCTAGCATGTATTTACATATTTCTGTTAGTGTGTGTGTGAAATAACTAAATTCTCCCTTACATTCCTTCTAAACAACACAGTTTTTTAAAACTTTGGCAAAGGGTAAAATCTACAAAACTAAGTCCACTCTGTTCGTAACATATCTTTGTTTTGGGAACAGAAAACTGTATTGAGATCAAATGTTTAATCAATGAGAAAATCTGCCTAATGTCGGCCAAAATCCATTTAGCTGCATCTTCTCCCACAGCCGGCCGCTGGGCTTCCTCTCATCACCATATTTGAGTGGAAACACCAACTGGAAGTCAGACCCCTTGACTTTTTCCACATTTTTTTTACGTTACAGCCTTATTATAAAATTGATAAAATGTTATTATTTCCATCATCAATCTACACACAATATCCCATAATGACAAAGCAAAAAGTTATTTATTTTCTTGCAAATGTATGAAAATATACAATTTACATTAGTATTCAGACCCTTTAATCAGCACTTTGTTGAAGCACCTCAAGGGTATGCAAAACATCCTCACAGCATGATGCTGCCTCCACCATGCTTCACTGTAGGGATGGTGCCAGTAAAAGGCACATGACAGCCCGCTTGGTGTTTGCCAAAAGGCACCTAAAGGACTCTCAGACCATGACAAACAAGATTCTCTGGTCTGATGAAACCAAGATTGAACTCTTCGGTCTGAATGCCGAGCGTCACGTCTGGAGGAAACCTGGCACCATCCCTATGGTGAAGCATGGTGGTGGCAGCATCATGCTGTGGGGATGTTTTTCAGCGGCAGGGACTTAGAGACTAGTCAAGATTGAGGGAAAGATGAACGGAGCAAAGTACAGAGAGATCCTTGATGATAACCTGCTCCAGAGTGCTCAGGACCTCAGACTGGGGCGAAGGTTCACCTTCCAACAGGACAACAACCCTAAGCACACAGCCAAGACAACGCAGGAGTGGCTTCGGGACAAGTCTATGAATGTCGCTCAGCCCAGCCAGAGCCCAGACTTGAACCCGATTGAACATCTCTGGAGGGACCTGAAAATAGCTGTGCAGCGACGCTTGAGAGGATCTACAGAGAAGAATGGGAGAAACTCCCCAAATACAGGTGTGCCAAGCTTGTACCATCATACCCAAGAAGACTTGAGGTGCTTCAACAAAGTACTGATTAAAGGGTCTGAATTCATGCTAGAACGTGCCAATATGATCTCGCTAGCTCAGGCTTGGCTCTGCCCCCTCCTCGCTTCATCTGCCCACTATGTCTCATTTATTCCCATTGAAATGACAGGCTGCGGTCTAGCTTGAGTTAGTCACAAAAGATGTTGATTTGAATGTCTATATAATATTTTGAATTGCCACCAGGGGGCACCTGGAAGTGGTGTTTGTAGGTTACAATAACTTAGAATGCAGGTCCACTGGGCGTCAGTTCAAGTAGCCTATGTAAACTACGTGCAGGTTACAGCGCGTCTCCTGTGAAATCTTATATAGATTATAAGAAATGGACAACATTTCTAGAGGGTAGATTATTATAGATGGTATTTTTCGTTTAGATCAATTGTTTTATTATATATTCAAGGCAATTAATAGGCAAAATAAATTCATGATTATCTCAGCACCTGAATGGTACAGCGGGTACAGCCACTGAGAACAACATACACATGCCAGCCAAGGTATGAGTTCAAATCCGGCTTTTGACGTTTTGGAGGAACTAGTAAAGTTACTTTTCTAGTTACTCTGTGTGCTGTACTTGTACTGTTACTCAAGTAATTTCTGAAGGAAGTAACTTACTTTTTACTCTGTTATATTTGACCAAATCACCTCAGTTACATAGATTCGTGTTATTATATTGTCGCTGTTAGATTTGAACTTCCTAACAAAATGTGGCGATTTTCATTTGTTTTTACATGAATCGATACTATTGGTTCCCCTTTACATCTGTATGAACTTTTCACAACCCCTTGACCAATGTACTGAATTCAAAATAGCTTGTCATCCAAACTCTTAAGACCATTGCCTCTCAAAGTTGTCTGCCAAACCGTTTTATCTCACCACGGCTCTTGAAGTGAACCCACTTTACTCCTGAGGATATTTTGGTTCTTGGGTTCTTAGCTATTACCTTCTGCCGTTGTAATATTATATATTTCTGGAGAAAGATAAGTATTTCTAAGATCATGCTGAGCGATTAACCGTTTAGTTATTTTCCGTTTTTTAAACAACTAATTGACTGATGTTGGTTAAATTATTTGAATTCCATTTCGTTCTGTTTTTTTTCTGTGAGCTCAATGCGCACATGGCACAGTTTCTCTAGAGATTTATTTATTAATTATTATAGATTTTTTTATTAACAGTAACATGCAAAACATAAACATAACAGCCAGAGGGATTCCAAAGAAATGAGAAAAACATTTAATAAAACTATTCCACATATCAAATCAAATACAGACATATAGCGAATACATTTTTTTGACATTTTGTTTTGTATACGTTTTAAAGACTCTAAATAGTTTTCCACATCAGATAAAAAAATTAAGAAAAGGGGCTTTTTCTTCATAAATTTTGATTTGTGTATGAAACATTTTCCTAATAAAATAAAGAGATTTATGACGTTCAATTGTGGAATCAGTGTAGTAAAATAATATGTCAAACTTAGAAATTTCAATGGTTGTATGCAATTTGAGGCCAAGATATAGTTTTACATCAGTCCAGAACACTTCACTATATAAACAATTACAGAATAAGTGTTCAATAGATTCAGTTTCTAGTTCACAAAAACTGCATTCACTGGTAACATTAAGTACAGTGGGGGGAAAAAGTATTTGATCCCCTGCCTATTTTGTATGTTTGCCCACTTACAAAGAAATGATCAGTCTATAATTTTAATGGTAGGTTTATATGAACAGTAAGAGACAGAATAACAACAAAAAAATCCAGAAAAACACATGTCAAAAATGTTATAAAATGATTTGCATTTTAATGAGGGAAATAAGTATTTGACCCCTCTGCAAAACATGATTTAGTACTTGGTGGCAAAACCATTGTTGGCAATCACAGAGGTCAGACGTTTCTTGTAGTTGGCCACCAGGTTTGCACACATCTCAGGAGGGATTTTGTCCCACTCCTCTTTGCAGATCTTCTCCAAGTCATTAAGGTTTCGAGGCTGTCGTTTGGCAACTCGAACCTTCAGCTCCCTCCACAGATTTTCTATGAGACTGGCTAGGCCACTCCAGGACCTTAATGTGCTTCTTCTTGAGCCACTCCTTTGTTGCCTTGGCCGTGTGATTTGGGTCATTGTCATGCTGGAATACCCATCCACTACCCATTTTCAATGCCTTGGCTGAGGGAAGGAGGTTCTCACCCAAGATTTGACGGTACATGGCCCCGTCAAATGATGCGGTGAAGTTGTCCTGTCCCCTTAGCAGAAAAACACCCCAAAACATAATGTTTCCACCTCCATGTTTGACGGTGGGGATGTTGTTCTTGGGGTCATAGGCAGCATTCCTCCTCCTCCAAACACGGCGAGTTGAGTTGATGCCAAAGAGCTCCATTTTGGTCTCATCTGACCACAACAGTTTCACCAGTTGTCCTCTGAATCATTCAGATGTTCATTGGCAAACTTCAGATGTGCATGTATATGTATTGCGGGCTCTGCAGGATTTCAGTCCTTCACGGCGTAGTGTGTTACCAATTGTTTTCTTGGTGACTATGGTTCCAGCTGCCTTGAGATCATTGACAAGATCCTCCCGTGTAGTTCTGGGCTGATTCCTCACCGTTCTCATGATCATTGCAACTCCACGAGGTGAGATCTTTCATGGAGCCCCAGGCTGAGGGAGATTGAAAGTTATTTTGTGTTTCTTCCATTTGCAAATAATCGCACCAACTGTTGTCACCTTCTCACCAAGCTGCTTGGCGATGGTCTTGTAGCCCATTCCAGCCGTGTGCAGGTCTACAATCTTGTCCCTGACATCCTTGGAGAGCTCTTTGGTCTTGGCCATGGTGGAGAGTTTGGAATCTGATTGATTGATTGCTTCTGTGGACAGGTGTCTTTTATACAGGTAACAAGATGAGATTAGGAGCACTCCCTTTAAGAGTGTGCTCCTAATCTCAGCTCGTTACCTGTATAAAAGACACCTGGGAGCCAGAAATCTTTCTGATTGAGAGGGGGTCAAATACTTATTTCCCTCATTAAAATGCAAATCAATTTATAACATTTTTGACATGCGTTTTTCTCGATATTTTTGTTGTTATTCTGTTTCTCACTGTTCAAATAAACCTACCATTAAAATTATAGACTGATCATTTCTTTGTCAGTGGGCAAACATACAAAATCAGCAGGGGATCAAATACTTCTTCCCCCCACTGTATGTATTTAGAAATCAAGCTATTACACGGACAGAATCTATGGATTATCTTAAAGGAGATCTCCTTCACTTTATTGGTCACCATAAATTTGTGTGGAGTGAGCCAAGCACGGCGCCAGTTTACATCAAACGATGAAGCCCAACAAAATATCGCAGAGGGAATAGACTTCCTGTAGAAAATATCCCTTAATAAACGATTGTTGAATTTCATATCTAGTAGACCAATGCCATTGACCTGAATATCGCTTACAATCGGAGATATTCCAAAATATGTATTATTCTGAAGTAAAGTTTTTATCCCACTAGGTATAGCTTTAATAACAGTGTCATATTTCCTGCTTGAAACCTCAAAGTTGTATCTTTCCATAAATTCTCTCCGTGTAAATAGATTCCCACTATTATCAACTAATTGGCTGACACAAACAATGTTTTTCGAGAACCATTTATGGTTAAATAACATCTTGTTTCTATGTAATATCGACCCATTGTTCCATATAAAACATTTATGAGGTGAAAAGTTGTGTTTATTCAACAAAGCCCAGCACATTAAAGCCTGCTTGTGAAAAGCCGCCAGTTTCACAGGAAGTTTACCCACAATATATGGACATTGTAGTAAAAAATGAGCCCTCCAAACTTCTGAAAAACAAAATGAGGTATAATATTCCAGAAACTATGAGGATTTTTTATGTACCTTTTAACCCAGTTAACATTTGATATCTGATTAAAGAGAGTGAAGTCTAAGACATTTAGACCGCCATTCTCTAGAGATAAATCAGATCCAACCTGAAATGTGCGATGTAGTAGAGAGTTGTAGTTTCCAACAGGCCAATATTTTACATTGTTTAGTTAACTACAATGACCATAATCCACTGCCCACCTTCTTGTCCAGTCTGTTTCTTTTAGGACTATGTTGAAGAGCTACAAAATGTTGCTTTTGTCAGTCAGCATAGGCAGCAGCTCTATAGAGATGAGATGTAATGAAATATGAAATAAAAATGTAATAAACACAACTGAAGTATTTTATTAAAGTAATGTGATTAAATGATGGTTAATAAGTGATAAACAGTAATGGGTAGTCACTACCATCATGAGACTTAATTGTTTTATTCTGTATTGTTACAACATTCAACCCACATAATGCATAGTGCCTTTAATGTTTAAAAGAATAATCAAAACCAAATTCAAAAACAGTGATTATTTTTCAATCATCAAACCATAAAATAACAGATTTAAAAAGCACTAAACTCTCAGCACTATTCTAAGATACTGCTGTTGAAATTGTGTTTTGAGAACAAGTGCAAATCAAATGGTTAGTTAGCTATCATGAATCAAGGTAAGACCCAAGTGCAGACTGTGTGAAGTAACAATGTTTGTGACCACAGGGGCAGGCAAACAGGTCAAGGCAGGCAGGGGTCGATAATCCAGAGCAGAGGCCAAGGTACAGGACGGCAGGCAGGCTCAGGTCAGGCAGAGGTCGGTAATCCAGAGGTGGAGCCAAGGTACAGGACGGCAGGCAGGCTCAGGTCAGGCAGAGGTCGGTAATCCAGAGGTGGAGCCAAGGTACAGGACGTCAGGCAGGCTCAGAGACAAGCAGGGGTCAGGCGGGCGGGTACAGGGTCAGTACAGGCAAAAGTCAAAAACCAGGAGGACGAGGAAAAAGCGCGACTAGGGACAACCAGGCCCTGAGACAAACCTGAGACAGAAAACACAGGTATAAATACACAGGGAATAATGGGGAAGATGGGCAACACCTGGAGGGGGGTGGAGACAAGCACAGGGACAGGTGAAACAGATCAGGATGTGACAGTTAGCTGATTCATGCTATAAACTAGGGTACCAATTTGCCGTTTTAAGATATAAAGGGGAAACATTCAATATAATTCATGAGATGATTCAAAACCTATGTTTATGCTTTCCCATGCTTGGAGTCTTCACAGATTTGGCAAAAATTGTGTGACATAAAACACTACCTTTCTTTCCTTACATTTATGATACTGTTGTTTGTTGTTATATCATATACTAAGCATTTATCAATTGAATTACATATTGACCTTGATCCTGTGAAATTCTTGGATGTTGCTGTCAGACTCTTGTTTCTATGGAGATCTCATAAGTGTACTGTATAATGTATGTGATTGCAAAATCCAATACATCAAACAGAAAGAGTAACTTTAATATGATTAATAAAACAAAAATCGATACTGTCATTAAGGGGGTTCTTCAATAGTGATGCATAATAGTTGTTTGATGTGCGTTTGATGTCTAGCTGTTTAGTTATGTGGGGACAATTATTGCACAACATCAGCTGATTCAGCAAAGGATTTTCGGAATGACAGTCAATGGATAAAGAGCTTGTGTGATACTGGACTCGATTTAACAACAGCCAGAGTGTGGGAATAAATGTTGATCTCGAGGATTGACAGAACATTTTGGTGTCTATGTCATTACTGAAGTCAAGATAATTATTCTACTTCGTGGACAACATTAAATCAAGATTCCATGTAGCTTTAGATCATTTGCTCCATTTTAACTCGAAAAACAATCAGGAATGTGAAAACGGCATGTCCATTCGTTTTTGAGTATCATTGATTTTTTTATTGCTTGTTTTTTGGTTTTTGTATATAAAACGAAAAAACAACTTGATATTTTGATGTTCAAATGTGGGTGGGGATACATGTGGAGTGCCTGATCAAGTGCACAGCCAACACTTCCTGTCCTTTCAAAGTAGGAGGTCACCCTTCTAACCACATTCTATGAATCTATGAATCTATTATCTATTAATTAATTGATTAATACCTGCCCATACCGTGCCACAGCGCCAAGATAAGGTAAGCGTTCTCAATTTCTGCATAAGATTTAGTGTGTATTGACACACACTCACACTCACACACACACACACACACACACACACACACACACACACACACACACACACACACACACACACACACACACACACACACACACACACACACACACACACACACTGCTTGAAGAATTTACTGATTAAAATGATTTCATTATTGGTTATTATTATTGTAAATGATTTTGTTGACAGAACCCTTTGTATTATATTATTATATAAAATTATTATATCAACTATTACAAAATATAGAAATACTGTTGTTTATGTTTTTCATTCTTCTGGAATGTTTAGCATGGTTATAAATGACAGAGAAGTTGACTAAAGCACAAACAGACATGGCTACTAGGCATGACAAAGGAAAATGCAGTGTCCATGTTTCATGTGACAATTTGAATGACATGATGATTTGTTGTTGCTAGGAGTTATGGTCTCATTGTTCCTATCTAGACTCTTATTCCTGTAACTACACGTGAAGCTGCAAGAAAATCATATTTAAATCTATTTAAATATCGACCCTGATGTTTCTCACATTGGCCCCTTTATTTATTGAAATACCCAGCTAACTAGAATTTGGTTAAGGTTAGGAAAAGGGTTAGGGTTAGTTAAAATGCACAAAAAAAACATGTTTTATTCCATGTTGAAAGTGTCTGATTTGCATACTAGTAACATGATTGATAGTGAAATTGCTGTATTGATTATTGTTTGACTGTTAACACTGTTAATTCTGAACAAAACATTTTACATTACACTTGGTGTAAATCTTTTTCAACATCACTTGGAGTAAATCTTTTCAACATCACATGTATTTGAAATGTTATTGTGAAATACATTTTCATTAATACTGTTGAACGTATTTATTATTCCAATGTCTCGACTACCATATACCTTTTTATGAAATTGTGCGCATTGCTAGATATTAAGTCAACATTGAATGACTAATTGAAACTGTACAGCCTACGGACTTTGTTGGATGTCAGTCTTCATTAGAGAGTACCGGTGCTGGGGGTACCTGTGCTGGTGGTGCTGGCAGGCTTTAATAATAAATCAATTGCACTAAGTTAGTGTCCTATTTGTTTGCTGTCACAGTTTACCATAAGGTGTAAAAAATTACCAAACAACATTTTTAACTAGTACTTAAAACCTGTTGGGGATAGGGGGCAGTATTTGCACGGCCGGATAAAAAACGTACCCGATTTAAACTGTTTACTACTCTTGCCCAGAAACGAGAATATGCATATAATTAGTAGATTTGGATAGAAAACACTCTAAAGTTTCTAAAACTGTTTGAATGGTGTCTGTGAGTATAACAGAACTCATATGGCAGTCAAAACCCTGAGACAAATCCTAACAGGAAGTGGAAATCTGATGTGTGGAATCACTTCAAACCTTTGCCATTGAAACACACAGTGAGTTAGGATTCATTTTTCACTTCCCAAGGCTTCCACTAGATGTCAACAGTCTTTACAAAGTGGTTTGAGTGTTCTCCTGTAAAAACTGACCGAACGAGAGGCCTGGAAAGTTGGTCATAGGCAGATGGCCATGTCTACTATGACGCGCATGCGTGTGGGGACCCTTTCTTTCCGAAACGTTTTATAAGACAATGCAATCGTCCGCCTTGAATATTATTGAAGTTCTGATTGAAAAAGGCCCTAAAGACTTATGCTATACAACGTTTGACATGTTTGAATGAACGTAAATATAATTTTTTGCTCTTTCATGGCGACAAGTCCCGCGGGCTTCGGTACATTTTGAGTAGCCTACAGAACGCGCTAACAAGAAGGAGCTATTGGGACATAAATTATGAACTTTTTCGAACACACTACATTTGTTGTGGACCTGGGATTCCTGGAAGTGCCTTCTGATGAAGATAATCAAAGGTTAGTGAATATTTACAATAGTATATTTGATTTTAGATGGTTCCAAGATGGTGCTAACATGTATCGCCTAGCCTATTTTTCTGAGCATAGCACCTCGTTTATTGCAAAGTGTGATTTCCAAATCTGGCAATGCGGTTGCATTCACGAGATGTTAATCTATAATTCTTTGAATGACAATATTATAATTGACCAATGTTTTCGAATAGTAATTTTGTAAATTGTAGCGCTGATTCACCGGCAGCATTTGAGGGAAAATATTTTCTGAATTTCACCGCCACTGTAAAATGCTGTTTTTGGATATAAATATGAACTTGATAGAACAAAAAATGCATGTATTGTCTAACATAATGTCCTAGGAGTGTCATCTAATGAAGATTGTCAAAGGTTAGTGCATCATTTTAGCTGGTTTTCTGCTTTTGGTGAAGCCTGTCTTTGCATTGACAAAACATTACACACAGCTATTTTCAATGTACTGTCCTAACATAATCTAACTTTATGCTTTCGCCGTAAAGCCTTTTTGAAATCGGACAACGTGGTTAGATTAAGGAGATGTTTATCTTTCAAAGGGTGTAAGATAGTTGATTGTTTGAGAAATTTAAATTATTTGATTTATTCTGTTTTGAATTTCGCGCGTTGTATCTTGTCAAGCAATTCCGTTAACGGGATCCGAACGGGAAGGGGTATCCCCAACAGGTTTAATTAAGTCGTTTTTGGACAGGATACTTTGTTACTCTTACTTGAGTAGACTCATTTTACTTGAGTGAATTACAATCTAAGTGACAATACTTTTACTTAAATACAGATTTTCAGGACTCTACCCACCACTGCAAATGATACATAGCTGAACTATAAAACATTGGTGAGCATCCACACTGGAGGTAAGTTGATCATTCTACAATCAACCTACCTTTCAAACAACTGATGGCCCAACCTCTGACCTCTGTGATTGCCAACAAGGGTTTTGCCACCAAGTACTAAGTCATGTTTTGCAGAGGGGTCAAATACTTATTTCCCTCATTAAAATGCAAATCATTTTATAACATTTTTGACATGCGTTTTTCTGGATATTTTTGTTGTTATTCTGTCTCTCACTGTTCAAATAAACCTACCATTAAAATTATAGACTGTTCCTTTCTTTGTCAGTGGGCAAACGTACAAAATCAGCAGGGGATTAAATACTTTTTCCCCCCCACTGTATGTCATCCAAAAGAATCTGGTATGGTAATTTATTATCAAGATCGGGGGTAAAATAGCCCTGGACTGTCCATATTTGAAGTGTGTAACTACATCAAGACAATCAGGAGGCTGCATTATTTGTGCCAGAAGGGCTGGAATGGAACCTATGCCAACACGGTGGGCTTATATGTGCATGCTGAAGGAAGTGGCTCTAACCATTAGACCACCCCAGGCCATGATTGAACTCAATTTTGACAGTTCATTCGTAACTTTAGGATACACCAGACATTTGTATGTCGTAGCCTAGTGGAGACCAATGTCTATCTTGTGTTATTAAGCTATATAAAACGACGGTTGTTGATGTGCGTGGCTGCATTTCAGATACATTTCTGTACATTTGAGTGTTGCAGTAATAGAACGTAGGCCTATAGCGTTTGAGCGAGCGAGAGAGAACATTCTACCTACATGTACATATTACCTCAACTAACTGGTGCACCCACACATTGACTCTGTACCGGTACCCCCCTGTATATAGTCTCGCTATTGTTATTATACTGCTGTTCTTTAATTACTTGTTGCTTTTATTTCTTATTCTTATCCATATTTTTTTTAACTGTATTGTTGGTTAGGGGCTCGTAAGTAAGCATTTCACTGTAAGGTCTACATCTGTTGTAGTCGGCGCATGTGACTAATAACATTTTATTTTATTTTATTTTTAAGATAGCGAGCCCTGATCCCAGTGACTTGACTGCCCCCGCATGGAGCAAAAGAGATCTGCAAATGTTTTGCCAATTACGAAGCTCATTTGAATTTCCCGATGCATCAGGAAAAATCTCAGCAACAAAAGAGTTATCCGACATCTGTACATCTATACAGTGGCAGAGGGACTGACTGCAAACCCCAACCCCTGAAGTGTAAAGAAACAAAGCACAGAATGCGAGCCAGCACTCTCACAATAAGCATAAATGTAAATTGTTTTTTTTTTTTTTTAATAAGGCTTGCTTCCCACTTATGTCTAGAAAGAAGCTTGTTCAGGCCACCTTTCTCTCTGTAATTGATTATGGTGACTTGTTGTATATGCATGCAGCCTCCTCCATCTTACAGAGACTGGACTCTGTTTAACATGCAGCCTCCTCCATCTTACAGAGACTGGACTCTGTTTAACATGCAGCCTCCTCCGTCTTACAGAGACTGGACTCTGTTTAACATGCAACCTCCTCTGTCTTACAGAGACTGGACTCTGTTTAACATGCAACCTCCTCCATCTTACAGAGACTGGACTCTGTTTATCATGCATCCTTGCGCTTTATTACAAATGCCTAGTCACTCACCCCCCATTGCACATTGTACCAAATGGTAGGTTGGGCCTCACTTTATATGCGCAGAAAGATACATTTGTATGTGTTCATCTACTAAGCCCTTTTGGGTAAACTCCCTCTTTACCTCTGTAGTCTGGTCTCCTTCACCACCAGCAGTTACCATACCCGGTCTGCTAGGTGGTTGCTACTTAAAGTCCCCAGGACATTCACAGTATTAGGCAAGACTGCCTTCTGTTCTTGTGCACCAGATACATGGAATAATCTACAATCCATGCTTCATCTAGATATGTTAGTGCCACTGAATGAATTTAAAATATTGATGGGAGACTCTGTTACAGAGGAGTGTAAATGCTTTTTTTAGGCTGGATCATGTTGTTGTATTGTATTGTTGTATGTTTTAATTCTGTAATGTATTGATTGTTGCTGCCTTCTTGGCCAGGTCTCCCTTGAAAAAGGAGTCTCTGGGTCTCAATGGGCTTTTCCAGGTTAAATAAAGGTTAAATAAAAATAAGCAGAGTACCACTGAACTATGCATTGTCTTTACATTATATCCTGTGTTGGAAGTTAATAATTTATAGAAAATATAGGCTACCCATCATTCCAACAAGGGTTAGACAGCTGGGTCAAAGTTCTACACAGACCCGGCAGCAGAACGAATCAGTTGGATGGCCCTGTGATTTCCATAGGGGGGCACGTTTTTTCACGGGACCTTCTTTGAGTGCACGAGCTTGGGCCTTCCTCTGACACCACCTAGTATATAGGTCCAGGAAGCTTGGCCCCAGTGATTTACTGGGCTGTACGCACTACCCTCTGTAGAGCCTTACGGTCGGATGCCAAGCAGTTGCCATACCAGGAGGTGATGCAACCGGTCAGGATGCTCTCAATGGTGCAGCTGTAGAACCTTTTGAGGATGTGAGGACCCATGCCACATTTTTTCAGTCTCCTGAGGATGAAAAGGTGTTGTCGTGCCCTCTTCATGAGTGTCTTGGTGTCTTTGGACCATGATAGTTCGTTGGTGATGTGGACACCATGGAACTTGAAACTCTCAACCCGCTCCACTACAGCCCCGTCGATGTGAATGGGGGCGTGTTCGGCCCCCCTTCTCCTGTAGTCCACGATCATCTCCATGATCTACACATACTGAAACAGAGGGGCGCTGTTTCGCTCGCTCGGATGCTTTAACTGAGATTGATGTGTCTTTCTGTTGCCGTGCGTCTCGGTCAAATAAATGATAAATATTTCAATATTTTATTTGGCCGGGCAAGGAGATACGGTAGGGCACCCTGTTTCCTATATACTAAACTACTTTTGATCAGAGCCTTATCGGTCCTGGTCAAAAGTAGTGTACCATATAGGGAATAAAATTCCATTTGGGATGCAGATTAAGGCTTGACCAAGCACACTGTGTGGAGTGGTCTGATGGGTCTGATTAACCCTTAGACTGGACTAAATTGATTGAACTTACAATCAAGGCAATTGAAAACCTCATGAAGTGGAGTGATGATAGTAATAGCAAGCTAATTTACCCGCCTCAATTCTACAGTTTTTATTCTGAGATGCTCACAGGCAGCTAGCTCAATACTGCATGTTGCTCAATACTGCATGTTGGTGTGTAATACTGCAATACTGCATGCTGATGTGTTGATTTGTTTTCTTGTGTTGGCCTCACTGTTCACGTCATCAATGGTAACCTATTTTCTATATAGTGCACTACTTTTGAATAGAGCCCTATGGGCCCTGTGCACTATTTAGGGAATAGGGTGTCATTTGAGATGCAGACACTATTGTTCCTGGAATTCGAACAGGATTTCAAAAGCATGTTCTTTAAATTTGAAGACTTACAGAATGTTATTGTTACATTCAACCTGAACAATGTCTCTCGTGTCTGCAGAAAATTTGACCCAGCCTCACAATATGGTCACTGAATCCTGAATAAATATCTTACAGGCAAGTTTTGTTTCTTTGTGTTAATAGATACAATTCTGTTTTCCCCATTGTCATTAGCATTGCATGGTGTATTTGATAAACTGTGTTAATCATTTGAAACACACTTTTTTATATTCTACCTTTTGTATTTCACACAATGATTCAGTATCAACATAAGTCACCAGGTGCTTTTGATGTTGGCAATGGTATGTGATCAAAGCCAAGTGTAGATGCTGTTTGTAGTAAGGTGGATGGTGAGAGGCGATGAGAGGCGGTGGTGGTAGTGAATTATGTCAGGGCAGGCTATCCCCTTGAGTCATGCAGTTACCCATGATGCCTTCCTCAGTTATGATACCCCAATGAGCTCATTTATGATGAGCTCACCATCTCTGTCTCTTCTCTTTACACTTTCAAATCCAAGACACTTTAAAAGGGGCAATCTGTGATTGGTACAGTATATCCATTATAGGACTTTTAAATGAATGATATATAGCAATTGCACTTGAAGAATATAACTTATAAATACATCATGAGCTCAGTTCAACTATCATAGCCCATCAGAGCCTCAAACCTTATCTTAAAAATACAGTGCATTCGGAAAGTATTCAGACCCCTTGACTTTTTCCACATTTAGTTACTATAGCCTTATTCTAAAATTGATTAAATTATTTTTTCCCCTCATCAAGCTACACACAATACCCCATAAAAAAACAGAAACACCTTATTTACATAATTATTCAGACCCTTTGCTATAAGACTCGAAAAGGAGCTCAGGTGCATCCTGTTTCCTTTGATCATCCTTGAGATGTTTCTACAACTTCATTGGAGTCCACCTGTGGAAAATTCAATTGATTAGACATGATTTCAAAAGGCACACACCTGTCTATATAAGGTCCCACAGTTGACAGTGCATGTCAGAGCAAAAAACAAGCCATGAGGTCGAAGGAATTGACCGTAGAGCTCTGAGACAGGATTGTGTAGAGGCACAGATCTGGGGACGGGTAACAAAAAATGTCTGCAGCATTGAAGGTCCCCAAGAACACAGTGGCCTCCATCATTCTTAAATGGAAGAAGTTTGGAACCACCAAGACTCTTCCTAGAGCTGGCCGCCCGGCCAAACTGAGCAATCTGGGGAGAAGGGCCTTGGTCAGGGAGGTGACCAAGAAGCTGATGGTCACTCTGATAGAGCGCCAGAGTTCCTCTGTGTTGATGGGAGAACCTTCCAGAAGGACAACCATCTCTACAGCACTCCACCAATCAGACCTTTATGGTAGTGTTCAGATGGAAGCCACTCCTCAGTAAAAGGCACATGACAGCCCACTTGGAGTTTGCCAAAAGGCACCTAAAGAATTCTGACCATGAGAAACAAGATTCTCTTGTCCGATGAAATCAAGATTAAACTATTTGGCCTGAATGCCAAGCGTCACGTCCTGAGGAAACCTGGCACCATCCCTACGGTGAATTATGGTGGTGGCAGCATCATGCTGAGTGGATGTTTTTCAGCAGCATGGACTGGGAGACTTGTCAGGATTGAGGGAAAGATGAACGGCGCAAAGTACATAGAGCTCCTTGATGAAAAGGACAACAACCCCTAACACACAGCCAAGACAATGCAGGAATGGCTTTGGGACAAGTCCCTGTTCTTGATCGGTCCAGCCAGAGCCCGGACCTGAACCTGATCGGAAAATATCTGGAGAGGCTTGAAAATAGCTGTGCATTGATGCTCCCCATCCAACCTGACACAGCTTGAGAGGATCTGCAGAGAAGAATGGGATAAACTCCCCAAATACAGGTGTGCCAAGCTTGTAGCATCATGCCAAAGAAGACTCGAGGCTGTAATCGCTGCCAAAGGTGCTTCAACAAATTACTGAGTAAAGGGTCTGAATGCTTTCCAAATGCACTCTAGATTTAAATAATATCAATTTGATTTCAGGGATGGTCTATGAATTTGACAGTTGTTACATTTCTCCAGCCCCAATCCCCCTAAAAAGTGTTGGGGTTACTGCTCTGTTGTTGTTCGAATCTTAGATTGCCCCTTTAATCCTGCTGCATGGAGCCCTTTAGCGCACATCTCTGTGATGAGTAGCGCTACAGTTGCAGTAGAATTCTTGCGAGGCCAGACACTTCTCTGCTTAATTAAAGGAATACATTTCTCTCTCACTTTTCTACACGAACAACGAACAGTTCATTCTCCAAAGCGATGCTGGCTGCTTCCATAAAAACACAGTAGTGATAAAACGAGTCACTGAACTGTCTCATTACGCACACCTGATTGCAATTCCCCTGATTAGTAATTCTATATATGTGCTCTCTGTTCACCATTGTCTTGTTGGTTATTATTCCCATGTCCGTTCGTCTTGTGAGTAACTGTGCTTTGTTGTTTTAGCTTTCATGTGCGTGTATTGTGTACTCGTTATTATGGGTCTTGTCCCGTGTATTGTTGGGCACTTGTTATTACGGGTCTCGTCCCATGTATTTATTAGAGGTTTAACCTCGCTCTTTTGTTTGGGTTACATCCCTGTGTTTTTGTATACGTGTTTGTTTTGGGCTTCGCCCCGTGCCTTTTCATGGCATGTTGTATTTTTGGGTGGAGATTAAAACCCCCTATTACGTATTCCTGCGCCTGTCTCCAATCATTTATACAATGTGACAGGCTCTGTGCTTCGCTTTGCTGGCGTTCCTCAAGGAACCATGTCCTTGGAGTGTCAACATTTACATATTGCTTTGATGAAAGAACACATTTATTGGGGATTTTATTTGCGTTAGTAGAAAAAATTACAATAATCAAAAGGCAGACAGAATGTTTTTTTTGTTTCCATGTTGCATTGAACACCTGGGTTAATAAAAAATAAAAAAATGATATTATTTTTACTTCAGAAAGAAAAGTTGTTGAGGAATTTCTGATTGTGATATGGAACTATTGTAGTCCTTGTTATATGTAGCAATAGACTGCCTGGCTTTTCACAACTCTTGGGACGCTGTCAAAAACAGTATGTCAAATCCACGAGTGTCTTATGTTTTGCATTGATAGATTTGTCTCATATTGGTCAACATTTAGTCTTAGTTTGGGTGATTAACTAATGACTCGTCAGTCCCTAATAGCTTGTGTGTGCCTGAGTCTAATTGGATGAACATTCAAGGCTAATTAACTACCAATTAACAGGTAATGAATTAGATACATATTCATGAAGCCATGGTCAATTAGCTTGTAATAAATATTTAGTAAGACGTTAGACGTCCCACATCCTAAAGTATTATTAACTGTTCACTGTTGGTTGTCTGTTCACTTCATTTATTTCCACAATAAAAAGCTGACCAAGGATGCATCCCAAATGGCACCCTATTCCCTATATAGGGCACTACTTTTGACCAGAGCTTTTGACCAGTGCCCTATTGGTCCTGGTCAAAAGGAGCACACTATATAGGGAATAGGGTACCATTTAGGACGCAGTCCAATTGATAGGCCTTTCTGTGTGATTCCCCTGTAAATGCCAGCAGTCTTATTTTTCCTGACAGATCTATAACCCAGCTGCTTTATGAAAGATTGACTGTGTTAGTCGGTAGCAGCTAGAATTCAGGGAACATTTGAATGGAGCAGCTATGGCTGAGAAGACATCGATTTGGATCACAGGCAGACAGGCTTACGTTATTGGAAGACACTCCAGCAGTCAAATCACAGCAACATACTGTATATGAGGTGACATACTGTATAGAGCAATAGGCTGTGATGCTGTATCTGATAGACTAAAGTAGCTACCTGCAAAACCTACAGTAGATGACATGCAAGACAACTTGGATTTATAGTTTCTGAAATAATTATTAATTCATACACAGCGACTCACTATTTAAATATTCCTTGTAAAATTGTTGGTGTTTTGAAAATGTATTTGTCAACCTTGTATTGTGTTCCAGTTTAAGCGGGACTTTTATTTTTGTGTCTCTATATACAGCTAGCCTGCGTTTTGAGTCCCATAGCTGTTGTTGGCTTACAGGGTTTCTATGGCAACAACGGGATGCACTCATGCTGGATTCCACCCAGCTGAGACCCAACTGTGTAGAACCTCAGGTGGAATGGTGGGAGGGAAGGAGGGAGGAATGTAGGGTGGAAGAGAACACGGAAGACATGCAGAGGAATCTGTGTATTAATTATGTTAAGGCCTTGCAACGTTCAATAACTTGACTCTAAGGTATTGACAAATAACAGACTCTGTGTTTAACTGAAATGAAACAGAACAGAAAACCATGGGAGCAAACATACTGTAGGAAACACATTTTTTCCAGCACAAATATATACATATAATAGTCATACAATAAAAAAATATTTATACAGTACAGGTGTAAGATTTTAATTGGATAACACTTATGTTGCTAAGAATTTTCCTGCCCTGCAGGAAATGCAGATGAGCTTCATGATTCACATGAATTCATTGAACATCTGCTCTAAAACACACGTTTATATTAACAGTATTGCACTTTTCATGTAGCCTAATTTTGGCCAGCTATTAGCCTAACCACCGATCAAGCAGGATTATTTTTCTGTCACATTAACGGTCAAATTAAGATCCTACATCTGTACCTACATCTTGGGCAATAATGCTCAAGATGAATCTAACGGCTATCTAAATTGAAATGCTCAGATAATGCTTTAAACTTGGGCATAGAAGTAGGCCTACATTATATCAAGCGTCGTTATAGCTAGACAGTCAGTTTACAGGCATGGCACATGAATCAGGCCAGTTGCCCTTTCTGTTTCTGTCTCATAAACGTGAAGGTCAACACAAACAGCCAATATAGACATAAATGGGTCATATATTGTAACAAGGCCAAGGGGTTCGAGTAAATATGACCACCAGGTTCAGGATGAATTCCCAAAGGATCCACTCTCACAGCCTCGTTTATTGGACACTTTTATGACAACGGCAGGCTTGGTCAATGGCAGGTGTGGATTGCCCTTAATAGTTAATGGCAAGCTGCTGGTATGGAAATAAAATAGTATAGAATAGCCTTCGGCTTGCATGACATTTATAGTAGAGCAAGCCAGCCATGAACGTATGGTGCGAATGGCCTTACCCAGGACGGACATTGCACTGTGCATTCCCAGCCCCCATCCAATCCTGCCCGGCCAGCAGCCCCAGGGAGAGACAAAGATAATAATTGGCTCTCATTTATCGTTGACTGCATTGTATATCCCACATTTGATCTATTAATTGACCCCAAACAGCACCAGCACAAAGGGGGTCATTCTCAAAAAGGCAGTGATCTCTTCCATGAAACATCCCTCTGGAGTTAGGTCCTAGCAACAGCTTAATCGTGTGTGTGTGTGTGTGTGTGTGTGTGTGTGTGTGTGTGTGTGTGTGTGTGTGTGTGTGTGTGTGTGTGTGTGTGTGTGTGTGTGTGTGTGTGTGTGTGTGTGTGTGTGTGTGTGTGTGTGTGTGTGCGTCCGTGTGTGGTGGGGGGGTTAGTCGCTTTTTAATGATTTCATTCATCGCCATGGATGATATCATCTAGATCTGGAGAGGCAGTGTGAGGCCGTTTCTTTATTCTTCACATTTTAAAGGGATAGTTTGGGATTTTGGCAATGAGGCCCTTTATCTACTTCCCTAGAGTCAGTTTAACTCGCAGATACCATTTTTTTTGTTAGGACTAGCTGCGTTCCGTTTGAAGGAAGTTGCTAACTGGCGTTAGCGCATTGACTATGAGTCTATGGGAACAACTAGCGTGTTTCCAGTCATTGCACTAACGCTAGTAAGCATTGGCGCGTGCAAAATTACCTCTAACTTCCTTCATACTGGACGCAAATACATATAAATGGTATCCAAAAGTTCATCTGACTCTAGATAAAGGGCCTCATTGCCAAAATCCCAAAATATCCCTTTAAATCTAGTCTTGATTGGAGGGATAGATGCTTAGGAGAGAGAGAGACATGGAGAGATAGAATGAAAGAGAGAGAGAACGGGTTCCTTTCTTGCCTAGGGACCCCCACCTCAGGCAAACCGGTGACACACGTGTCTTGTCATCAGGTGAATGATAATGACAAGGAGAAGTAATCAACATTTTTAAATGAATGGATATTAGCTGGAAATTGAACTCCATTTCTCCTTTTGTTAAGGGCCGATTCAGACCTTGGAAATGTACATCTTTCTTATGAACATCTTTTCCACGCACTTATACTGCACTGTTGGAGCTAGGAATTTCGCTACACCTGCAATAACATCTGTTAAATATGTGTATGTGACCAATAAAATTTGATTTGATTTAGTTGGAATTCAGACTTCTGCAGGTGTGGTTCCCTTGCGCGCACTGCATAAATGTAATTCAAGCACTGAAAACCCTCCCACTTGCTGACCAACAGATTTTCTCGAGTTTTCATTCAATACGGTTTTCAGTACATTTATCTAATGTCACGCTTGTCGTTGGGAAAGGAGGACCAAAATGCAGCAGGTATGTGGTTGCTCATCTTGAACTTTTATTAGACTCAAAATGGACACCAAAATAACAAAACAAACTCACAATCACCGAACAGTCTTCTCATGCTCATACACGCTAGACAAGAAACAATCTCCCACAAAACCTACACCAAACAATTACCCATATATAGGACTCTCAATCAGATGCAACGAGGAAGCACCTGCCTCCAATTGAGAGTCCCAACCCCCCCATTAACCTAACATAGAAATACACTCACTCGACTAAACATAGAAATACCTAAACATAGAACATAAACCAAAACCCGGAAATAATAAATCAAATGCCCTTCAACAAACACAACACCCCGAACCACATAAAACAAATACCCTCTGCCACGTCCTGACCAAACTACAATAACAATTAACCCTTATACTGGCCAGGACGTGACATCTAAAGCCATTTCAGTACATTTATCTAAAGCCATCCGTTTAAATTTGGTGTAGCTTTAATTCCAAAGGTTCATGACAGACTAGAATATATGGAGAGAATGGTTCAGAGAATGGTATTAAGGATCAATTAAAGAAATCTATGTAGGCCTAAATACACACATATTCATCTCATTTTCAGCACCAATAGGTAGATTCAAAAATACTTGAATATTATTTAGGTTTAGGAAAGTATTGGTGAGTCAAAAATACAGTGGTTTGATTCGTCCAGAAAGTTGCTATGTTCAATTGTTTAATCCGTGAAATATTGGAAGGTGAGAAAAGTGTACAATAGGGGTTGAACAGTAGTCCTTTAAATCTACCCTAATAATCCTCACTAATCAGAGAACTGCGGTGACAAAGTTCAGTCGCAGTGAACCATGCGCCAAGCTCCAGGTTTTAACTGCTACATGTTCTGTGCTCCATAACGATTCAAATAGGCTACAAGTCCCAAATAATTGCTCAATGAAGGGAATAGTGTACTGTTTGGGATGTAGACCTCTTGTTTACAGCAATGCTGCTTTTGTTTTCTCCTCCTGTCGCTATCCGTGGGGGAGGATGACGCATGGGGGGAATCCTTCAACCTTGACCCAACCTTGTCTTAATCATAAAATCAGCTCCACAAAGGAAGAGATGTGAATTGATAGCAGCATTCTTTATGAGTACTGTCTGTAGTGCAGTGCAGTGTGTGGGGTATTGAAGGTTAGCAAACTCAGAGGTTGTTGAGTATGTGGTACTTTTTTCAGAAATTCTTTTTGCAACAGCTGCAAGTCTCCCATTTTCTTTATTCTGACATAAAGTGTATGTTGGGGTTACTTTTTCTAGCTCTGCTGTCCTTAATATAGCAAAAAACAACACTACATTCAACCAGTTTTTATCATAATACATTTGGAAAGTGTACAGCTTCTGAACGCAAACACACCCTTGGTTCTGACTGTTGGACGTGGACGTCCTGTGATGATGACATATTTGGCTACAAGACAGAACCACAGTACTCAGTCATTAGGAGAGAGTAGGGTAAGTTGAACCAAATGGGTAAGTTGAGCCACGCTTGATTCTAGGAAACCATACACAAAATGTATAATTTGTTCAAATAATTAGGAAAAGGACATGGAATCTGTGAAGGAAGAAGCCACATAGAAAAAGTGGTAGCAAGTTAGGTAAAAAAAAAAAAGACTTTTGACCAAGTCAAATTCATTTATTGTGTTAGAGGTTTCATGATGCTTGTATCTCAACCAAATTAAATAGTTTTAAGATTGTTCTATACATCAGTTGGAGTATCCATAAACTTCAATATGAGGTCCTAAACCAAGCATGAAAGTGCATCCTTGTAGCTGTGTGGGCTAATATAGTCAAAATGTTTGCCTTGGGGTAAGTTGAGACAATGGTTTAGCCAATTTGGCAAGTTAAGCAAATTGAAGTGTTTTCTTTCCAGGCGTAATGCAAGGCATTATCGCTGTGATATGAGGTAACAACAGGGCCTGGCCGATGTTAAAAGTGTTTAAAAAAGCACAAAGCGTTTGTTAGGCGTTAAGCCTGTGTTAATAGTTCATTTGACAAGAAATAAATAAAGATACACATTGTTTAAAAAAAGTAGTGGTGGCTCCCGAATGGCGTAGCGGTCTAAGGCACTGCATCACAGTGTTGAGGAGCCACTACAGCCTCTGGTTCAATCCCAGGCTGTTACAGCTGGCCGTGACCGGGAGTCCCATGGGACGGCACACAATTGTCCTGGGTTTGGCCGGGGGGATTTCCTTGTCTCATTGTGCTCTAACGACTTCTTGTGGTGGACCGGGTGCCTGCAGGCTGACTTTGGTTGTCAGTTGGACTCTGACACATTGGTGAGGCTGGTTCCGGGTTAAGCGAGCAGTGTGTCAAGAAGCAGTACAACTTGGCAGGTCATGTTTCGGAGGACACTCTCGACCTTTGCCTCTCCCAAGTCCGTTGGGGGGTCGCAGTGATGAGACAAGATTGTAACTACCAATTGGATATCACTGAAAAAGTGGGTAAAATATATATATTTTGTAAAAGGTAGTGGTAATATATAATTCAGTACAGAAATTTGTAAGTGGCTTAACTTACCCTGTCCCGCAGCGCAACTTACCCCATACCATACCCGGGGTAAGTTGTGCCAAGTGACAAGCTATGTTTTGAAATTCTGATTACATGTAGATATCTTTAAAAGAAAGAATACTATATCTCCCTTGACAGATTGATGCTGAATGTAAAAACAAAATTCTCAACTTAACCAGTATCTACCCTAAAGAACAGGCAGTTGGGAAATCATAATTCAGAGATGACCCTAGCTCCGTGTCCTCTGTTGGTGATTTTGACTGTGATCGCTTTGGTACTTACAGTACCATGTGCATTGTTGATGACCATGCCCTCTTCTGTTTCCTGTTGATATTACTTTTGTTGTGTTCAATTATCCTCTTACGCTTTAGTTTAGACAGAAAGCAGAAGACACAAACATTTATGTCATATTTAGAAATCTGTAGGCTCAGACACCAGCTGGTGTTGAAACCAACTCTTCTCCAAAGTATACACCGGAAGAGAGTGGAGAACATTATTTGGTGTTATTAGCTAGAGAAAGCTAAAGTCCTTTTTCATTGTCTCAAATCTAGACTGGCACCAAGTCAAATATTTGATTACTAAACGGACCACAATAAGCACACCTTGCAAGGGTCTGGAGGAAAGTCCCACAGGAGAGTCTTGATATGAAAACACAAACATTGGCAAAATCCTCTCTGTGCGTGTATTATTACTCTCATAAATGGCTCATGTTGCAGCTAAATGTCAGATTTTACCAGTCTGGGGATAAGCATGATTTGAATAATTTTTTGTGTCAGCTGCTGGCCCAATAATTTACCAACACAAGTCCATTCCCCTCAGGGGAGGAAAGTGCTGTAATTTACTAACAACCCCCCCTCTTACCGAAACCTTGTGCTATATTCAACGGAGAGGAAAGGAGACCAATTAACTGCATTTCACAAGCTGTCATTTGAAGCTTAATATCACAACCCAGGCACTCACTTCTGTTTTATGCTTGACAGTAATGTCTTTGTTCACAATTGATAAATCATATGGGATTTAGTCACCTTTATTGGATCAAAATAAGCAAATAGGGTGATTTGAGTAGTACGATCACAAAAATATATAGGAAGTAAAACAGTTCTAAGAATAAAAAATATATATTATATACATTGCTCAAAAAAATAAAGGGAACACTTAAACAACACAATGTAACTCCAAGTCAATCACACTTCTGTGAAATCAAACTGTCCACATAGGAAGCAACACTGATTGACAATAAATTTCACATGCTGTTGTGCAAATGGAATAGACAACAGGTGGAAATTATAGGCAATTAGCAAGACACCCCCAATAAAGGAGTGGTTCTGCAGGTGGTGACCACAGACCACTTCTCAGTTCCTATGCTTCCTGGCTGATGTTTTGGTCACTTTGAATGCTGGCGGTGCTTTCAATCTAGTGGTAGCATGAGACGGAGTCTACAACCCACACAAGTGGCTCAGGTAGTGCAGCTCATCCAGGATGGCACATCAATGTGAGCTGTGGCAAGAAGGTTTGCTGTGTCTGCCAGCGTAGTGTCCAGAGCATGGAGGCGCTACCAGGAGACAGGCCAGTACATCAGGAGACGTGGAGGAGGCCGTAGGAGGGCAACAACCCAGCAGCAGGACCGCTACCTCCGCCTTTGTGCAAGGAGGAGCAGGAGGAGCACTGCCAGAGCCCTGCAAAATGACCTCCAGCAGGCCACAAATGTGCATGTGTCTGCTCAAACGGTCAGAAACAGACTCCATGAGGCTGGTATGAGGGCCCGACTTCCACAGGTGGGGGTTGTGCTTACAGCCCAACACCGGCAAGGACTTTTGGCATTTGCCAGAGAACACCAAGATTGGCAAATTCGCCACTGGCACCCTGTGCTCTTCACAGATGAAAGCAGGTTCACACTGACCACATGTGACAGACGTGACAGAGTCTGGAGACGCCGTGGAGAACGTTCTGCTGCCTGCAACATCCTCCAGCATGACTGGTTTGGCGGTGGGTCAGTCATGGTGTGGGGTAGCATTTCTTTGGGGGGCCGCACAGCCCTCCATGTGCTCGCCAGAGGTAGCCTGACTGCCATTAGGTACCGAGATGAGATCCTCAGACCCCCTGTGAGACCATATGCTGGTGCGGTTGGCCCTGGGTTCCTCCTAATGCAAGACAATGCTAGACCTCATGTGGCTGGAGTGTGTCAGCAGTTCCTGCAAGAGGAAGGCATTGATGCTATGGACTGGCCCGCCCGTTCCCCAGACCTGAATCCAATTGAGCACATCTGGGACATCATGTCTCGCTCCATCCACCAACGCCACGTTGCACCACAGACTGTCCAGGAGTTGGCGGATGCTTTAGTCCAGGTCTGGGAGGAGATCCCTCAGGAGACCATCCGCCACCTCATCAGGAGCATGCCCAGGCATTGTAGGGAGGTCATACAGGCACGTGGAGGCCACACACACTATTGAGCCTCATTTTGACTTGTTTTAAGGACATTACATCAAAGTTGGATCAGCCTGTAGTGTGGTTTTCCACTTTAATTTTGAGTGTGACTCCAAATCCAGACCTCCATGGGTTGATAAATTGGATTTCCATTGATTATTTTTGTGTGATTTTGTTGTCAGCACATTCAACTATGTAAAGAAAAAAGTATTTAATAAGATTATTTTATTCATTCAGATTTAGGATGTGTTATTTTAGTGTTCCCTTTATTTTTTTGAGCAGTGTATATTTCAGAAATGTTCATAACCATAAAACCTTCTAAATCTGTAATACACCATGGAAAATGTACAGATAACCCACTATAGTATTCACATGCATGTGTAAAATGTAAATTGACATGAAAACACACCATGTGATGTGGGTGAAAAGTGTTACAGTAAACTATGACATAGAAAATAAATGGAGCAACAAGAGCTGCTCTGGCATTGCTGTTATATAATTAGTGTGTCAAGCTCAGGGCCTAGGGGACTAAAATAGTGCTGTCGCCTCGCTTAGAGTGGTAGAAGCTTACTATAACATGGGGTTAACAGTGTCAGTCAGGCCTGGGAGAAATTTCTCGAATCAGACGCAGCTTATAGACCCAAAATCCCTGACAACACAAAGCCATAATGGTGCTGATCACTTAGTAAGGAGACGTCGTTCACAGATGAAGGTTATTTTACAGCTACAGTATGTTCCCTTGTAATCACATTTTGAATGCGTTTGGATCAGATTCTTACCTCAAAAAATTGAATTGAGATACATTTTTTCCTGCTACTCACACTGTTCGAAAACACTGTCAATCAAAATCTAAAGGGAATCACTGTCAGAGGGAAGCACCGCCACTATGGAATCATCAGGCAAAACAAATTATACCTCTCAGGTATTCATTCAAAGAAATACAAAATTGAATCTTGTCTTTATACATTTGATATTCAGTTAGGGTATCCTCCTATACATTCATAAAATATTTGTATAATTCTGGTCTTAATGGTTATCTTTACAACCAAATCCCTATTTGTGATGTAAATTGCATTTTATAGAAGGATCCAGACACCTTTTTTTGTGATTTCACGTTTTCACTTCCTTATCCTGGTTCTGTAGTATGGGGGCTCCGAAAAAACATGAACAAAGCCTCCAAAAACACCCAAATACATAATTTTAGAAACTGCAAATCTCTCAGTATAGTGATGCAGGTTCTCTAGATGTTGTACACATTAAATTGTGTCATTCCACAATGCTATATTCCATTTTGTTTTGCGACTCGAATGATACCTCTCTGTCCAGTTTGCATATTACTGCCAAGATAAAGAAACACTTGAGGGATAGCAGAGCAGAAGAGAGAGCTCAACTAAACGAAAAATCTGTCTCCCTCAAGCAGCTGGTGTGTTTTCGTTGTTTCGTCCACCAAGCAAGGAGCTTTTGTATGGAGGTCATTGAGAGACTCGATTTTGGTCAACAACCAAAATTAAATGCTTATTTGCTATGTGAGGTTTATTTGATCAAATAGTTTTTTAATGCTTAAGTTGTTACAGATGTACTGATATAAGTAGGACACATGACAGGCCGTCAACTTTCAGAAAAAAACACATTATATCGGAGTTGTCTTGAGATGGCTATGGTTATACATGGCATGAGGCTAGTAGCATAGCATCTCTTTCCATTGAATACAGGCGATTGACGTCAACAACCCTCATCAAATATTAAAAAAAGGATTACAATCATGAGATGTATCCACCAAACCAGAGAAAGGATAGGCGGGAGCTAGACAGCCCTGTTGTTTTGTGGACAACGACTCCCATTGTTAGGGTGGAGAGACATGTGTCTTGTCAGTATATCCATAATCTTTGGGGATACAAAGTATATTGAAAGCATACGGTGCTTCCACAATGGAAATTCCAAACACTTGACAGAATCTTCAATGCCAAGGCGCATTGAAGCTATTCTGGCGGCTCGTGGTGGACCAACGCCCTATTAAAACACTATATGTTGGGCCTCCCGAGAGGCGCATCGGTCTAATACACTGCATTGCAGTGCTAGAGGCGTTACTACAGCCCCGGGTTCATTCCCGGGCTGTGTCACAACCGGCCGTGTCCGGGAGTCCCATCGGACGGCGCACAATTGGCCCAGCGTCGTCCGGGTTAGGGGTGGGTTTGACCGGGGGGGCTTTACTTGGCTCATCGCGCTCTAGAGTCTCCTTGTGGCGGGCCGGGTGTCTGCAGGCTGACTTAGGTCGCCAGTCGAACGGTGTTTCCTCCGAAACATTTGTGCGGCTGACTTCTGAGTTAAGCTGGCGGGTGTTAAGGAGCGTGGTTAGGCGGGTCATGTTTAGGAGGACGCATGACTCCACCTTCGCCTCTCCCGAGCCCTTTGGGGAGTTGCAGCGATGAGACAAGATTGAAATTGGGGAGAACAAGGGGGATAAAATGCACACACCAAAAAAATATATGTTGGTGTTTCATATGTTTTGGCAGTTACCTGTAGCAGCAGATGGGACGAGGGTGCAAAAGGGAATATAACATTGCGGATAAAGTTTGGAATGACACAACTTCATGTGTACAACATCTAGAGACCTGCAGCACTATACTGAGAGCTTTGACATTTCTAAAAGGACGTTTTTTGTTGTTTGTGGAGATGTTTTTTCAGGGCCCCCATAATACACAATGAGGATGAGGAAGTGATTCTCTGTTTGGGATAAGTTTCTCGAAAAGTTATAAAATCACAAAAAAGGTGTCTGGACCGTTCTATAACATTTACATCAAAAATAGAGATTTGGTTGTTAAACAGAAAAGTCAATCAAATGTCATAGTTTAGTACTGTGCACTCCCCTCCTTACAGTCTGCATTTTACTCTACTATGTATCATGGTTACTAATGTTAAAATTAGAATATTGCACTGTACATACCCTGTGACGTAATAGGGGTTTGCCCTTTCAGACCTCAATGAGATATGCACATACTGTTAGGCTGATTCCATGTACATACACGTTAAGTACGTACAGAGGTGTAAATCTCATAAACTGCCAAACACTGAGACCTCCATCATAGTGCACTTGTCAGATAGTTAACATTGCTGCTCATTTGATTTAGTTCGCAAAAGTAGACTAGTATAGCTTACCTGTATATAGGCTATACATTTGCTTGACATGCATGGTAGCCTTTTGAAAAGCCTGTTCAAATAACAGTATGTTTAAATAGTAGGCCAATGTTTTGTGTTCTGGGGCCTCTGCATTCTTTCCTCTTCCTCCTTCATTGTGAGCGTCAAAAGGCCACGCCAGATGATGAATTGAGTATGTGAAAAAAAAGAATAACATGGGTGTGTATCACACAACTTTTTCTCTCAATTACTTATGTTGGCTGGTAGCCAAAGTGCACATTTAGCCAGTTATGTAAAATACAGATAAGTTGGTATAATGTTAGATAGAGCCTGGGAGCTGCATATTATTGAGACTTAGAAGTGACAGCATCGTCATCATATACTTCCTAAACATGTCTTACAGTCCAGACAATGTGCCTTGTAAGAATCTGACAGTGAGCGGGTAATCCACCTATACCTTCCGTAATATTAGCCAACGTGTAATCATTAGATAATAAACTGGATGAGCTCCTTTCCAGACTATCCTACCAACGGGACATTAAAAACTGTAATATCTTATGTTTCACCGAGTTGTGGCTGAACGACGATATGGATAACATACAGCTGTCTGGGTTTTTAGTGCATTGGCAAGATAAAACAGCTGTCTCCGGTAACACAAGGGGTGGCGGTCTGGGTCTATTTGTGAGTAACAGCTGGTGCACGAAATCTAATATTAAGGAAGTCTCTGGGTTTTGCTCGCTTGAGGTAGAGCTGCGTAGCACCCCTTGTTATCGGCATATTCAACAGCGTTTAAGAAATATATTACCTTCAACAGTGAAATCTTGTGATCAAGCCATCAATGTTTTGTGATTGTTGGCATCGTAAAAAATGTTACCTAACGGGTTAGCAATTAGCATGTTTGACATTTCAGAGGAAAAACTACTACTATCAGCTTTTTGATAAGTTAAAAAAAGAAACACCAACCTCGTATCCAAAGTGTTTACTAGATAGTTGACTAGTTGGCAAACCTTCCGGTAAAAAAAAAATAACTTGCCTGAAGTCTGTAAAAAGTTGGATATTAAATGATGTGTGGTCTGTCACACAGTCGAATTTAACAATATAAAGCGTGTCCCACAAAATGTGGTGTATGTGTTACTTTTTGAAAACTCTCAAAACCTAACTTAACTTACATAAATTGCAATGAAAATTGGTGGTCAGCTAGCAGAAGGGTGTCTTTAGTCGCAAAACGTACCGTTATTTTCCAGTCCATTTAAATGTTGAGTTTGAGGTGATTTAATCCTCATCGAGTGTCCGAAGTTAGGGGATTTCCGATGTCGGGGGAAAATTTGTTATCTCATGATAAGCTGTAGACCATACTATTTACCAAGAGAGTTTTCATCTATATTTTTTGTAGCTGTCTATTTACCACCATAAACCAATGCTGGCACTAAGACCACACTCAACTAGCTGTATAAGGCCATAAACAAACAAGAATATGCTCATCCAGAGGCGGCGCTCCTAGTGGCCGGGGACTTTAATGCAGGGAAACTTAAATCTGTTTTGCCTAATTTCAACCAGCATGTTACATGTGCAACCAGAGGGAAAAAAAACTCTAGACCACCTGTACTCCACACACAGAGATACGTACAAAGCTCTCCCTCGCCCTCCATTTGTCAAATCTGACCATAAACCAAGCAAAAACTAAAGCAGGAAGAACCAGTGACTCGCTCAATACGGAAGTGATCAGACGGCGCGGATGCTAAGTTACAGGACTGTTTTGCTAGCATAGACTGGAATATGTTCCGGGATTCTTCCGTCGGCATTGAGGAGTATGCCAAATCAGTCACAGGCTTCATCGATAAGTGCATCGATGACGTCGTCCCAACAGTGACCGTATGTACATACCCCAACCAGAAGCCATGGATTGCAGGCAACATCCACACTGAGATAAAGGGTAGAGCTGCTGCTTTCAAGGAGCAAGGAGCATTTCCGCTTTCAAGGAGCATTTCCCATAAGCGTCCGGACTCTAACCCGGACACTTATAGGAAATCCCGCTCCACCCTCCGACGAACCATCAAACAGGCAAAGCGTCAACACAGGACTAAGATTGAATCCTACAACAACGACTCTGACACTCGTCGGATGTGTCAGGGCTTGCAAACTATTATGGACTAGAAAGGGAAGCACAGCCGCGAGCTGCCAAGTGACGTGAGCCTTCCAGATGAGCTAAATTACTTCTATGCTCGCTTCGAGGCAAGAAACACTGAAGCATGCATGAGAGCACCAGCTGTTCCAGACAACTGTGGGATCACGCTCTCCGTAGCCAATGTGAGTAAGACCTTCAAAGAGGTCAACATTCACAAAGCTGCAGGGCCAGACGGATTACCAGGACGTGTACTCCGAGCATGCGCTGACCAGCTAGCAAGTGTCTTCACTGACATTTTCAACCTCTCCCTGACCGAATCTGTAATACCAACATGTTTCAAGCAGACTACCATAGTCCCTGTGCCCAAGAACACAAGGTAACCTGCCCAAATGACTACCGATCTGTAGCACTCACGTCTGTAATCATGAAGTACGTTGAAAGGCTGGTAATGACTCACATCAACACCATTTTCCCAGAAACCCTAGAACCACTTCAATATACATACCGCCCCAACAGATCCACAGATGGCGCAATCTCAATTGCACTCCACACTGCCCTTTCCCACCTAGACAAAAGGAACACCTATGTGAGAATGCTATTCATTGACTACAGCTCAGCGTTCAACACCATAGTGCCCTTAAAGCTCATCACTAAGCTAAGGACCCTGGGACTAAACACCTCCCTCTGCAACTGGATCCTGGACTTCCTGACGAGCCCAAACGGCACCCTATTCCCTATGGACTATCAAGGGAATAGGGTGCCATTTGGGGTGCAACCTGGGGCATATACCCAAAAAAATAAATAACATTCTTGATCTCATTGCATGCATAGACTGGTTTGACACAGGTCATTAGCCTAAAAATGTTGAAAACAACCTTTAATAACTCTGCAGTTGATCCTAGTGAGCCAAATGAAATATATATATTTTTTACAAGCATTCACTTGTAAAAAACGCTGAGTTTAGTATAGCTGAGCTTAGTATGTTGATACTGTCTGAATGAACCCCCCCAGAATGGCCATATATCATAACTTATGGAGCCTTATTGGAATTTCTTACAAGAGAGTAATGTAGATGAAAAGGGATGTATTTCTCAATAGGAGATCCTTCTCTGAGTCTGATAAGTTCTCTGTGATAGAGAGATCTAGAAGCCAATGACTATGAATCATTGCTATACTCAGGAGCATGGTGAAAGAAATGTAGCCCTTGTCAGTATTATGCAATACTAAGAGGGTAAACATGGCCAGATAGAAAGGATTGTTTGTCTAGCTGGCCTGTATTCATGAATTAGAGATCGTACAGAACTAAAATAATAGGCATTGGTAGAAATACCAAACCTTTATGCTGTTTTAAGTTTATTTACCAGTGGTAGTCATCATACACACTATGAAACCATGAAACATATTATGGTAAAGGCTCAGATATTTTCCAGGTCAGATCATGTTGTCAGGAAAAGCTCCTTGCCCTAGTTAGGATCTAGGATATTCCAGTTCTCTGTGAGGACTAAACTTGACTCTGAGAATGGACATGCTGGTCAAAGTGAATCAAATGAATTGGAATGACAACAGATGTGTGGATACACTCAAAAATGTTGGGTCAATAGTAACCCAGAACTGGATCACAGTACATACCTAACACTGGGTTATTTTGACCCAGCACTGTTGGGTTACATGAATGACCTAATACTTTGGGTTACTTGATTTACACAAAAATGTGGTTATTTTGATCCAGAAGTGGGTTGCTTTTCACTCTTTTGCTGGGTTATTGTTATTCATGTATTTTTGACCCAGCAGTGGGTTATTTCTTACTTTATTGCTGGGTAATTTTTTTCTACCTTCTCTCTATTACAGAATATGTTCATTTTCTAAAGGAACAAATATTTGAACAATAACAATCAATGTTACAACGTTACTACACAGTCTGTGAAATTATTAAAATGACATGGCCAATCATGACAAAATGTTTCTTTTCAGATATTCATTTCAGCTACAAAATGAAGTCATGCAAAAGATAAACAACAAATAAGGAACACACAAATAAACCACCACTTTAGAAGCAGAATCCATTATTGTACAATCACAGCAGACCTACCAATTAGAGCTGGGGAACGGGGCTGAAGAAAAGTAAAAACTTTACCATCTACTCCCCCAACCCCTGCCAGGTATCAATTTTCAAGATGAATTCATGTAAAAGAACAACAACGAAACATAATGTTTTCTGCTCCAGAGCCTGCCCATTCACAATGTTGAATGTCAGGGAGTAGAGGCGATTGTCCCCGAGAGTCAGAACAAAGGGATGGGGTCTCTTGTTCTTTTGGTCGCCTGGTAGAGATATTCAGCCATATTGGTTCGAGCCTGGGGATTAGAGAATAAGATTATAAAATGTTGTACAATAATCATGACACTCATTACACTATTGCACAAGCCTGCACACACACACACACACACACACACACACACACACACACACACACACACACACACACACACACACACACACACACACACACACACACACACACACACACACACACACACACACACACGTTAATCTGCATTGAGATGAGTCAAGCCACTTTGTGAGTGGTTTACAGCAGGGTTGGGAAGAGTACTGAAATAGCCTACTCATGTAGAAGTACCGTAACTGACTTTGAAAAAATAAATAAAAAATACAAGTACTTGGAAAAGCTACTCAATTACAGAAGCGATACATTATGACTTTTGGTGGGAAAAACACTCAGGATCATGTCGTCTTTAATATCTGGGGGACAAAGACATAAGGTTTTAGGGGACAGACAAAATAAACGTGAATTAACATTTGAGTAACTACTTTCATTTCAATTTGTAGCTGCCTGCATTCGGTACACTGGTGGTGGGATAAGTACTCTCAGGGCCATGCAGCCTCTAGTATCTGGGCAGTAGGTGACAAAGACATAACATTAACACAGATTAAGTGGAGAGTCTAAACTTGGATGAACAATTGAGACACTCCTTCATTTCTGTATAAAGTTAAAGTAACTGTCTGCATCCAGACTGAGACTAGCTAGCCAGCTAGGTATCTAACTCAGAAACAATTACCTAGGATATAAAAACATACAGTAACTGAACCACCATAAAAGCATGAGTTATACGCTTGCCCACTAGCTACAACCATGTTAAATTAACTCAGAGACAGGGAATAGGCCTAGCTAGCTTAGTAAAATCTATAGCTAGCTTGCTGGTCTTAGCTAGCCAAACAATGCAAGAAACCTAGTTTGAGCTAGCTACCTAGCTAAGTTATCTAGATAGCAACCAGATGTGAAACAATGCACCACACAGTAACACCCTGACGTTGCTAACTAGCCAAACTTCAACAGAAATCTAAAATGTTTGCTACCACAGAGCACAGGAAAATAGCTTGCTAACCAACTATTAAGTTATCATGTTACCTAAGTAACTAGCTAGCTAATGCTTAAGCTAGCATGCATGGGGTTGTTTGCTAGCTAAACTTATCCAAAATTAATGACTGAGATAATATAGAATTATAGCTATCTAGGTAATTTATTCCTGAATGAATAATTAGTCACGTTAGCTAGCCAGCTTTTGATCAGCCACAACGCCTTGCCCATTTGTCCAGCTAAAAGTAGCTAATTCCACTCAACACCGGCTAGACTTGATACACAGCTGTAACAATCCTCATTCACGAGTTTGCCGGATCACTTTGATCATCTGGATTTAGCGGGAGAAGTAACCCAGCCACTGGGTCATATCTCAATAACCCAACATCAATAACCCAATATTAACAACCCAACCTTGCTATTTTTAAAGAAAATAACCCAGCTAAGTGACCCAATGCCTGCAATCCAGGGTCATCCAAACAACCCAGCATTGTTTTTAGTTTAGTAATTCCGCTAGTTCCACTATTGGACATTTCCCTTATCCAATTAAGCTAGCAGTTCATTTGTTTTTGTCTTTTCTCTCTGTCTGGTTATTGCTTTTCAACATTTGTAATGAAGGATTTTGTTCACCTACTGCATTGGTTCCCAACCAGGGGTACTAGGACTCCTGGGGGTACTTGGCCTATTCACAGGGGTACTTGAGAAGACTCATGAGACCATAGGCATACTGGTAAAATGCACATGAGTGGGTACTTCAGGGGTACTTTGGGCAGAGCAAAATTCAGTTGGTGGTACAGTAACCGAAAAAAGTTGGGAACCACTGACCTACCGTCAGTGTTTAGGCAACCATGCTGCTCCCAGCTAGTGGAATTTCCACCAACCACTTAAGGACCCTTGGCTAGCATTCACTGAAAAGGCCATATACACAGAGGTTACGTCCCAATTGGCTCCCAACTTTTGACCAGGGCCCATATGTCGGCTCAATCAGAACTTATCTTAAAATCTCAAGTGCGCTATAGCGCAGCTTGCACCTCTTTTTCACCCAAAAGAGTTCTGAATAGAAGGGGGAAAACATATGTGAAAGACAATCTGGTGTTATACAAGGTATAAGACTCAAACCAGATTCAAGAAAAAATGTGCACATGCCCAAACTCTTTTCACGGTCTGTGTATGCTACTTTGTTGTGGACGATAACGATGCCATTCTTTCTGATGTTTTTGCTCTTACACTCTTGAGATTTAGTAACTACAATGCCTTCAGAAGGTATTCATACCCTTTGACTTATTCCTCATTTTGTTGTGTTACATCCTGAATTTTAAATTCATAAAGCAGATTTTGTCACCCATCTACACACAATAACCCATAATGACAGAGTGAAAACATGTTTTTAGATTTTATTGAAAATGTATTGAAAATTAAAATCAGAAATATCTAATTCATGTAAGTATTCACATCCCTGAGTCAATACCTTGTAGAAGCACATTTGGCAGTGATTACAACTGTGAGTCTTTCTAGGTAAGTCTCTAAGAGCTTTCCACATCTAGATTGTGCAACATTTGCCCATTATTCTTTTAAAAAATTATTCAAATTGGTTGTTGATCATTGCTAGACAACCATTTTCAGATCTTGCCATAGATTTTCAAGTAGATTTAAGTCAAAATTGTAACTTGGCAACTCAGGAGCATTCACTGTCTTCTTGGTAAACAACTCCAGTGTAGATTTGGCCTTGTGTTTTAGGTTATTGTCCTGATGAAAGATGAATTCATCTCCCAGTGTCTGGTGGAAAGCAGACTGAACCAGGTTTTCCTCTAGGATTTTGCATGTGCTTAGCTCCATTCCGTTTCTTTTTTATCCTGAAAAACTTCCCAGTCCTTAACAGTTACAAGCATACCTATAACATGATGCAGCCACCACTATGCTTGAAAAGAGTGATGCTCAGTAATGTGTTGTATTGGATTTGCCCCAAACATAACACTTTGTATTTAGGACAAAAAGTTAATTGCTTTTCAAATTTTTTGCAGTATTACTTTAGTGCCTTGCTGCAAACAGGATGCATGTTTTGGAATATTTTTATTCTCTACAGGCTTCCTTTTTTTCACTCTGTCAATTAGGTTAGTATTGTGGAGTAACAAAAATGTTGTTGATCCATCCTCAGTTTTCTCCTATCACAGCCATTAAACTCTGTAACTGTTTTAAAGTCACCAATGGCCTCATGGTGAAATCCCTGAGCAGTTTCCTTCCTCTCTGGCATCTGAGTTAGGAAGGATGCCTGTATCTTTGTAGTGACTGGGTGTATTGATACACCATCCAAAGTGTCATGAATATCTTCACCAAGCTCCATGATTTTCAATGTCTGCTTAAAGAAAAATCCCTGTTTTTGTGGTTGAATACGTGTTTTTGGAATTCACTGCTCGACTGAGGGACCTTAAAGATAATTCTATGTGTGGGGTACAGAGATGATGTAGTCATTCAAAAATAATTGTAAACACTATTATTGAGCACAGAGTTAGTGCATGCAACTTATTATGTGACTTGTTTTACTTCTGAACTTATTTAGGCTTTCCATAACAAAGGGGTTGAATACTTATTGAATCAACACATTTCAGCTTTTCCTTTTGTATTCACTTGTTAAAATATAGGGGAAAAAACATAATTCCACCTTCACATTATGGGGTATTGTGTGTAGGCCAGTGATAAGAAATGACAATTTAATCCATTTTAAATTCAGGCTGTAACACAACAAAATGTGGGGTGTGAATACTTTCTGAAGGCAATATACCTATATATACCTATCTCTATTCAGGTTTCCCATGGCATTAAACACTAGTTACTCATCTTCATCTTCAAGTTCCGCTGGTCCTGCTCACACTGCCCTACCCTGTGCTTTGACCTCTTTCTCCCCTCTCTCTCCAGATGAAATCTCGCGTCTTGTGACGGCTGGCCGCCCAACAACCTGCCCACTTGACCCTATCCCCTCCTCTCTTCTCCAGACCATTTCCGGAGACCTTCTCCCCTACCTCACCTCGCTCATCAACTCATCCTTGACCGCTGGCTACGTCCCTTCCGTCTTCAAGAGAGCGAGAGTTGCACCCCTTCTGAAAAAACCTACACTCGATCCCTCCGATGTCAACAACTACAGACCAGTATCCCTTCTTTCTTTTCTCTCCAAAACTCTTCAACGTGCCGTCCTTGGCCAGCTCTCCTGCTATCTCTCTCAGAATGACCTTCTTGATCCTAATCAGTCAGGTTTCAAGACTGGGCATTCAACTGAGACTGCTCTTCTCTGTGTCACGGAGGCTCTCCGCACTGCTAAAGCTAACTCTCTCTCCTCTGCTCTCATCCTTCTAGACCTATCTGCTGCCTTTGATACTGTGAACCATCAGATCCTCCTCTCCACCCTCTCCGAGTTGGGCATCTCCGGCGCGGCCCACGCTTGGATTGCGTCCTACCTGACAGGTCGCTCCTACCAGGTGGTGTGGCGAGAATCTGTCTCCGCACCATGCGCTCTCACCACTGGTGTCCCCCAGGGCTCTGTTCTAGGCCCTCTCCTATTCTCGCTATACACCAAGTCACTTGGCTCTGTCATATCCTCACATGGTCTCTCCTATCATTGCTATGCAGACGACACACAATTAATCTTCTCCTTTCCCCCTTCTGATAACCAGGCGGCGAATCGCATCTCTGCATGTCTGTCAGACATATCAGTGTGGATGACGGATCACCACCTCAAGCTGAACCTCGGCAAGACGGAGCTGCTCTTCCTCCCGGGGAAGGACTGCCCGTTCCATGATCTCGCCATCACGGTTGACAACTCCCTTGTGTCCTCCTCCCAGAGTGCTAAGAACCTTGGCGTGATCCTGGACAACACCCTGTCGTTCTCCACTAACATCAAGGCGGTGACCCGATCCTGTAGGTTCATGCTCTACAACATTCGCAGAGTACGACCCTGCCTCACACAGGAAGCAGCGCAGGTCCTAATCCAGGCACTTGTCATCTCCCGTCTAGATTACTGCAACTCGCTGTTGGCTGGGCTCCCTGCCTGTGCCATTAAACCCTTACAACTTATCCAGAACGCCGCAGCCCGTCTGGTATTCAACCTTCCCAAGTTCTCTCACGTCACCCCGCTCCTCCGCTCTCTCCACTGGCTTCCAGTTGAAGCTCGCATCTGCTACAAGACCATGGTGATTGCCTACGGAGCTGTGAAGGGAACGGCACCTCCATACCTTCAGGCTCTGATCAGGCCCTACACCCAAACAAGGGCACTGCGTTCATCCACCTCTGGCCTGCTGGCCCCCCTACCTCTGAGGAAGCACAGTTCCCGCTCAGCCCAGTCAAAACTGTTCGCTGCTCTGGCACCCCAATGGTGGAACAAGCTCCCTCACGACGCCAGGACAGCGGAGTCAATCACCACCTTCCGGAGACACCTGAAACCCCACCTCTTTAAGGAATACCTAGGATAGGATAAAGTAATCCTTCTAACCCCCCCCCCCCCTTAAAAGATTTAGATGCACTATTGTAAAGTGGTTGTTCCACTGGATATCATAAGGTGAATGCACCAATTTGTAAGTCGCTCTGGATAAGAGCGTCTGCTAAATGACTTAAATGTAAATGTAAATGTAAAAACCCTAGACAGTGAGTAACAAGACAATCAGACTGAATCAGAAGTCTTGTGTGTAGGACTAATGCATTGTTTGTTTTGTGTGCTGCTCAGAATTCACTTACACTCTCACACTGTATTGAGAGTAACTCACCTTCCATCTACATTTTTGCCAGCATTCCTTCCGCCAAAGACTTACATTGACATTTTGCCCAACTATTCGTAATGGAAAAGGAAACAATGCAAACAATAACAGCCAATCCTTGAAATGGAGGCTTAAGGGCGTGCTGACTTTATATGTTCCTTTTTAAATGACTGTTTGGATGTTGATCCTGCATGGAGTGCTCCAAATCCTTAGCCAGGCATAATTCCTGTCCCAATTAGCACCCTATTCCCTATATAGTGCACTACTACCCACAGGGCTTTGGTCAAAAGTAGTGCGCTATGTAGGGAATATGGTGCCATTTGGGATACAGACCTTGTTTAGTCTATTTGTTTATCTCTTTTCCTCAAGATAAATGTGGATGGCCTCCTTTGTTGTGGGGGCATTTCATCTTGGAATTCCTCAAAATGTTAAGCTGTTTATTAAGTGACAATGATCAATAATGACGGATGTTGTAATTATGGGGCTAATGCTGGCTCTGGATGACATTGTCTGCATCCGAGATGGAACTCTATTCCCTATGTAGTGCACTACTTTGACCAGAGCACTATGGGCCCTGGTCAAAAGTAGTGCACTATATAGGGATTAGGGTGCCATTTGGGACAGAAACATTGAATGTTAATTACCCTGGGAGGCCTTCACAAATAATGCAGAGAACCTCTTCAACTATATGCACAAAGAGAGATCTCTCTAGTGTGCCATTAATCTTCATTCCAAGGAATACTCCTTTAATGGCCTTATCCCAAAATGTGCATTTAGCTTTTCTCTACGTGTTTTGTATAGCTGCACTGTACACAACAAGGACAATAAGACATTTAAATGCTGTATCTAGCATATGAATATGACCAAGCTTATTATAGCACAGATAATTTATCAGCATGTTTGCATTTATCATGTTATCATTGAATTTGAATGTGTGTAAAAATAGATTGTTGATACAGAATGTTACTACACTACATCTCCTGGCATCTTCAGAAAGGTAGGTTTATATTTTAATATCTAACTCTCATTTGAGGTGTACAAACCTGACAATGCGAAAATGGACTCTTCAGTCCTCTTCCACACCCACACATTAAACAGAGTAAACACATTCATTCAGCTTGTGAATAGTTAAACAAGGATCCATTGTTCTCGTACACTTCTTCTCGACACACCTGCAATCCCCTTTCCTTCTTGCTGCGTGGTTCCCACCACAACTAACCAAGGGATTTGGAAAAGGGGGATGGCAACAATGCTTTTAGTACATTTCAGGATCCAAGGACAAACTAGGGAAAGCTAAACATTCTGCTAAAACGCATTTGGCCTGTTTCTTGTTTAGGAGCTGATTGTTGTGGTCTAGGCCTAAGTGCTGTGTTTCCATCTCGCTGTAATGACTCTCTCTATATCCCTCTCCAGGGGTACACCAACTAGCTAAATATTGTAATTGCCGATCTAAGTTATCCTATTAACCCACCGGCAGAGAGAGATGCACTGCACCAAGGGCCAGTTGCACCAGTTGGACGTACGCCTGGTCAAAACTCTATGTCCAATTTACCATTTAAGACAAACTTTTTCACACCCAGCTGGTGCAACCTCTGGTCTTTCATGACAAGTGCCATAATGTCTGAGACAGAAACTGCAAAATAAGAGATACATTATGTCTCAACTTCTTCCACCAGCAACTTTCTTTCAGATCAGCTGACAAAAGTTTCCCCGTTTTGTAATGCATTTGCCCACTCATTATAAAAAATATTGTCACATAAATCATTTTTCTCTAAACTTATCTCTCTCCAATTATCTCTGATTCTGTGCATGTACAGTCCTTACAGGACACATTCCAAATGGCAGCCTATTCCCTATGGCTCTGGTCAAAACTAGTGCACTATAAATGGTATAGGGTTCCATTTGGTTCTCAACCACAGTTGTCCTCCACTCTGCACTGCTGTGGGAGGGAATCCACAAGTGGCCCTGCAGACGCGTTCATTATAAATAAAAACATTCATTAAATGGAAATGCGTCTAATTTAGAACACCATCATTTACCAACAGCATTTAGACCTTTGGTTCTCTCATTAATCAGCAAAGTGCTCATTGGAATTGCAGATCAGCCACAAGTTTAGAGGACATTCCTCTCCGCTCCGCTTCCTCGCAACGAGATCAAGCTGCCTGCCTGCAGACCTCAGGCTCAATCAGATCTAATGTCTCCTCTGACCTCACCCACTGGTGATATTTACTGTCTGCCTGGGAGCGATGTCTGGGTCTTCCACTGGTTGTCAATGCAATGACTGTCTAATATAGGGATGTAATAAGGAAAACTCAGCTCCCCAGGACAGAGCAACAGCAGGTACAAGAAACCATTTTTAATATGATATGAGTTGCAACTAGGGAACAACAATCCACATCAGAGCAAAAAGATTGTCCAACCTACCATGGCCCATATGCACGCCAAAGAATTAGGAATTAGAATACTAGAATGGACATGAACCTTCTTGTGATGGTCCAAAGGTCAGCCATGTTGGTCAGGGAGTTGGTCAACCATGATTTGGTGTTGTGATAAGATGTTGTGTAAAATAATGAATGAAAATAATTTATCTGCACTGATGTGTGTTAGCTAGCTAGCCAGACAGTTTTAGAGGAATTATTCAATACAAATTTCAAATTAACTGCCAATATGACAACATTCCATTCAAATAATGCAGTCATTCCACAGCCATACACTGGCTCAAATCGGTTACATTTACATTTTAGTCATTTAGCAGAGACTCTTATCCAGAGCGACTTACAGTAGTGAATGCATACATCTCATTTCATAATTATTTTTTTTGTACTGGCCCCCCGTGGGAATTGAACCCACAACCCTGGCATTGCACACACCATGCTCTACCAACTGAGCCACAGGGACAATGCACCTCAGATGCATTGCCTATGGTATTATGTAGTATACGCGCAACACATAACAAAACCACAGGGTTGAGTCCATTTAAGGTCGTCACAGGTTGACCCATGTCGCTACCAGGCACGTTAGATTTGAGATAAGCAGATGTTCACTTTATGAGGGACACAATGCTTAACTATTGCATACAACTCTCCAATGCAGTAGGGGAAGCAGACAGACAAGTAAAAGAGGCGTGGGGAAAACTCCCGAGGGGGAGACATGACGTAGTACCAGGACAGTGGGTGATGGTAAATATATAACAGACACATTAGGGACAAAATGGGAAGGTCCTTATCAAGTTTTGTTTATAACGAGGTCAGCAGTAAAAGTCCAGGGAAATTCATGATGGATAAGTGTCACTCATTGCAAGATTGTCCATTTTGATGACAAAGCGGAGCCTGGAGAAAAAATAACTGGTTGATTAGCAATTGGGGCCAATCTCGGGTGAAGAAGCATAGTAAGATGATCAGAACCAGATAAGCTTCTATGTTGTACACCGCAGTTGTCAAATTAGGGATATCTAGGTGAAATGTCCAACTTTTTCCTGATAATCGGGCCATGCTTACTTAGGGAAATCTATGCGAAATATCAATTTCTCTTGAAACCAGGACATGTTACTTTCACTTTTTTGTTTCCTTCATTTACAGGTTATGAGAATCTATCGTCTGAGGCTGCAGCAATATCCTTCGATTCAAGGACTCTACCTGAAACGATACAAGATCACCGGTGAAGTGCAGCCAGTGGAACGGAAGAAGTATTCCTCACTATCGGCAGACTGTCACAACACAATTTCTAATAGTTATCTATGTGGGACTGATACCAGTGAGGAAGAGCTGGTCACTTTTAAAGGACTTGGTGAGTGATTACCTTGCCAATAGGACAAGTAACTATTATTGACTTATAGACAATACTTTTTTGTTTCATGTTTTTTATTATTTTCTAAAAATACATTTTAAGTATATTTATTTTTTAAATAATAATATTTCGAAAGAAAAATACTCAACGCAGAGACAGAGGACGAAAGTCAATAGAGTAATAACGATCAAGGGAAATTGTGTAACGATTTTGTTTGGAGACGTAGTGGAGTCAGGCGCAGGACACAGGTATGAGTGCAAACAGTCTTGTTTACTCAAAAAACACAATCAAAAATCTCCAACAGCAAAACAACAGGGTTAGGAGAAACACCTCCAACAACCACTGACACGAAACAATCACGGACAAAACAGAAAGGGAAGCCAGAGGGTTAAATAAGGAACATAATAAGGGAATTGAAAACAGGTGTGTATAATTAAGACAAAACAAAACGAACAGGGAAACATGGATCAGTGGTGACTAGTAAGCCGGTGATGTCGACCGCCGAATGCCGCCCGAACAAGGAGAGGGGCCGACTTCGGCGGAAGTCGTGACAGTACCCCCCCCCCTTGACGCGCGGCTCCAGATGCGCGCCGACCCCGGCCTCGGGGACGACCCGGAGGACGGGGCGCAGGGCGATCCGGGCGGAAGCGGTGAAACTCCTGGATTAACGATGGGTCCAGGATGTCCTCCGCCGGTACCCAGCATTGCCCCCCCTGGGCCGTACCGCGCACTCCACGAGGTACTGAAGGCCCCTCGCCCGACGTCTGGAGTCCATAATGGCTCGTACTGTGTACGCCGGGGCCCCCTCGATGTCTAGAGGGGGCGGAAGAACCTCCCGCACCTCAGACTGCTGGAGCGGACCAGCCACCACCGGCCTGAGGAGAGACACATGGAACGAGGGGTTAATATGATAATCAGGGGGGAGTTGTAACCTATAACAAACCTCGTTCAGTCTCCTCAGGACTTTAAATGGCCCCACAAACTGCGGACCCAGCTTCCGGCAGGGCAGGTGAAGGGGCAGGTTTCGGGTTGAGAGCCAGACCCGATCCCCCGGTGCATAAACCTTGGCCTCACTGCGGTGGCTGTCGGCACTCGCCTTTTGCCGCCTGATGGCTCGTTGTAGTCGTACATGGGCAGCGTTCCATGTCTCCTCCGAGTGCCGAAACCATTCATCCACCGCAGGAGCCTCGATCTGGCTCTGATGCCATGGTGCCAGGACCGGCTGATAACCCAGCACACACTGAAAAGGGGTTAGATTAGTAGAAGAGTGGCGGAGGGAGTTTTGGGCCATCTCCGCCCAGGGGATAAATGACGCCCACTCCCCCGGCCGGTCCTGGCAATAGGACCACAGAAACCGACCCACCTCTTGGTTGACTCTTTCCACCTGTCCGTTGCTCTCGGGGTGGAAACCTGAGGTAAGGCTGACCGAGACCCCCAGGCGTTCCATAAACGCCCTCCAGACTCTAGACGTAAATTGGGGACCCCGATCAGACACTATGTCCTCAGGCACCCCGTAGTGCCGGAACACATGGGTAAACAGGGCCTCCGCAGTCTGTAGAGCCGTAGGGAGACCGGGCAAAGGGAGGAGACGGCAGGACTTAGAAAACCGATCCACAACGACCAGGATCGTGGTGTTACCCCGTGACGGGGGAAGATCCGTCACGAAATCCACCGATAGGTGTGACCACGGTCGTTGCGGAACGGGAAGGGGTTGTAATTTCCCTCTGGGCAGATGTCTAGGTGCCTTGCACTGTGCGCATACCGAACAGGAGGAGACATAAATCGGTGGTGACTAGTAAGCCGGTGACGTCGACCGCCGAACGCCGCCCGAACAAGGAGAGGGACCGACTTCGGCGGAAGTCGTGGCAAATTGTGATTTTTCTGTAATAAGGAATTATCAATGGAAGTGGTTGGTTTTTAATTCAACATCTGTTAGGAATGTCATTCCTGAACTTATAGCTATGTGTGGCATGTTCTCATTGGTCCAACCTGAAATAGGATACTTGTTATTTGGCCATTGGCTCAGTTTTATTGCAAGGAATTCTAATTGGTCAACCACAGGCTTGGGCTGGGTTATAAGCTACACCCCGTACCTTTGTTCTGTGGAGAGAATTACAGGAGAGACTCTCAGGCGAGCATCACAGAAGACAGGGGAGAATGACCATCTACTTCCAAGCATGATTTGTCCTATTTGAATAAACCAATTTTCCTCCCCCTGATTTGCGATGGGGTCTGTGTTATTAAAGAATAACATCAACTGCTAACAGGAATTATTCAATACTATTTTCTAATCAACCGCCAATGTGCCAACTTTCCATTCAAATAATGCAGTCAATCCACAGCCATACACTGGCTCAAATCAGTTGATGATAAATAAATACAAGTACTGACATGGTATCATATAATAGCACTCACAGCTTTCCAAGAAAACAAAATCTGAGAAATGTATGGGCTGTTTACATACATTTTAGAGGCTATTTATTCTGAAAATGTGTATAAAACCCGTATAAACTGCATTTATAATTATATGACAATATTTTAGGTTGACTATAATCCCATCACACAATTTCAGAACCATCACATGCCTTACTTGATATTTTCCTGCATAAGTAAAAGCAGGAAATGCCTTAACTATGCCTGTACTGTCATTGGCCCCATTATGGAACTTTTAGGGTTTATGACATAGCCCCTCTAATAATTTAATAGGATCTCTATGATGCTCAGCACCATATAATTAGAATCACGGAATTCCTATTCTAGTCATTCTGATTCTATCCTCGGCACTCTCATACTGTCGTAGTGACATGATCGGCCTATTTGTCTTACCACTAGAGAAATGAGAACATATTCTCCACTGTGACCCTTCTTCCTCCACTGTTCGTTTCATTATTTGTTTGTTTGTCTGTTTACTTCTGGTTGAAATCAATCTTACGGATGTAGGATCTTAATGCTTCAGTCTGGTTTTAGACCCCCATCATAGCACTGACTGCACTTGTGAAGGTGGTAAATTACCTTTTAATGGCGTCAGACTGAGGCTCTGCATCTGTCCTCGTGCTCCTAGACCTTAGTGCTGCTTTTGATACCATCGATCACCACATTCTTTTGGAGAGATTGGAAACCCAAATTGGTCTACACGGACAAGTTCTTGCCTGGTTTAGATCTTATCTGTCGGAAAGATATCAGTTTGTCTCTGTGAATGGTTTGTCCTCTGACAAATCAACTGTAAATTTTGGTGTTCCTCAAGGTTCCGTTTTAGGACCACTATTGTTTTCACTATATATTTTACCTCTTGGGGGATGTCATTCGAAAACATAATGTTAACTTTCACTGCTATGCGGATGACACACAGCTGTACATTTCAATGAAACATGGTGAAGCCCCAAAATTGCCCTCGCTGGAAGCCTGTGTTTCAGACATAAGGAAGTGGATGGCTGCGAACTTTCTACTTTTAAACTCGGACAAAACAGAGATGCTTGTTCTAGGTCCCAAGAAACAAAGAGATCTCCAGTTGAATCTGACAATTAATCTTGATGGTTGTACAGTCGTCTCAAATAAAACTGTGAAGGACTTCGGCGTTACTCTGGACCCTGATCTCTCTTTTGGCGAACATATCAAGACTGTTTGAAGGACAGCTTTTTTCCATTTACGTACCATTGCAAAAATCAGAAATTGTTCTGTCCAAAAATGATGCAGAAAAATGTATCCATGCTTTTGTTACTTCTAGGTTAGACAACTGCAATGCTCTACTTTCCGGCTACCCGGATAAAGCACTAAATAAACTTCAGTTAGTGCTAAATACGGCTGCTAGAATCCTGACTAGAACCCAAAAATTTGATCATATTACTCCAGTGCTAGCCTCCCTACACTGTCTTCCTGTTAAGGCAAGGCCTGATTTCAAGGTTTTACTGCTAACCTACAAAGAATTACATGGGCTTGCTCCTACATATCTTTCCGATTTGGTCCTGCCGTACATACCTACACGTACGCTACGGTCACAAGACGCAGGCCTCCTAATTGTCCCTAGAATTTCTAAGCAAACAGCTGGAGGCAGGGCTTTCTCCTATAGAGCTCCATTTTTATGGAATGGTCTGCCTACCCATGTGAGAGACACAGACTCGGTCTCAACCTTTAAGTCTTTATTGAAGACTCATCTCTTCAGTAGGTCCTATGATTGAGTGTAGTCTGGCCCAGCAGTGTGAAGGTGAACGGAAAGGCACTGGAGCAACGAACCGCCCTTGCTGTCTCTGCCTGGCGGGTTACCCTCTCTCCACTGGGATTCTCTGCCTCTAACCCTACTACAGGGGCTGAGTCACTGGCTTACTGGTACTCTTCCATGCCGTCCCTAGGAGGGGTGCATCACTTGAGTGGGTTGAGTCACTGACGTGGTCTTCCTGTCTGGGTTGGCGCCCCCCCTTGGGTTGTGCCGTCGCGGAGATCTTTGTGGGATATACTCGTCCTTGTCTCAGGATGGTAAGTTGGTGGTTGAAGGTATCCCTCTAGTGGTGTGGGGGCTGTGCTTTGGCAAAGTGGGTGGGGTTATATCCTGCCTGTTTGGCCCTGTCCGGGGGTATCATCGGATGGGGCCACAGTGTCTCCTGACCACTCCTGTCTCAGCCTCCAGTATTTATGCTGCAGTAGTTTATGTGTCGGGGGGCTAGGGTCGGTCTGTTATATCTGGAGTATTTCTCCTGTCTTATCCGGTGTCCTGTGTGAATTTAAGTATGCTCTCTCTAATTCTCTCTTTCTCTCTTTCTTTCTTTCTCTCTCTCGGAGGACCTGAACCCTAAGACCATGCCTCAGGACTACCTGGCATGATGACTCCTTGTTGTCCCCAGTCCACCTGGCCGTGCTGCTGCTCCAGTTTCAACTGTTCTGCCTGCGACTATGGAACCCTGACCTGTTCACTGTGATTACTATTATTTGACCATGCTCGTCATTTATGAACATTTGAACATCTTGGCCATGTTCTGTTATAATCTCCACCCGGCACAGCCAGAAGAGGACTGGCCACCCCTCATAGCCTTTCTAGGGAGTTTTTCCTAGCCACCGTGCTTCTACACCTGTATTGCTTGCTGTTTGGGGTTTTAGGCTGGGTTTCTGTACAGCACTTTGATATATCAGCTGATGTAAGAAGGGCTATATAAATACATTTGATTTGATAATAATCCTGCAGCAATAGGAAATGTGAATTATTATGTGGATTATAATTAATGGACATTTGTGTAGGGGTTGATACATTTTTAATAAGGGAAAAGCAAGTCTGAAATTTAAAAGTGGAAATTACAAACTTCAGAAGCCTTTTTCAACCAAATACATTACAAGTTTTACATTTCCTGCATTCCAGGAAAGTTCTCCTGCAACAGGCTGATCAAATTAAGATCCTACATCTGTACATGAACCATACTTGTCATAACAAAGACAAATGTTCCTGTCAAGTATTTAGTGAAAATATGATGATTATGCATGATCTTGGTGTAAACTAAATTAAAATAATTATACACCAAACTTACAGTTTAACATTATTTGCTATTATGGTTTGAGACTGTATACTAAACTGTATAATTTTGGTCTCGTAATTATAGCTACTTGATACCAGCCTATTCAGACCCAACACACTCATCCATTGGAATAATTTAGAAACATTTCTTTCAGCAGTGAGGGTAAGTCAATTCTACATGTGGACTTGTATGAGTGTGTGTGTATGTGTGTGTTTCATCAGCTAGAGCCCACAGTGCACACACACACATGCTTTGTTTTTAGTCAATAGTGATGGGAAATTCAGAGGAGTGCAGTGCACTGTGATTCAGAGAGGAAAATAAGCTTCTCTCTCTGTCATTCACAAGATCACTGGAGCATTGCAAGCACCCACCAATCTCATACCTTTCAGTAGGCCGAAGCTGTGGATTTCAGCACAACATGCCAAATAGCTTTGCATGGCTCTCTGACATCTGCAGTGGAAGACAGCAGAGCAGACAACAAGATTATGGCCATGAGCAGTGTATTTGGTGGTTATTCTGATGATAGTATATTATTAGTATTATGATGGGGGAAGATACAGTGTCTTCAGAAAGTATTCACACCCCTCAACTTTTTCCACATTGTGTTACAGCTTGAATTTAAAATGTATAACATTTAGATTTTGTTTCACTGATCACAATACCCCATAATGTCAAAGCGGATTGTACAAATTTAAAAAAAGTGAAAAGCTAAAATGTCTTGAGACAATAAGTATTCAACCCCTTTGTAAAAAATAGAAGTAGCAGACATTGAATATCCCTTTGAGCATGGTGAAGTTATTAATTACACTTTGGATGGTGTATCAATACACTCAGTCACTACAAAATTACAGGTGTCTGAACAGTTGACAGAGAGGAAGGAAACCGCTCAGTGATTTCACCATAAAGCCAATAGTGATTTTAAACCAGTTATAGAGTTAAATGGCTGTGATAGGAGAAAATAGTAAGGGGGTGTAAGTACTTTCTGAAGGCACCGTATATGTCTTTGAACATATGAAGAATTGTATTATTTGACCTAATTAAAAATAAACATGTAATTTTGTCTTTGACAGACATGAGCAAAAACTGATTTAAGTCTGTTCTGGAGTTCTGTGTGTGAGTGTGTGAGTGTGCGTCAGGGTAATCTTAAATGTAGTCATCTGTCAATCCTAGACCACAATCATTCTGAGTTAATTGACAAAGAACAGTCGCTCCTCTGGCATCATCACGACTTTCTATTTTGTAGTGTGAAAATACATATATTTTACAATGAAAGTATAAAAATACTAGCTACTCCTGGGAGTATACTGTAGCAGAAGATGCTCTGAAACTTCCTCCCTCTCCTCACTCTCTCTGCGGTGTCTGCAGTGCTACTGCTAATAATGTGCTTTTCTACATCTCCCATGTGGAATCACTTTGTAGTTTTCCAGGGCTTGCTACTTTTGCCAATTAGTTGACAGATGTTTTATTATTCTTTTTCAAAAAATGATCCCCCGAAACCCAAATCAAAAAGCTATGCTTTTCAGCCTTGAGTGCATCACCCCAGTCACAAACCTCAGGAGCTCCATGAGAATAGGCTCAGTGATCAAACACTTTACAATGACACATTGTTTACATGGCGGCTTTGACTTGGAGTGTTTGGGTGGTCAGTATTTGAAATATGGGGGTGGGAATATGTTGGCTTTAAGCATAATTTCATGAACAATGGGTGGGGGTGGGAATATGTCAAATTCAAGCATAATTTCATGAACAATACATTGTTGCCATGATTTTTTTTTTTTAAATCAATCGTATTCTATGTTAACGGCAAGTGATTGTTAATTTGCAGGAGATCTGTGGTTTATTTCAATAGGGACATGGACAGGTACAAACACATTGACTCATTGAATAAACAAACTAAACAATGTGTGTGTGTGCTTGTGTGTTTGTGTGTGTGTGTGTGTGTGTGTGTGCGTGTCTGCAGACAGAAATATTCTGAGCATGCCTGGCATATAGCCAATAGTACTCCATGCTGCCCTTTCTGTGGCTGAAGTGTCAGTTCCTAAAAGGCTTTTCAGAACCACCACAAGGGAAATGCACTATTAGATTAACCACAAGATTTATTCACTCCATTTCCCTTGATTACACAAATGAAGGAACTTTGTGTTTGCTTTGAACTTTCACAAGCTGCACAAATTGTTCGTTATCTTAACAAAATATACAGAAACGTATTTTCTTTGTTCACGTGAGGGAAGGACTTCAGGAGGCCACACGAGTGAACTTCCTTACGTTGTTAGTCTGCTATGGAGCAATATAACGATATGAGAAAAACACATTTCTAAAAGTAATGAAACTAGCCTGGAAGTCTACAGTCAAAATATGGACAATTGCATAATCATCATGCTAATGTGTATTATTGTGGAGCAGCCCGGTACAACAAATCAACAAGCTAAATGTCAGCAAATGATACAAAGCCTTGGATCCATTGTCAGGTATGGCCATCAACAATATATCAGTAACTATATTTTAGTCACTTAGCAGACACTCTTATCCAGAGCGACTTACATTTCATACAATTTCATACATTTTATTTCTGTGCTGGCCCCCCGTGGGAATCGAACCCACAACCCTGGCGTTGCAAACACCATGCTCTACCAACTGAGCTACAGCGAAGACTGTATGTGTTTTGCCTTGGACACTAGGCTGAAGCTGAATCCTCCACAGTGCTCTATGGTAAACACTAGTTAACCTGGGCCATTGTTTACATTAAATAAACCAGTTGGTAGCCTCTTGACCTCTAGTGCCCTGAGAAAAGTTAACTGGCCTTGTAAATAACAAGCTATAGGATGTAGTATAAAATAACTATCCAATTAATCAGGATCACAGCCGCTTCATTTTGGAAAGAGGAAACATATGTTCATTGGTGAAGATCTAATGATCCAGTCTTCAACTTAATAAAAATAATAATAACAATACCTTTTTTTAATTGAAAAAATTACTGCAATGTGCTACAGTGAGTGCATAAGATAAATCAAAATGAGGGACCTAGACATCAAGTAACACACCCTTACGAGGACAGACTGACAACAAGTAACACACCCTTACGAGGACAGACTGACAACAAGTAACACACCCTTACGAGGACAGACTGACAACAAGAAACACACCCTTACAAAGACAGACTGACAACAAGAACACAACCTTACACGGACAGACTGACAACAAGAAACACACCCTTACAAAGACAGACTGACAACAAGAACACAACCTTACACGGACAGACTGACAACAAGAACACAACCTTACACGGACAGACTGACAACAAGAACACAACCTTATACGGACAGACTGACAACAAGAACACAACCTTACACGGACAGACTGACAACAAGAACACAACCTTATACGGACAGACTGACAACAAGAAACACACCCTTACAAAGACAGACTGACAACAAGAACACAACCTTACACGGACAGACTGACAACAAGAACACAACCTTACACGGACAGACTGACAACAAGAACACAACCTTATACGGACAGACTGACAACAAGAAACAACCTTACAAAGACAGACTGACAACAAAAACACAGATTACACTGATAATGTATTGAATAATCCTGCTTTCATTCCTGGTGGCAATTAGTGCACTCTGAGTTAAAGTACAGTACTGTATATTTAAATGTTGGTATCGAACACCATCAGCCATACATACAATGCATTCGGAATGTATTCAGATCCCTTGACTTTTTCCACATTTTGTTAGGTTACAGCCTTTTCTAAAATGGATTAAAAACAAATCTTCAGGAACACACAATACCCCATAATGACAAATCGAAAACAGGTTTTTAGAATTTTAATTGACATTTTTTATTTAATCCATTTTAGACTAAGGCTGTAACATAACAAAATGTGTAAAAGATGAAGGGGTCTGAATACTTTCCGAAGGCACTGTATGTAGATATCTGTATATGTCTACATAATTGCTCATTAATCGTATTATTTTACAAATATTTTTCATCACTGGCAATACATTGCGATTTATAATATGTGACATTTTGGTCAAGCAGGTCTGGATAGCTTAGTAGAGTTGGGGTGGTTGTGTCCCAAATGGTTCCCTATTCCCTTTAAAGATTACTACTTTTAACCAGAGCCCCCAGGTACATTAACATCTCTTTCATGTGTCACCTCTGAACTGGAGCTTTCTAGAAAACCTGTCGCTAACCTCTTAACTTATTTTCAGATCATGGACAGACGAGTAAAGCTGCAGGCACCTGGTGTGACATCACACTAACATTGAAGTGCTCGACGGCATTTTGGGTCGACTGTCAAACTGACATATCCTGACTCTGTCACAAATTCAAGTGTTATCACTTAAGACCTTTCTGCCCTTTAAAGGGACAATGGATGTGGTACTGCGCTACTTCCTATTCCTCTCCTTTTTGTTTAGAGGTAGAGGGGAAAAAGTAGGATTTTGAAAAAAGTTGGATAATTGGATTTTACTTTTACTCTCTTGCATGCCTGCGTGCATGTGTGTGTGTGTGTGGCAGGGGGTTCGTCGATGTTATATGCTTTTCCGTGTGTGTGTGTGTGTGTGTGTGTGTGTGTGTGTGTGTGTGTGTGTGTGTGTGTGTGTGTGTGTGTGTGTGTGTGTGTGTGTGTGTGTGTGTGTGTGTGTGTGTGTGTGTGTGTGTGTGTGTGTGTGTGTGTGTGTGTGTGTGTGTGAGAGAGACAGAGAGATAGGGGGAAGCGTGGACATTTTGGGCTTGTATATTTAGGCACATTGTCTGGACACAGAAAATGAGAATGGATGGGATTGTAATTGCTGAATGGAGATATTCACATGCTGTGAAATTAGGAAAAGCTGACTGAAAAACCTCCCACGGGCAAAACAAGTCAAAATAAAGTAGTTGTCATGGTGACAGATGCATTCAGATGGAGTCAAGTGGAGTTAGCTAACCTAAAAGACAAAAGGTGTGGATGGATCTTCTAATGAAAAAAGTTTCATTGACCTTAAAGAGAAGGTCTTGTCTTTTAAATTACTTTACAGTCGTACGTTAATCTATGGCCAAATTGCTTTTTGTGTTGTTGCTTCAAAAGAACCCCACAACATGAGTTAGAACTGCCTTTTTATGTAACACAATGAAGCTGTTAATGCAAATAATGGAGACATTTTATTCCATCTCATTATGATAGAAGACATTTTATTCCATCTCATTATGATAGAAGACATTTTATTCCATCTCATTATGATAGAAGACATGTTATCCTCCCTCTGTCCGTAGTGTAAGTATCAATCCCATATGTTGAACCAAGATGATGCAGTGACACTATCTCATCACAACTGATATTAATAGCAATATATTTTTTATAATAAGGCTGTAATGGCTGTTGAAATGTCTTCATGTGGATGTTTAAACTACAAACACTGCATTGATCTCATCTGTTTTCATCCAAAGTAGCAGCCTATACTATAGATCACCAGGCATGCTAACTAGACCACAGTGCATCCCTAGCATTCAACCACACTAATCAAACCTGTGTGGCAACATTGAGAGATCCGGTGCAGTCTGTCACACTGTACGACAATGGTAGAGACAATGGCACCAGACTGCCTGCTTGGTCTCCGATACTGCTGCTATGGGTTAAGTTTAGTTATGTAAGACACAGGCTGCTTCTCAAATGTCACCCTTTTCCCTATTAAGTGCACTACTATTGACCAGGGACCATAGTCAAAAGTAGTGCACTATACAGGGACAAGGTGCCATTAGGGATGGAGCCCTAACTGAGATGTGGGGATATTTGTTTCGAGTTCAAAGTGTACTGTGTGTAAATGAATAATGGGCCCTTTTAATAGGCCGTGGTAATGAGCTGCTGTACATCAGAGGAGAAGAGGACCCAGGGGGGGATGCAAACGCATGAAGGCACAAAGTATTTGAACCCAGTTCTGGCCTGAACTCAGCCTCAGCCCCCATTGGCCCATTGCCTGTAGCCCACTGCCTGTACACAGAGTGGTGAACTAACCCATGCTGCTCAGCCCTCAGGGAAAGAGCGAAGAGCCACAATACTGTGTGGTAGAGAGAAGTGCAGAGGTACCAATTTAATGGATGACTTTAATGATGTTTGCAATAAATGTGATGTAAACATATAATCTGCACCGTGTGCTTTCTAAACGTGTAACGTCTCAGTCTAAACAAACAATTTAAGGTAAATATATGTTGCATCCTAAATGGCACCCTATCCCCTTGTATTAAGTCAGATAGCATGTCGATTCTGCTTGCAATGATCGGTTGAGGGACGAGTGGTGCCTAGGAGTGACGCCATCTGACTTAAAACAATGACACTATCCCCTATATAGTGCACTACTTTTGACCAAAGGCCATAGGTTGGGAATAGGGTGTCATTGGAGACGTAGGCAGCCATTTGGAGGTAAATCTAGATTTCTATAACAATCAGCTACAGCAGCAGGTCTTGATCCCTGTTCCTCTTTGTCTGTGTGTTTGAACGTGAACCTGCTGAAGGTCTCTATGATACCACTGAGATGATGGTCTACCAACCCCACGCTGGGTTAATGACCTTTCAGTTTACTCTGGTTTTAACTGGCACCCCCTGAACCCCAGGTCATATGAGATGAGCCGTGATGTGGTGGATGAGAGAGGGAAGGAGAGGCATCTGTCTGTCTGTCGAACCCATGCAGAAGCTTGTGGAGGTTCTCGTTCTACTAGTAGACCTTGACTGGGAAGATCCAGTTTGATATGCATGAGAAGGATGTGCTCAATCTTTTGCTAGTGTTAGAGCACAGTGACGTGTTGAAATGATACCACATAGAAATGTAATGAGTATAACATGCTTGGAACCTATGACCATTCTAATTATATGTGTTAAAAACTGCATGATAATGAAATGAGAACATACTGGACCATCGCTGTCTGTGATACTGCATGGCATACCGGTATTACTATACACAGCTCAGTCTTAACTTAATTATTTCATATTAAGAGCCCAAACTAAACTAACATTCATTATTATGGCAGGTAGCCTAGTGGTTAAAGCGTTGGGCCAGTAACCAAAAGGTTTGCTGGATCAAATTCCTGAGCTGACAAGGTAAAAATCTGTTGTTCTGCCCCTGAAAAAAGCAGTTAACCCACTGTTCCTAGGCTGTCATTGTAAATAAGAATTTGTTCTTAACTGACTTGCCTAGTTAAATACATTTTTTTAAATAATTACAGGTGGAGTTCATTCAGAAGTCTTATTTAAATTGTTCAGCAATCCACCTCTGTGGCTTTGAGAAGTAGACTACGTAGCTGACTATACAGTGAGGTGGATCTGAAAATGACAGGAAACTGAAGGAGTATATTTGAAAAGCTTTACCGTCATTGCACTCAAGTTACTGTAAGAGCTCATGTTTTATATCAGGTCACAGTATGATGATGCAAGAAGCAGGTAGAACAAAAACACCAAAATATTTGATGATTTTTTTTAATCATTACTCCAATAAAAAATACATTCATACAGAAATAACTATTTTACAAAACAATTTGAAAAAAAACAAAAAACATGCCATTAATCAAACAAAAATAAACCTCAATTTTTTTCAGCAATAAAGATTCTTTAGTTAAAGATAGGGCTGACAATTTGCAGTTTTGATTATAGAAAGCGGTTCAGTGTGTAATCCCTCCAACAATCAGTTTCATTTCTCTTTACTGAATCATTCCCCATTCAAGCTAGAAAATGTAAATCATTCTCCAACACTGTAGCAGACTATCAGAAGTGAACAATACATCATTTGTTTTCAGTTTGTTGAGCCATTAGTACTCTCTCAAGTTAAATGTGGCCTGGTCTTTGTTTTTCATAAACAAACTGCACAATTTAGATTTGTTTGGTCCCTTACCCTGCAAAATATAAGCTTCTTTGAAAAAAACTATTTTTAAACAACACATATTTTGCATGGTTTGATATCCACAATGTACATTTTAAAAGGAGACTTTCCAACAGTACAGTTGACCAGATCAACTGTACTGTACAATGGTATGGGGTTAAAACAAGGACGTCCATACAGGTCAATAAGCAATAAGCATCCACTGTCAGTTTGAGAGCACTCATGTCAGGTAAGCGGTTAACAATTCAACAGACACTAAACATGCCATGGCCTGACCAGAATTGGTTATTTGCAATCAATCTTAATTGACCAAGGCCTTCGTGGCCGAGCAGATCACGAGAACTCCACCCCCCAGCCAACTAGGAGACTCTATAATTGACAGTAACTTACCTAATTTACCATCCCACATTCAATTTTAAGTACATAACATACCACATTATGCTACTACACAGTAGTAAACCATTTCAAATTTAATTGTTTCAAGTGCTCTACAATTGTGTCTGGGCTCAAGATAATTTTCAAAATATTTTGATTTTGTCTCAATGGATAGATAGATACTGCATGTATGTTGACAAATGATGCACAGAAATGTAAAATGTCAGTAAGTATAAAGCTGACTTTTATTCAAGTTGAGACTGACCTAGACAAGGGCAAAAGGTGTGGCCATATGAATCAGAGCCTTAATAAAGCTATTCAAATCATACACTACTGCATTTCAACCCCCCTGTGAGTGATCTATTTATCTGGACAAGGCCACTTACATAAGGCCTCATTAAGGTCAACAGTGCATTTACAGATATAGAAAAAGAGGAGAGCAAGAGAACAAAAATAAAATAAATTTAACGGAATAGAAAACTATTCCATGATCAAGACAGTTGCCAAGCAATAGTGATATCTCCAGACATACAAAACAAAAGGAAACAAGTCGCTGCTTCATGTTTCTGTACAATAATGTGGTATCTATGGTGTAAAACAGATGTATAGCTGCTTGTTATTGGGGTTTGCCATCATTATAACTCATCGAGTGACAAACAAACCCAAGATCATGCAACTTCTGGTATAATGAAGGTTTTAATGTTGTGTACAACCTTTAGATACAGAGCTTACACAATGGACAACAAATGAGCTTTGTAGCATTAACTTTGAGACGCGCTACTTAATACATTGCACAATTTATATCTGCGCCAAACAATCCACTTCCCTCCTCCCCACCTCGTTTAAGAGTGTCCTACCACCTCCTCTCAGATGGGGGCGCTCTCTCTCAAACCTCAAACTGGCAGCCCAGACACACACACTGCCAAACCCAGCCTAGATTCAACCAATGCCCCACACAACAGCACAACACGCTTGCATTCATTCATGACCACAAAACGAGACAATAAACCCCCAGCCCACACATAACATCCCCTCAACGCCATTCAGCTCACAACCATACACTTAATAGTCATATCCACAGGCAGGCATTCAGTCACAGGCATTCTCACAAGAAACAACACACGTTTATTGGAGTAGTATCGCTGCATGTGTCCAGACCAAGAACTAACTCCACAAAGCATCAGACACCATACAAAGAAAAAACTTTATTTCTTGTCCTCTCAGACATTTTCTTATTTCTCTCTAGCGGATCTCTTCATTCTCCGTCATCCTTGGTGGTTTCCATGATTCTTTTTCCAGAATGTGTCGACCTTCAGAGCTCTTTCCTCCGAGAGGTCTTGGAGGCACTAAGTATGGTGCAGAAATTGCCTGCATGCTTTTACTGGGGCACGCTCCCCTTGTTCACCTTCCTCCCCTCTCAGGGCACTGCACCTCCCCACAGACAGGTTAGGAGACCGTCAGGACCATCCCTCAACACTGCTCTACTCTGGGGCCCAGCTCTTAGATGTGTCTCTTCATGTGAAGCGCCAAATGGTCTGAACGAGAGAAACACCTGCAAGGAGAAAGAAAGCAAATTAGTCTCAGCATTTTTAAAATAGGTAAAAGACTAATATAACAGCAGTAATATTCAAGTCAATATTTCAGGTGCATGGATTTACCTTAGCTGCCCAAACATTTAAAAATTGTTAATGACATTTACAATATTTCTCAATAAAATATTTAAAACAAACAAAAGATAAATCAATCCCTAAACACTTCTCCTACCTGTCACAGTGACTGCATTTAAACGGCTTTGCCCCAGTGTGCTTCCTGAAGTGTCTGGTTAGCTCATCACTCCGTGCAAAACGCCACTCACAGCCTTCCCATGAGCACCTGTAAGGCTTCTCACCTGCAAACAGAAAACAAATGATATTATTACTGTGTATCAAAAGAGAGCATGAAGGACAGTGCTCCATTATGTTTCCAAATCAGAAATAGACATAACATACTATAAGTTCTACATACTACTAGAGTACTACAACTTGTAAAAATATGAGCTGTGATGTACAGCTTAACAATAGTTGAATAAGCAAACTCCGAGCTTATAAAGTGGGTGGGTGAGAAGGGATAAACGTAGACGATTTCTAACGGTGAAAATTCCATTAGCTCTGGTAACATAGTTTGCTTGGAATGTTGGAACCTTGCTCATGTGCAAGACAGCTGTAAACAGCAAGAGGTCAGAGGTGACAACTGCTCACATAACTCAGTAAGGAATAACTGTCAATGTAAAATTCCCACCACACCCTACATTTAAATGATTCAGTCATTTTCTTTTCCCATAGTGAAATGTGATCTGCTTTCAAGATCCAGTCCACATCCTCTATGGCTGGCTTGGCCATGCCCACAAAAGGTTGCCATGTCACCCCTCCCCCTTAGTTAACGTGAAGTCAAAGATGCTGTGGGAATTAGTTCACAGTTTAGACCTTCCTTCTAGTGAACTATTCCAAGAATGCAGAGACCAAATTCATGAGTAGAAATCAAAACAAATACTCTTGTAAGCCTATGAATATGTAAATTTTTTGATTAGGTTTAAATATAGTCCCTCCTGAAACAGAATAATCTTCTGAATGTTCTTTGTAAAGTAAATGGCTGCAGATTCAGAATAGTGATGACATAACCAGCTGGTCTGGATTTTCCTTTCCAAGGCCTCTCTGCTGTGACAACAGCATTAGTATGTGGGTAACAACACCCACCACCACTCTTTCTGGACTGGCCTACATTACCTGTATAATATTAGTCTAGGGCCTGGTCGAATAGCTCAGAGATTCTGCTCTTTTATATCCATATATACACACTTGGATGGGAGGAGGTGTTGTTGGGTCATGCAGTTTACCTGTACACAATCAATGATTTACCTGTATGTGTACGCTGGTGTGCTTTCAAGTGGGAACTTTTCGTGTAGACCTTACGGCATCCGTTGAAATGACACCTGTGGACCCGCCTCCTCCCATCTGGAGAATCCTCCCCGTTGGCTAAGCTTCCCCTCTCCGCCGTTCGTCCACCAATGCCCCCGGTATGTATTTTCCCAGGTGAGTGCAACACGGTCTGTATACCGCTCCACACCTGGGAGGATATGGAGGAGGCCTCCTTGCTCACCTCAGGAGAAGATGGTGGAGTACTGATAACAGTGGAACTCAGGTCCTCTCCCTCTCCCATAATGTCACTCAGTGGGTTGGAGGTGAAGTCGAGGGTAGGGGAGAGGTCATCGGAGCCGTCGGACGCCTCGCTGCTGGCATCGGAGTTAAAGCTGTTGGCCTCCTGATTGTCTTCCTCCTTAATGTGAGTGAGGATGTTTGGGTCGGACGTGGCCTTCTCCCCACAGGCCAGGATCATCCAGAGGTCCTCCTGGCTCGTCTCAAACTTGATGTCTGTGGCCGAGACGTAGGGCTCGCTCTGGAGGTAGCGCTCCAACTCCAGACATGTCTGATGGGATAAGGGAAGAATTAGGACACAATGTAGGAAACAACCCATATATACACCCACAGATGGAGGAGAGGATAATGAGTAAAACATGTAGGAAACAACCCATATATACACCCACAGATGGAGGAGAGGATAATGAGTAAAACATGTAGGAAACAACCCATATATACACCCACAGATGGAGAGGATAATGAGTAAACCATGTAGGAAACAACCCACATATACACCCACAGATGGAGGAGAGGATAATGAGTAAACAACCCACAGATGGAGGAGAGGATAATGAGTAAACCATATAGGTTTACTGTGCACTATTTGCATCAGCTGGTTTCAAAACCTGGGGGAGTACAGAAATGTTTCTCTTTGGCAGCAGGTTGTTGGTGTGGCGGGGGGGAGAATCATGGTCAACATATAATTATGATTTTTAACGCTTTAAACCATGTAGGAAACAACCCATATATGCACACACTGATGGAGGGGATAATGAGTAAACAACCCACACACACGAGAGGAGAATGAGTAAACCATGTAGAAAACAACCCACATATACACCCACAGATGGAGGAGAGGATAATGAGTAAACCATGTAGGAAACAACCCACATATACACCCACAGATGGAGGAGAGGATAATGAGTAAACCATGTAGGAAACAACCCACATATACACCCACAGATGGAGGAGAGGATAATGAGTAAACCATGTAGGAAACAACCCACATATACACCCACAGATGGAGGAGAGGACAATGAGTAAACCATGTAGGAAACAACCCACATATACACCCACAGATGGAGGAGAGGATAATGAGTAAACCATGTAGGAAACAACCCACATATACACCCACAGATGGAGGAGAGGATAATGAGTAAACCATGTAGGAAACAACCCACATATACACCCACAGATGGAGGAGAGGATAATGAGTAAACCATGTAGGAAACAACCCACATATACACCCACAGATGGAGGAGAGGATAATGAGTAAACCATGTAGGAAACAACCCACATATACACCCACAGATGGAGGAGAGGATAATGAGTAAACCATGTAGGAAATAGGAATATAAACAACATATGCAGTACATATATAGACAATGTACAATTCTGAAGGCAGTGGAGTGCATGTAACGGGTGTCCTCTGAGACTCTATGGTTGCTTCCCAAATGGCACCCTATTCCCTTCATAGTGAAATACTTTTGACCAGGGCCCACAGGGTTGTGGTCAAATAGTGCACTATATAGGGAATAGGGTGCCTTTTGAGAAGCGGACTAGATCAGGGAAGGTTAGTAAACACATTTCCTTAGAAGAAATTACTCAGTTGGTGGCGGTGCTCTTTCCTCCAACATAGCTGTCATCATGCACAATTATATCATTTACATATGCTACAGGGGCCCCCTGTGTGTTAGGGAAGTGCTTGTAGATATTTTAAATGTATCTATTATTCAGCATAATGTGGATTTAATAAGGCATCCAGTGGCATTGCTAGAAATAACATGGCACACAAGGGAATGGAGGAGGTAGGCCTGGTTCAAGCAGGTCCATGAAAAGCTTTATTTATTAATACTGCAAGAGCTACATACATTTATGGGCTTCTTTTTAATTCTAAAAAGGAAGTAAGGACTCTTCCGTAAAGCGTGACAACCCGAAAGTGACCACTAACTTCAATATATTGAAAAGTAACAATATTAATAATGAATTAATTTCAAACTATTTGGGTATAGAAAACATCAGTTATAACCAATATACATTATAGGGTAAGTTGTTTTGTAATAGATTTCTGGCAAACCTAAAAAATACTTTGTATTCTTTGCGAACATTTATTTTCAACAGGGCAGAATGGATCTCTGGCGAGCTTTAAATGCCTCAGACCGCATGGAGAGTGAACGGCCCCAAGCCCGCATATGGAAGGGAAACTACACCGTGTAGCAAATTCACTTCAATCACTCAGCAAAAAAATTTAAAAAAAAAGAATACCTAGTTTCTCGAATATTATGGAATTCCTATGAAAACACATGTGGAGTGAGAGATGGTGGTAATTTTTAACAAAATAATTTGAAGACGCACATACTCGTCTCCGCTAATTCCAAATACGAGCTCTCTCTCTCACACAACACACACACATTTTCACGATGACGCATCAGTCGCCTCTAAAACGGAATAAAAACAATGTCTCGTGGTTCACTCATTGGACTAGGCCGTTAGCGTAACTAATATAATTGCAACGTGCATGCTTGTGTTGTTACATATACATGCATGGAATTTACTAAGGTGTCAAGAACGTGCTACAAGTCCAAATAGTAAAACTTTTTGTTGTTCTGCATTCCTGACAGCTTGCATCTCCACTGACAGCAACCTGCAGTTGCGCACAAGTTTACTGCGATGTGGGGAAAAAAAATGTCATTCATTTTAGAGTGTTTCTCTGTAAAAATAGGACTATTCACAAATATAAATACCTGCTGCCAGTACTCCTCGAGAGATGGTAAAGCTGAAAAGTATCCGGTGTCATGTACAATCTGGAGCTCCTGAAAAATGCTGCACATAGGAATAACATCCATTTCGCTCCTATATAGATGCAGCTGAATTACACCCAAAATTCAAGGTAGTTGAATTGTCTTTTTTTTTTTTTTTAAACGTGCGTCTTCGATGTATTAGCATGTATAATATGCTGTTGTAAAAAAGTTGAGAGAAGTAGGTCTGACTATCGCCTTCCAGTGGTGAAAGTGTTCTTCGGAGAACGCTCTTTCTGGCTTGCTTGCTCTAATAGATAGCAAACACTGAACTCCCTGAAAGTCCGTCGACACTCTGTAAACTTCCCTATTCAAAATCTTACAGCCAGCCTTCCCCACGTGATTAAATTACGCTTTCGTGATACTGACCAATCGGTTAGCCAATGTGTAATACCCGCCCACCTTGACGATCTTCTGTGATATGGTTGGTGCGATGACTGAATACTCCTTCATTCCCATTGGACCATGTGGGCTCTATTTTTAGAGCAGTATATAAAGTTTTCACGCTTACTAAAGCGAAGAATCCACATCTCTGTCGGTATAGTATGATTTCAGCTTACCTTCCAAGTGGCAGTGTTGGTTACAGCTGACTATTATGGCACAAGTTTTAAAATATAATAATTTCTTGACATTTATTCTGGTGTTTGTATTGATATTTTAACAATTTTCATGAATTAGTTTTACTCAATACTTATGTCACTGTGACTGTGACTGAACTAACAGACGATCTATTTTACACAGCTTGGAACACCATCCTATGGGACGGAATATAGGGGTGGCATCCAATCAACACCATTCCGGAAAGAGACACTGTGGAAAACAGTGGCCAATGTAACAACTTTGCAAACAAGACTTTGTCACACCATTTAGATTAAAACATACATTTCAGTGATTGGACAGTGATTGAGTGTATGTTTGATTAAATAGCAGCCCCAGCTGATAATGTCATTGTGATTATCCCAGACCCAGCTGATGTTTCTCATTTCCCCCTGGTTATTTTAGTCTCTTCAGAAAGGCTACCATCATGCAGGGAAGCTTTAAAATAGCCTATATCAGACCTTTATAATTCCATCTTCTTGATTATTTTCTCAAATAGAATATAGGTTGTGGAGAAAGAGATCTCAATTTGAGTTGCCTACTGTAAATATCGCCCACCTAGGCACTAAGCTTGATAAACATTTCTAATAAAAGCTCACTGCTTTAGAATGACAATCATAAGTATCCTGGCATTTGTGAGGCAGTAGAGGAACAAATGTAGCTGATCCTACACCACCCCAGGTTTAAACAAGAGAATAGCGAACTCTGCCTAACATATGTACAGTACATACAGGTTCCTAAAGTGGCAAAATAAAAATGTAAACAGGTTGTACGTTTCTAAATTAAAAAATGTTGTCCTTCAACATTTGTCAAAACCTCAATCTTCTATCTTTTAAGCCTGGTCAAAAGACAAGGAGCACACAGTAAAACACATTGAAATATACAAACAAACAAAAACAGGTTCTCGTTGTGCACGGTCGAGGGAAGCACTACCTAAACATTCATTCAACTTCAAATCAAATCAAATACGTACATATTTAGGCAGACACATGGCAACTTCCCCCAGGGGGCCACACCTCAAAGTGCCAGTATTTAAAGAAACAGTCAGCCAATGAAATTATAGGATCAATCATTCAATTAGCAAGACAGAAGCATGTACAGTGGGGGAAAAAAGTATTTGATCCCCTGCTGATTTTGTACGTTTGCCCACTGATAAAAAAAGGATCAGTCTATAATTTTAATGGTAGATTTATTTGAACAGTGAGAGACAGAATAGCAACAAAAATATCCAGAAAAACACATGTCAAAAAAGTTATAAATTTATTTGCATTTTAATGAGGGAAATAAGTATTTGACCCCCTCTCAATCAGAAAGATTTCTGGCTCCCAGGTGTCTTTTATACAGGTAACGAGCTGAGATTAGGAGCACACTCTTAAAGGGAGTGCTCCTAACCGCAGCTTGTTACCTGTAAAAAAGACACATGTCCACAGAAGCAATCAATCAATCAGATTCCAAACTCTCCACCATGGCCAAGACCAAAGAGCTCTCCAAGGATGTCAGGGACAAGATTGTAGACCTACAGAAGGCTGGAATGGGCTACAAGACCATCGGCAAGCAGCTTGGTGAGAAGGTGACAACATTTGGTGCGATTATTCGCAAATGGAAGAAACACAAAATAACTGTCAATATCCCTCGGCCTGGGGCTCCATGTAAGATCTCACCTCGTGGGGTTGCAATGATCATGAGAACGGTGAGGAATCAGCCCAGAACTACACGGGAGGATCTTGTCAATGATCTCAAGGCAGCTGGGACCATAGTCACCAAGAAAACAATTGGTAACACACTACGCTGTGAAGGACTGAAATCCTGCAGCGCACGCAAGGTCCCCCTGCTCAAGAATACATATACATGCCCGTCTGCCAATGAACATCTGAATGATTCAGAGGACAACTGGTGGAAGTGTTGTGGTTAGATGAGACCAAAATGGAGCTCTTTGGCATCAACTCCACTCGCCGTGTTTGGAGGAGGAGGAATGCTGCCTATGACCCCAAGAACACCATCTCCACCGTCAAACATGGAGGTGGAAACATTATGCTTTGGGTGTGTTTTTCTGCTAAGGGGACAGGACAACGTCACCACATCATTTGACGGGGCCATGTTCTGTCAAATCTTGGGTGAGAACCTCCTTCCCTCAGCCAGGGCATTGAAAATGGGTCGTGGATGGGTATTCCGGCATGACAATGACCCAAAACACACGGCCAAGGCAACAAAGGAGTAGCTCAAGAAGAAGCACATTAAGGTCCTGGAGTGGCCTAGCCAGTCTCCAGACCTTAATCCCATAGAAAATCTGTGGAGGGAGCTGAAGGTTCGAGTTGCCAAACGTCAGCCTCCAAACCTTAATGACTTGGAGAAGATGTGCAAAGAGGAGTGGGACAAAATCCCTCCTGAGATGTGTGCAAACCTGGTGGCCAACTACAAGAAACGTCTGACCTCTGTGATTGCCAACAAGGGTTTTGCCACCAAGTACTAAGTCATGTTTTGCAGAGGGGTCAAATACTTATTTCCCTCATTAAAATGGAAATCATTTTATAACATTTTTGACATGCGTTTTTCTGGATTTTTTTGTTGTTATTCTGTCTCTCACTGTTCATATAAACCTACCATTAAACTGATCATTTCTTTGTAAGTGGGCAAACATACAAAATCAGCAGGGGATCAAATACTTTTTTCCCCCACTGTATGATAAGCAAATGGAGGCTCATTGACATTTATGCAAAAATATGTTTTGCATTGCTTTGCATATTGTACAATATGAGCTAATTGATGATTTCATTAATATATTGATAGCCTACATTATGTCCCAACAAACAACAGAATATACTAGATATTCAAAAAATGTTTAATATAAATGTTTTCAGCTAAATAGTCCAACATTATATGGGTGCAAAACGCATCTGAAGAATTGCATAAGATCTGGGATAAAGTTGAATTCCAGGAAAACAAACAAGCACATTGAAAAGTTAAAGAGAGCTTCGATAAACAACATTTTTGGAACAGAAACCCATTGTCTCATCCACCAGCCTAGTCAGTCTGCTGCTTTCTACCCTTTGCCCTACTGAGTCTCTTTAGTCAGTCTCAGCTGTAGGCATATTTGCAACACTCAGCATCAGATTTTGCCATAAGAGATAGTTTTTACTTGAGGCCGCCATTATTAGCCTAATAATGATAATTTTGCTCAACAAACATCCATTATGTAGACTTTGATTTGATGTTCAAAAATGAATTTGATTTAAGATTGAAATTCACCTGTCCTAAGAATCTCAGGAAACTGACAAGATAAACACATTCTAAGGATACCGTTTATTTGTGTCATCATGAGACAAGTTTAATCTGCTTGGAATGGATTCAACTTCAGCATCTGTTTGGGGGATAAACAAGTAAAATAGCTTGAGTCGTAACTCAATGACGCCAAGACCAGCTTGTGACTAAATGCTCAATTAAATTAGATGATCCATTGAATCTTCCACAATGAATAACCCTTAATGAACTTTTCTGGAAATATTTTCATCAAACTGTAAAACCAGGCTCTGCAGATTCTGAATGTTAGGAAACAAGTTCAATACATTTTCACTGTGGGGCCAAGTTGGATGACCCAGCAAATATGTTTAAAATATTTGATAGAACATGAGGTCTCTGCTGAGGAACTCTCCAGGGCTGCATGCCAATTGGCACTCTATTTCCTATATAGTGCAGTACTTTTGGTCAAAAGTAGTGCACTAAATACAAAATAGAGTTCAATTTGGGATGCAGACCAGCTCTTTTCTGTGTGTATAGACTACCACTCTGCAATAACTGAAGTGAAAAGATGGCAGTGGCTTGTGCTCAGGAGGAGAGACCTCATCCAGTCCAGCTGAATATGACTCACAGTGTCTCATAACCAGCTCTCAGCAAAACAGATGCCTTCACTTTACCTTGACCAATAAACCATCAAGTGTGTCAATGTAAGACCTTTTCCGGAGTTTATGACATGAAAAACAACATTAAAAGAGCACTATTCAATGCTTTAAAATATTGGAAGTAAGGCGATGCATTGATATCAGTCTCTGATCTTAGTTGCTGTGAATGTGTATATTTGGCCCTCTTTTTGATATATGGGGGGTCAATCGGGGTCATTGACAGAATAACATATAGAACTTACCTTATGTGCCATCCTGAATTTTCCGTGCATACCTGAGGCATGCTTCTATCCTGAACTCCCATGTAAATATTTCATCGGGAACATGTGAGTATACTGAAAAAGATTGTATACTGAACAAGGTTGAATACTGAACAAGATTGCATACTGAACAACATTGTATACTGAACAAGACTGTATACTGAACAAGATTGTATACTGAACAAGATTGTATACTGAAAAATACTGTATACTGAACAAGATTGCATACTGAACAAGATTGTATACTGAAAAATACTGTATACCGAACAAGATTGTATATTGAACAAGACTGTATACTGAACAAGATTGTATACTGAACAAGATTGTATACTGAACAAGATTGTATACTGAAAAATACTGTGTACTGAACAAGATTGTATACTGAAAAATACTGAATACCGAACAAGATTGTACATTGAACAAGATTGTGTACTGAACAAGATTGCCTGAGTCCTTACAGTATATCACAAACAGATAAAACTGTGTGCAGCAATCCCAACCTACACGACAGTTAGAACACATTGAAACCTGAATGATGTAATAAAACCTGATCATGACTATAATAAACATGTTATAATTTATGTAAAATGTATGTAAAAAAAATATGACTTAATTCACAAACGTTCAGTAGTGTAGGATATGACATTTCATTAATAATCTATAGAAGATTTTGATGTATTTTTCTTCATCCTTGACAAAAAAAACTGTGATTTTCTAACATTTTCTATGTTGTCAGGTAATGCTAATATCCAGTGGTGGATGTGTTTAATTGCAGCAGTAGCTAAGTGCTCCCAACGTAATAAAGCTGAGTGCTTCTGTCTAGCTTCCTCTACTCAGACCACAGTCTTTAGACAGCCATCATTTTGGTTCTCGTCTCAAATGTTGGTGCAGCACTTAGAAAAGGGTTCTATCTAACGAGTTGAATCATCAAAATCCCGACCTGACAAGGCAAAAAAAGAGCTAAAGTTTAAAAGTAGCTGTGTGTGTGAAATGTGGGTTTGGGTTTTACAACTGCAACTAACTACTTACAGACATTCAACCAGTGAGTAGTGGGCCTTGCATGTATGGTGCAGGCCAGGGTAGCATTGTATTCTTAAAATCAGGAAGGAAACCACTCTACAGCCACAAATGGAAAATGCACAGGACACAGAAAGAGGATATATACTCTAGGCCTATAGAAAACATTGCCAGAGCCAGTTAAGGACATACACCATGTTATATAGAAAACTTTCAGAATACATTCCAGATAAATTTTGGGGGGCTGGCATACCAGTGCAAACTGTGTCAGAGGAGTGTGTGTGTGTGTTTGTGTTGTGTTTGCGTGTGTCCGTCCGTGCATGCGACTGCGTGCATGTGTGAGTGTCATGGCTTCCCAGACAGCAGCTGGGTAATGTTTGATAACAGGACTGACCCCAGAGGAACCCCACATCCATACATGAACACCTGGAACTTGACCTCTTCCCAATGTATCACAGACCTGGTGTGCGTCCCAAATGGTACCCTATTCCCTATATACAGTAGTGCACTACTGTTGACCACGGCCCATAGGGACCTGGTCAAAAGTAGTATACTATATAGGAAGTAGGGTGCCATTTGGGACACAGCCATGGAATTCTCAACATCCGCAAAGGGAATCCTCCTCCCCAACTGACTCACTCAGTTGAGAAGCACCCATATAACTAAAACGCCAGAGCTAATCCAAACCTCAGATTTACCTAATTTAAAAACCACAATGCCATGTGATCGTGTCTGACAACATGTTTACAGTGCAAGGCTCATAATTTCATCACGTGTTGCAAGATGAGTCACCAAGACCACAAACAGTGCATTAATGTGCTCTGAAATAAAAGAAAGGCTTAGCTCAAGCTGTGTATTTTAATGTCACAGTATTTTTAGGCACCTATGAGTCATTTGTCCTCAAACATGCAGTTTCTGCAGCTACATTGGATACCATGTAATCATGTCCAACTGTTTATTTTTGTCTGAGTCACTCACAGCAGGGCAGTCATACCAATCTTCAAGCAACAAAGTCTGTTCAGATCTCATGTTTAGATGGGGACAGTTTTGCATGCCACAGAAATGGGCTCCATATTGGGCACAGTAACGTGTGTGTGTGTGTGTGTTTGTGTGTGTGTGTGTGTGTGCATGCGTGCGTGCGTACTCGTGCCTATTTGTGTGTCTTTGATCTGTATCATGAGAATGGTATCCATGTCTGTTTGTTTGCGACATCCTCTGTGGTGCAGCACAGTGCTGTCTAAGATCATCAGCCTCTGTGTTGAGGCTGCAGAACACGGTGAGGCCTGTTTGTTGGCGTAGCCAGTGGGACAGCAGTACAGCGGGACTCTCTTGAGAAGCACAGTGTCAGACACACACACACACACACACACACACACACACACACACACACACACACACACACACACACACACACACACACACACACACACACACACACACACACACACACACACACACACACACACACCACACACACACACACACACACACACACACACAGTGGCAGACAGATGGACTCTGTTAGCTGCTGTGCTGATATGGTGGTGGTGTCAGGACCCTGCTTGATCCAGGACATGATACCCTATGTGTTTGTATGAGGATACTACAGTAGCCCAAGGGGTTTGTAATGTTGAAAAAGTAGGTTTTTCAAAGATTGAGGTAATGTAGATAAACAGTCTGCCTCATAGATTACATTCATCAATATGCACATAATTAAGACAAAATTGAACTAAAAGTTCAGTTTATGCAGGCAGGCAGGCAGGCAGGCAGGCAGGCAGGCAGGCAGGCAGGCAGGCAGGCAGGCAGGCAGGCAGGCAGGCAGACAGACAGACAGACAGACAGACAGACAGACAGACAGACAGACAGACAGACAGACAGACAGACAGACAGACAGACAGACAGACAGACAGACAGACAGACAGACAGACAGACAGACAGACAGACAGACAGACAGACAGACAGACAGACAGACAGACAGACAGACAGACAGACAGACAGACAGACAGACAGACAAATGGGCAGCCCGGCAAACAGGCTGTAAGACAGTTGGTCCTTCAATAGCAGAGCCAGAGCCAGGCTGTATCACTGGGCCAATGACACTCACTGGCTGAGCATAGTGACACTGGCCTCAAGCTGTTCCCACACCTGCCATAAATCTGCTCCTTCCTCTCAGTTGACATTGAGAATACTAACTGTTTCTCATCAGAAGGAAAACACAATTATCCTTGAAAGTCTGATTAGCCAGTAAATGAGGATCCCTGCTCGTTGGTGTTCCTGTAATAAGCTAGCCTCGCAAGCCGCCTGATCTCGCGAGCTTACATGAATGTTCGCTGCACGGATGGTAGTCTGGTAATTACGAGGCTAGTAATGAGCACACTTTTAGTGAAATTAAATGCAGTTGATTGTATCTCATCACAAAATGATGTCCTCAGAAAAGGTTACCTATTTGAAAATACTGTGTAAGATACATTTCACTTGTCATATTACATCGTATTACATTTGTCAGATTTCCCCGCACAGTGTTTGTGAGAACGGAGAGGGAGAGTAGAGTCTATGGCTACATCCCAAATAACATTATATTCTCCATGTAGTGCACTACTTTTGACCCTGGAACTTTGGGACGCAGCCTATGCATCTGTCATCCTTAGCTTGAGCCCCGTTTCATTTGTTCCATGAGAAAATCACTGCCATAGTAGGCTAGCTGCTGGGGAAGCCAAATAGAGATTTGGCAGCTCTCACTGCTGCTGAGGACCGGCGTTATGTAACAACCTCACTGTGAATAGCATTGATCAGGATGTTGGAGCAACACACACTGGCTGTGTCTGAAATGGCACCCTATTCACTATTATAGTGCACTACTGTTGACCAGGGCCCAAAGGAATAGCCTATGGTCAAAAGTAGAGCACTATATAGGGAATAGGGTGGCATTTCAGAGGGAGCCACATACCGTCTACAGCATACACAAAAACATGCACATTCCTTCAGAGTAAGTTTTACTATTGTACTGCTTAAATGTTTCCCTTGAACTAAGGAGAAAAAGTCCTCTCACTCAGTCTTGCTTGTAGCAACCCATGATTTTGTTTTACGTGCTTGTGTTTTGAGGATCTGTTACTGCATTTCAGTGTGTTTTGAGAAGTGCCACTGCCAACAACATTGCTGAAGCTAGCAAGCCAAATCCTACACAGTCAAGGAGCTTGTCAAACATTATTAGAGTCTAAATAACATTCCAAACATACTCTGTGGGCATGTGGTATTGACAGTAAGAGAAGAAAATATGCTGCTAGTTAGTGTGGTAGTCTGTCAGAAAGGCCTTGCTTTCTGCTCCATCATGTCTACGAGCTAATCAATGAGGCAAAACATCTCCAGGCTAAGGGCCATACACTGTCATTCCCTGTATCCCCCATCTTAAAAAAGATTAATTCTGAAATGTATTAATGTAGCAAAAAAAAGTGGAATATGAAATATGACAGCAAGTCATCCAAGCAACCTCAAATAAGCTTTCCTCACCAGATGAAAAATATATATTTCTAGTCGATGAACATGCTAAAGTCTCCTGTGACGGCCATGTGCTAAGCACTTTATGGGGCTAATTATTATTATTTATTATATAGTTTATGATGATTTGTTTTACAATACAAAACATCCGCATACAAACAACAACATACAGACGCACACAAACATCCACAACACCACCCTGCCCAGACCCACCTGCTCACACCCCCATCTCCAACACCCGTATCCCTCTCCGCCACATGGCCTCAAATTGCACCATTTTGTTTCTCTCAGTTGCCCACACACTTTAAACTTTTAGATAATAAAGCGTTTGATCTTTCCATTGTGTTAATGAGGCTAATTATGATGAGGTTTTTCAAGCTCTGGAAACGCAGGCTGAGAATTGTTTTGCAATCAGAAAAGATTCTCAGTCCTCAATGTGCAGTGCACTGTCCAGTGGTTTGGTGGTGAGGAGGTGAGGAGAAGCATCAGACCATTCGGCCATTCGGTCAGGCACATGAGTTTTCTCAAGCTGTGTGCTCTGTCTGTGTGGCTTATAGTGGTAGCATCCCAAATTGCACCCTATTCCCTATATAGTGCACTACTTTTAATTAGGGAATACGGTGCCATTTGGGATGTGCTCGTGTACGGCGTATGTGTGTGTGTGTGTTTGTGTGTTGCATGTCTGCCTGTAAAAGAGATGGATCTCTTACAGATGCCATCACCATCCTGGATCAATTAGGGTCCAGAGGCAGACACACACTGGAGGCGTGTGGGAAGACACCTGTTTAAAGGCTGCAAGGCAGACACCAGGCTGGCAGCGAGCACTGGCTGATGTTCTGACCATGCAATACCCCGCTATTTCTAACTGCAAGCAGCATTTCCTTTTCACAGCACAACCAGTCTATTCTGGAGAGCAGCCCATATGACAGCGTTATTACGTCTCTGTTAAAAGGGTAATCTGGTATTCAAATCAAATCAAATCATATTTTATTTGTCATATGCGCTGAATACAACAGGTGTAGACCTTACCGCGAAATGCTTACTTACAAGCCCTTAACCAACAATGCAGTTCAAGAAATAGAATATTTCCTAAATAAACAAAAGTTAAAAAAAATGTACATAACAATAACGAGGCTATATACAGGGGGTACCAGTACCGAGTCAGTGTGCGGGGGTACAGGTTAGTCGAGGTAATTTGTAAAGTGACTATGCATAGATAATTAACAGCGAGTGGCAGCAGTGTGAAAACGAAGGGAGGGGGGGTCAATGTAGATTTGATGGACATTTGATTAGTTGTTCAGCAGTCTAATGGCTTGGGGGTAGAAGCTGTTAAGGAGCCTTTTGGTCCTAGACTTGGCGCTCTGGTACTGCTTGCCGTACGGTAGCAGAGAGAACAGTCTACGACTTGGGTGACTGGAGTCTTTGACAATTTCTTGGGCCTTCCTCTGACACTATATATAAACTCAGCAAAAAAAGAAACGTCCCTTTTTCAGGACCCTGTCTTTCAAAGATAATTCATAAAAATCCAAATAACTTCACAGATCTTCATTGTAAATGGTTTAACCACTGTTTCCTATGCATGTTCATTGAACCATAAACAATTAATGAACATGCACCTGTGGAACGGTCGTTAAGACACTAACAGCTTACAGACGGTAGGCAATTAAGGTACAGTTATGAAAACTTAGGACACTAAAGAGGCCTTTCTACTGACTCTGAAAAACACAAAAAGAAAGATGCCCAGGGTCCCAGCTCATCTGCATGAACGTGCCTTAGGCATGCTGCAAGGAGGCATGAGGACTGCAGATGTGGCCAGGGCAATAAATTGCAATGTCCGTACTGTGAGACACCTAAGACAGCGCTACAGGGAGACAGGACGGACAGCTGATCGTCCTCGCAGTGGCAGACCACGTGTAACAACACCTGCACAAGATCGGTACATCCGAACATCACACCTGAGGGACAGGTGCAGGATGGCAACAACAACTGCCCAAGTAACACCAGGAACGCATAATCCCTCCGTCAGTGCTCAGACTGTCCGCAATAGGCTGAGAGAGGCTGGACTGAGGGCTTGTAGGCCTGTTGTAAGGCAGGTCCTCACCAGACATCACCTGCAACAATGTTGCCTATGGGCTCAAACCCACCGTCGCTGGACCAGACAGGACTGGCAAAAAGTGGTCTTCTCTGACTAGTCGCGGTTTTGTCTCACCAGGGGTGATGGTCGGATTCGCGTTTATCGTCGAAGGAATGAGCGTTACACCGAGACCTGTACTCTGGAGCGGGATCGATTTGGAGGTGGAGGGTCCATAATGGTCTGGTGCGGTGTGTCACAGCATCATCGGACTGAGCTTGATGTCATTGCAGGCAATCTCAACGCTGTGCATTACAGGGAAGACATTCTCCTCCCTCATGTGGTACCCTTCCTGCAGGCTCATCCTGACACGATCCTCCAGCATGACAATGCCACCAGCCATACTGCTCGTACTGTGCGTGATTTCCTGCAAGACAGGAATGTCAGTGTTCTGCCATGGCCAGCGAAGAGCTCAGATCTCAGTCGCATTAAACACGTCTGGGAGCTGTTCGATCGGAGGGTGAGGGCTAGGGCCATTCCCCCCAGAAATGTCCGGGAGATATTGCAGGTTGCTTGGTTGAAGAGTGGGGCAGCATTTCACAGCAAGAACTGGCAAATCAAATCAAATAAACAAAATGTATTTATATAGCCCTTCTTACATCAGCTGATATCTCAAAATGCTGTACAGAAACCCAGCCTAAAACCCCAAACAGCAAGCAATGCAGGTGTAGAAACACGGTGGCTAGGAAAAACTCCTTAGAAAGGCCAAAACCTAGGAAAAAACCTAGAGAGGAATCAGGCTATGAAGGGTGGCCAGTCCTCTTCTGGCTGTGCCGGGTGGAGATTATAACAGAACATGGCCAAGATTTTCAAATGTTCATAAATGACCAGCATGGTCAAATAATAATAATCACAGTAGTTGTCGAGGGTGCAACATGTCAGCACCTCAGGAGTTAATGTCAGTTGGCTTTTCATAGCCAATCATTGAGAGTATCTCTACCGCTCCTGCTGTCTCTAGAGAGTTGAAAACAGCAGGTCTTTGACAGGTAGCACGTCCGGTGAACAGGTCAGGGTTCCATAGCCGCAGACAGAACAGTTGAAACTGGTGCAGTCCTCGAGGAGGAGATGCACTGCACTACTTAATGCAGCTGGTGGCCACACCAGATACAGACTGTTACTTTTGATTTTGATCCCCCTTTGTTCAGGGACACATTATTCAATTTCTGTTAGTTACATGTTTGTGGAACTTGTTCAGTTTATGTCTTGTTGAATCTTGTTATGTTCATACAAATAGTTACACATGTTAAGTTTGCTAAAAATAAACGCAGTTGACAGTGAGAGGATGTTTCTTTTGTTGCTGAGTTTAGGTCCTGGATGTCAGGAAGCTTGGCTCCAGTGATGTACTGGGCCATACGCACTACCCTCTGTAGCGCCTTACGGTCAGACGCCGAGCAGTTGCCCTACCAGGCGGTGATAAAACCAGTCAGGATGCTCTTGATGGTGCAGCTGTAGAACTTTCTGAGGATCTGGGGACCCATGCCAAATCTTTTCAGTCTTCTGATGGGGAAAAGGTGTTGTCGTGCCCTCTTCACAACTGTCTTGGTGTGTTTGAACCATGATAGTTTGTTGGTGATGTGGACACCATGTAACTTGAAACTCTTGACCTGCTCCACTTCAGTCCTGTCGATGTTAATGGGGGCCTGTTCGGCGCTTCTTTTCCTATAGTCCACGATCAGCTCCTTTGTCTTGCTCACATTGAGGGAGAGGTTGTTGTCCTGGCACCACACTGACAGGTCTCTGACCTCCTCCCTATTGGCTGCCTCATCGTTGTCCGTGATCAGGCACTGTTGTGTCATCAGCAAACTTAATGATGGTGTTGGAATCATGCTTGGCCACGCAGTCCTGGGTGAACAGGGAGTACAGGAGGGGACTAAGCATGCACCCCTGAGGGGCCCCAGTGTTGAGGATCAGCATGGCAGATGTGTTGTTGCCTATCCTTACCACCTGGGGGCGCCCCATCAGGAAGTCCAGGATCCAGTTGCAGAGGGAGGTGTTTAGTCCCAGGGTCCTTAGCTTAGTGATGAGCTTTGTGGGCGCTATGGTGTTGAACGCTGAGTTGTAGTCAATGAACAACATTCTCAAAGGTGGGAAAGGGCAGTGTGGAGTGTGATTGAGATTGCTTCATCTGTGGATCTGTTGGGGTGGTATGCGAATTGGAGTGGGTCTAGGGTTTCTGGCATGATGGTGTTGATGTGAGCCATGACCAGCTTTTTAAAGCACTTCGTGGCTACCCAAGTGAGTGCTATGGGCAGTAATAATTTAGGCAAGTTACCTTCGCTTTCTTGGGCACAGGGACTATGGTGGTCTGTTTGAAACATGTAGGTATTACAGACTCGGCCAGGGAGAGGTTGAAAATGTCAGTTAAGAAACATCCTGGCAATCCATCTGGCCCCGCGGCTTTTTCAAATTTCAAATCAAATCAAATTTATTTTTATATAGCCCTTCGTACATCAGCTGATATTCTCAAAGTGCTGTACAGAAACCCAGCCTAAAACCCCAAACAGCAAGCAAAGCATGTGAAAGAAGCACGGTGGCTAGGAAAAACTCCCTAGGAAAAACTCCCTAGAAAGGCCAAAAACCTAGGAAGAAACCTAGAGAGGAACCAGGCTATGAGGGGTGGCCAGTCCTCTTCTGGCTGTGCAGGGTGGATATTATAACAGAACATGGTCAAAATGTTAAAATGTTAAAATGTTCATAAATGACCAGCATGGTCAAATAATAATAATCATAGTAGTTGTCGAGGGTGCAACAAGCACGTCCGGTGAACAGGTCAGGGTTCCATAGCCGCAGGCAGAACAGTTGAAACTGGAGCAGCAGCACGGCCAGGTGGACTGGGGACAGCAAGGAGTCATCATACCAGGTAGTCCTGAGGCATGGTCCTAGGGCTCAGGTCCTCCGAGAGAAAGACAGAAAGAGAGAAAGAGAGAATTAGAGAGAGCATATTTAAATACACACAGGACACCGGATAAGACAAGAGAAATACTCCAGATGTAACAGACTGACCCTAGCCCCCCGACACATAAACTACTGCAGCATAAATACTGGAGGCTGAGACAGGAGGGATCAGAAGACACTGTGGCCCCATCCGATGATACCCCCGGACAGGGCCAATGTTGACCTGTTGACCTGTTTAAAGGTCTTGCTCACATCAGCTACGAAGAGCGTGATCACACAGTCGTCCGGAACAGATGGTGCTCTCATGCATGGTTCAGTGCTGCTTGCCTCGAAGCGAGCATAAAAGGCATTTAGCTCGTCTGGTAGGCTCGCGTCATTGGGCAGGTCGCGGCTGGGTTTCCTTTTGTAGTGCGTAATAGTTTTCAAGCCATGCCACATCCGATGAGCATCAGAGCTGGTGTAGTAGGATTCAATCTTAGTCCTGTATTTACGCTTTTCCTGTTTGATCTGAAGGCATAGCAGGATTTATTTTAAGCATCCGGATTAGTGTCCCGCTCCTTGAAAGTGGCAGCTCTATAGCGATTAGCTCGGTGCGGATGTTGCCTTTAATCCATGTCTTCTGGTTGGGAAATGTGCGTATGGTCACTATGGGGACGACTTCATCAATACAGTTATTGATAAAGCCAGTGACTGAGGTGGTATACTCCTCAATGCCATTGTATGAATCCTGGAACATATTCCACTCTGTGCTAGCAAAACAGTCCTGTAGCGTAGCATCCGCGTCATCAGACCACTTCCGTATTGAGCGAGTCACTGGTATATCTTGCTTTAGTTTTTGCTTGTAAGCAGGAATCAGGAGGATAGAATTATGGTCAGATTTGCCACATGGAGGGCGAGGGAGAGCTTTGTGTGTGGAATAAAGGTGGTATAGAGTTTTTTTCACTCTGGTTGCACATTTAACATGCTGGTTGAAATGAGGTAAAACAGATTTAAGTTTGCCTGCATTAAAGTCCCCGGCCACTAGGAGCCGCTTCTGGATGAGCATTTTCTTGTTTGCTTATGGCCTTAAACAGCTGGTTGAGTGTGTTCTTAGTGACAGCATCGGTTTGTAGTGGTCAATAGACGGCTACGAATAATATACATGAGAACTCTCTAGGCAGATAGTGTGGTCTACAGCTTATCATGAGATACTCTACCTCAGGTGAGCAATACCTCAAGACTTCTTTAATATTAGACATCGCGGGCCAGCAGTTATTGACAAATAGACACACACACACCTGCCCTTCGTCTTACCAGACGTAGCTGCTCTGTCCTGCTGAAACACGGAGAAGCCAGCCAGCTCTTTATTATCCGTGTCGTCGTTCAGCCAAGTCTCTGTGAAACATAAGATATTACAGTTTTTAATGTCCCGTTGGTAGGATAGTCTTAATCATAGATCGGCTAGTTTGTTTTCCAATGATTGTATGTTGGCCAATAATATGGACGGAAGTGGTGGTTTACCTACTCGTTTGCGAATTCTTACAAGGCACCCCGCCCTCCTCCCCCTTTTTCTCTGTCTTTTCTTCACGCTGATGACGAGGATTTGGGCCTTGTCTCGACAAAGCAGTATATCCTTTGTGTCGGACTCATTAAAGAAAACAATCGTTGTCCAGTTCGAGGTGAGTAATCGCTGTTCTGTTGTCCAGAAGCTCTTTTAGGTCATAAGAGACGGTAGCAGCATCATTATGTACAAAATGAGTTGCGAAAAAAACTAACAAAATTGCACAGATTGTTAGGAACCCGTAAAACAGCAGCCATCCCCTCCCGCACCATTATTCAAACCTAAGTGTGGCTAAACTGGCTATATATACTATATCATTCATCTAAAAGCAAAAAAAATGGATGCATCAATCCCAGATTGCCCCTTTAATATAGCTAAAGAAAACAGACCTCTCAGTTTCTGTCTGAATACCGGATTAGTGTGTGTTTATTGTGACTCACTGGGTTCAAAGTCAGGCTAGCAGAAAGGTATAGCAATTATAATATATCTTGAGTCTGTTCATTGAGGTCATTTTGACAGCATGAATGCATAGCTGCAGCAACCATTGAGAACCATGGGTCCAGGACAATACTGTGGGTGTGGTTGGTGTTTAATCTACAGGTATACACCCAGATACATATCTCACACTAGAATAAAAATCATTGAAAAGTCATCAGATACACTGTTATACACTGTTTTTATTACTACTACTGTATCTAAATGCATTGCAACAAAGCAGCTTGTTATATGCTCTGCAAAATGCAATCCACCACTGCATTAATCATAATAAAAAAGCAGCACCAAATTCAGCAAACACCAAAAACACAGTAGCATGTTTCTATGACTCATTTACCCAGCGTGCATTGCAGTATGAGCACAATGGTTGCATGATTGTGCCAGCAGTATTCAGTCATTGCTATCATTAATCAGAGAGCGTCTGTGATTACTATGCTAGCCGATTAGTTCCTCTGGGCTATGTAAGATCCCAGTCTGCGTCCCAAACCCGTCCCTATTCCCTATACAGTGTACTACTTTTGACCAGAACCCTATGCACGCTGGTCAATAGAGAATAGGGTGCCATTTGGAATGCAGCCTCAGGCTTTTTTGTACCGTTTTTTTTTCTCCCATGGCTTGGATCCAGCTTCCCTCATCATGTCGAAATCTCTGCCTGTGCCCGCAGGTGTCACCCTGAGAAACTAAATATGAGGTGTTGCTTTTGCCTGGGCTTGTGCAAGACCTAACATGCCATTGGGACCATATCCTATTCCCTACATAGTGCACTACTTTTGGCCAGAAGTTGTCCACTATATAGGGAATAGGGTGCCATTTTTTTAGGATACAGATTGGTTTGTCACATGCATGACTACATGTCTCAGTCTGGTAATCCCCAACCATTGTTTGTTTAATTTCTCCATATACTGTAGCTTCGGTCTCAGCTGCCTTTTATACAACGTTTCTCAACAGATCACTGTTGGTACTCCACCAAAACCACTATTTAATTCACATTTGATTGACGTTAACAGGAACACCTCACCTTTGATGATTTATTTGATCATAGAATACATCAAAACAGTTTGCACCTGAAGTTATTGTTGGATCTTGATTAAAATGTGTAATTTACAACTTAGAAAAGGATGTAAACACTGTACGTGTGCCTACCACGTAAATGAATGTACGAGCATGAATAAATGAATGAAGTGGTGCTTTAATAACGTCTTTTTCAACACATCATGTATTGGATCTCTAGATGTGAGCTTTCGTTGTGTTGTTTGTGGGGAAGTGAGAAACCAATTCAGGAGATTTTTCAAAAGCAAGTCAAGCTGTCACCTCGGTGATGGCCCCTACCCCAAGACTCAGAACCAGTTCTCTTGTGTAGACTTGTGAGGCATGTTGCTCTGTTTAACTGAGCGCTTTCCACAGGCTATACTGTCATCCCTTGTCACCATCTCACCACCCATCACCTACTTACCCCCAACTGTCTTACACACACTAATACACACACACACTCAAGTATCCATGCAAGCACGCATGGACACACTCACACACACACACACCCACACACACACCCGCACACGCACACGCACACACCAGTAGATGCATCACTCTTAAAGATATCTTGATCACGTGGATCATGAGGAAACCAAGACATTCAGTGAACTGTAAAGGCTTCCGCATGCTTCTCAGACAAAATAGTTTGGCTGAGTTCGTGCATTTACTATGACGACATTTTGTGATGTTTTTGCTTGTTTTGGACATCAGTGGGGGTTTTTTTCGGCTGTTTGGGCACATAAAACATTTTCTGGAAGCAAGCCGATGTTCGGAGTCAAAGTCTACGCCCCTTCGTCGGTGACTGGTCGACAGTAGGGATTCTTCAATAAAGTCTTTGTATTTCAATCAACGAGAGATGACTCGTGCACCAAACATCTTAGTTAGATGTAAAATTGTGCGACTAAGATCTCCTCGGCAAAAACATCAAAATTAATGACATATTTCTTGAGTTATCTTAATGATTAATTCTGACTATTTTAAGGAAGTGTATACTGGCTACAGCGTCTCAAAATGGACAAACAGTACTATTGGCACTTTTTTCTCGTTTTTCAAGAGAAGGTCTTTTAAGTGAGTATGCCAGCACACTAGATGGGTTCGGCTAGCCGAAGAATGCTGACGCCTTAACAGACCAGCGATGAGCCTCAGTGCAACATGCTAAATGGTCCTCTTATGAGGATGTTTTTCCCATCGGAGACAAAGTCTGCGTCACAAATAGCACCCTATCCTCTATAGGGGTCTGGTCAAAAGTAGTGCACTATGTAGGGAATAGGGTGCCATTCGGGACATATACAAAAGCTTTCCCTTACTGTAAAAACAGAGTAGCCCTCACGACACATGATGTTATTTCTGCTTATTAGCAGAATGATGTTACACTATATATCCAAAAGTATGTGGACACCAATTCAAATGAGTGGATTCGGCTATTTCAACCACACCCATTGCTGATAGGTGTATAAAATTGAGCACACATCCATGCGATCTCCATAGAAAAACATTGGCAGTAGAATGGCCTTACTGAAGAGCTAAGTGACTTTCAACCTGGCACCGTCAAAGAACAGCCACAGTCAACTGTAAGCGCTTTTATTGTGAAGTGGATACATCTAGGAGCAACAATGGCTCAGCCGCGAAGTGGTAGGCCACACAAGCTCACAGAACAGGACCACACTGAGTGCTGAAGTGTGTAGTGTGTTGCAACCGTCTGTCCTCAGTTGCAACACTCACTACCGAGTTCCAAACTGCCTCTGGTTCCAGTGAAGGGAACTACAGCATACAATGACATTCTAGACAATTCTGTGCTTCCAACTTTGTGACAACAGTTTGTTTCAGCATGACAATGCCCCCGTGCACAAAGTCCATACAGAAATGGTTTGTCGAGATTGATGTGGAAGAACTTGACTGGCTTGCACAGAGCCCTGACCTCAACCCCATCGAACACCTTTGGGATGAATTGGAACGCCGACTGCAAGCCAGGCCCAATAGCCCAACATCAGTGCCCGACCTCACTAATGCCCTTGTGGCTGAGTGGAAGCATGTCCCGCATAAATGTTCCAACATCTAGTGGAAAGCCTTCCAAGGAGAGTGGAGGCTGTTATAGCAGAAAAGGGGGGAACAACTCCATATTAAGGCCCAGAATTTTGGAATGAGATGTTTGGCAAGCAGATGTCCACTGGAGGATAAATAGGTAACTCCTACATCATGGGATATTGACTCATATTGATCAAAAGCTATTGACAGTTTCCCTAAAGATCATTTCATTATATTAAAGGTACCGTCTATTTCTCACACCCAGGGAATATAAGTCCTTACCTTGATGTAAAGATAGTGTACTACTTACTGTCTCATGATTGAATGAAGAGTACATATTTGCGCTATACTGTCTGTTTATGAATCAGCATCCATCAGACTGTGGACCTGTGGTCTGTCTGCACACATAGGCTATGTCCCAAATGACACCCTGTTCCCTATATAGTGCACGACTTCAAAAGTAGTGCACTATACAGGGAATAGGCTGCCATTTGGGACGCAGATCAACAGTATGTCCTCTGGGCCACCCCGCCAACATCTGCTGACAGTCATGTTTGCTTTTGGCCCAGAAACTGGCCTGAGGTTATCAGGAGGTGAACACTGCATCTACAGAGAGAGAGAGAGAGAGAGAGCTACTGCTTCACATCCACCACACCACACTGAGCCCAGGGTTGATTCCGAAATGGTACCCTATTCCCTATGTAGTGGCCCCATAGGGCTCTGGTCAAAACTAGTGCACTATAGATGTAGGATCTTAATTTGATTATTCCTTATTTGCTGAGAATTTTATAAGGTTCATAATTCAGTGAAAACCCACACAAACACGGTTATATTTTTAGTGTTGCAGTTTTCATGTAACCAACTTTAGGCCAGCTAATAGCCTCACCCCCGATCAAGCAACATTATGGACTAAATGTTAAAATCCTGTTGATGCAGGACTATTTTTCTGCGACAATACTGCTCAAATTAAGATCCAATATCTGTACGTAATAGGGTGCCATTTAGGACTCAGAAAAGTCTCCCCCCTCCCTGGGCCAAACACATTAGGTTTGGTTGCTGCCGTACAGTATGTTGTAAGAGAGGTCCTGATGTACTGCTGTCTGTGTGTTACCCATGCCAGGAAATCATCAGAGTAGATGATAACTCTACAGATGTAGGATCTTAATTTGAAAGGGAAAGGGAAAGGGGGATACCTAGTCAGTTGTACAACTGAATGCATTCAACTGAAATGTGTCTTCCGCATTTAACCCAACCCCTCTGAATACTCTATTGCAGGTGAACTTTCATGCAATGCAGGACATTTAGAACTTGTAGTGTATTTGAGGTTTAAAATCCTTCTAAAGTTTGTAATTTACACTTAGAAATGTCAAACTTGATTTTCCTTTACGAAAAATGTATTAAATCTTATAAAAATGTCCATTATTTATACAGTAATCCACATAATTATTTGTATTTCCTGTTGCTGCAGGATTATTTTCCTGCTGTAGAAAACTGGCTCAAATTAAGATCCTACATCTGTATATAGTGCACTACCTTTGACCAGGGCCCATGGGACTCAAAAGTAGTGCACTATGATGTGTATCATTTGGGAAGCAGGCAGACAGTATGTGCCATTGGTAATTATACTGTCGCAGCTTCATGGGAAAATGTCCCCTAAGTTGTTTTTGACTCTCAACGCAGTGGGGACAATGGATTTTCCATTATGGATGCAGTGTGATATGTCGTGACTTGTTGAGTTGGCAGGCACACAAGAAAAGAGCTTGGATTCTTGCTATTTTCCACTTTTAATGTTCTGAGTCAATATGGGTTTTACTAGAGAAAAGAGACAGAGATCTGAAGTTTTCTGGATTTCCAATGAAAATATTCAGTATTATTCCCATAACCATTTTCAGAAGATTGAGCACAACAAAAACCTATTGGTTATGGTCACAACAACAACAATAGTTATTTGGAGGTCACATGTTGTTAAACCATACCGCCAACAATACACTTACATGTTGGATATGACCACAGAAGGCAGAGACAACTTTAATTGATCACATAAAAACGCAATAAAAAATACACTGAGTGTACAAAACATTAAGGACACCTTCCTAATATTGAGTTGCACCCCCTATTTTTGCCCTCAGAACAGCCTCAATTCATCAAGGTGTCGAAAGCTTTCCACAGGGATGCTGGCCCATGTTGACTCCAATCCCACAGTTGTGTAAAGTTGTCTGGATGTCCTTTGGGTGATGGACCACTCTTAATACACACAGGAAACTGTTGAGTGTGAAAAACCCAGCAGTGTTGCAGTTCTAGACTCAAACCGGTGCGCTTGGCACCTACTTCCATACCCCATTCAAAGGCACTTAAATCTTTTGTCACCCTCTGAATGGCAAACATACACAATCCATGTCTCAATGCTTAAAAATCCTTCTTTAACCTGTTTCTACCCCTTCAACTATACTGATTGAGATGGATTTAACAAGTGATAAGGGATCATAGCTTTCACCTGGATTCACCGTATATGTAATGGAAAGAACAGGTGTCCTTAATGTTTTTTACACTCATATATATATATATATATATATATATATATATATTCTTTCCATTACATATACTGACCAGGTGAATCCAGGTGAAAGCTATGATCCCTTATCACTTGCTAAATCCATCTCAATCAGTATCATGTTCTGTATATATATATATGTATATATTTGTGCGGTATATTGCGTGATAAATAATATAACAATATTGTATATTGTGTGGTAAAATATATTGTTTGGTCTCATACAGTCTCATATAGTCCGTCGTAAGCAGTGAGATTTACTGATGAGAGGAGGGCATGATCTATGGTTGGGTTTTCCAATGTGCTTATGGCTTGAGACTGTCACACATGTCCTGTGGTTCTAGCTGTCAGTCTCTCTCTGTCTCTGACATGTTATCTTATACGCTGTATCAATGTCATTTGTTCCTGTGGGAATTTCAAGCCGCTTCCGCTGTTACTCAGAGGATAACCTGGGGACAGACACTGTTATACGGTAGGAGACTGGGCCTAATGACTTGTCTTGTGCCTATTCCAAAAACCATGGTCATTTTCTTTATGGAGAAAAGTGTCAATTGTAGATATCTACTGTATGCATCGCATGCATGTAAAAATATCCATACATTAACAAGTGGTAGACATTCAGTGGACTGCAGAATCTTCCAGAACATGTCCTATTTATTCTTCTACAAACAAGTAGCAATCCATTGTTTGACAGGTCCGTTTTTGCTTCCATTCCGCAGCACGAAGAAATGGCTACGTACACAGCACAAAGAGATGGCTACGTACACAGCACAAAGAGATGGCTACATACACAGCACAAAGAGATGGCTACATACACAGCACAAAGAGATGGCTAAATACACAGCACAAAGAGATGGCTACGTACACAGCACAAAGAGATGGCTACATACACAGCACAAAGAGATGGCTACATACACAGCACAAAGAGATGGCTACATACACAGCACAAAGAGATGGCTACGTACACAGCACAAAGAGATGGCTAAATACACCGCACAAAGAGATGGCTACGTACACAGCACAAAGAGATGGCTACATACACTAAATTCAGACAAAATTAGATGGTTGTTTCTTTATGTACCACTGGCTTTTTGAAATTCACACTTTCCCACATAGTGCTTAATGGCACTTTTGATCAAATGTGTTCTCTCTCTCACTCACTCCATCTCGCTCCCCTCTCTCTCTTTCTTGCCCCGCTCTCTAACTCTCTCTTTCTCTCCCTCTCTCCCTCTCACTCTCTTTATCACTCTCTCTCCCCCCTCTCTCTCTTCCTCCCCCTGCTCTCTGACTCTTTCTCTCCTTCTGTCCCTCTTGCTCTCTCTATCACTCTCTCTCTTTCTCTTTCACTGGATCAAGATTCATGATTTACTGAGGCATGCAATGGGCATACAAGGCTCTGAGATTAGTGATGGTATCATGTTCTGTATAGCTTCAAGGGGGAAATCACATACAGATTCAGCGCAAGAAGGATTCTCAAAGAGACCATTTCAATTTAGGGAGTGAGATGAAGGCCGTTCACTGAACAACAATGAGTCTAAGCAAACACCAGCTTTTGGTGAGGTAGAATTAAACAATTTGCAGTGGTGGATGCTTTTTTTATTCTGCTGAAATGTGTGAGGATTACATGCTATTTGACTGAACATTACATGTATCAAATGTCTCATGTTGGAGGTACTCAATCAGTCTTCAAGAATCTCTCTATCCCTGGTTTGCAGATAAAAACAGCTTTCCATGCTTTGTAAAGAGTGCGTCATTTTTGTAAATTAAACATTTTGTATAGGCTAAATGCAATTTGTGAGCTCTTACGCTTACTGAACTATTTTCCATGATTCTTTTGAGATGTCTGTTTCGGTAATAGCAAGTTATTGGTCATAAAAATGTGTCTGAATCAATCCTCAAACAACTAAACAAGAATATACAGCCTTTGTGGCCTTGCTTCAAATGTAGCAGCTGCTTCCTACTGCTCCAATGTCACTATTATACAGTATGACTGCACGCTAAGGTTGTGTCCCAAATGACACCCTTATCCCTACATCAAAAGTAGTGCACTATATAGGCAATAGGGTGCCATTTGGGACGCAGTATAAATGTTGTATTATACACAGCAAAGTACAGCATGACCTTGGTGTGTGAATCATAATAATGCATCCCTTAGTCAAATGTAGGTGAAACTTCCCAGATGTTATGCAATGTATCAGTGTGTAAAGTATAGGCCTGCACATACTGTAGAGTCTGTGAGTCCCAAATGGCACCCTATTCTCTATAGTGCAGTACGTTTGACCAGGGCCCATACAGTGCACCACGTTTGACCAGAGCCCTATGAGTCCTGGTCAAAGTAGTGCACTATATAGCGGATAGGGTGCAATTTGGGACTCATTCATTAATATAGTACATGCTATGGAGTTGCTGATCTGTTTATTGAATTAAAGTACACTTCTTTGCTCTGTGTTTAGTGTTGAGTTTTCACTGGGAGATCAAATGTTAATGCTTTAGCTAAGGCTAACAAGGAGGGGAAGGCTGTGTGTGTGTGTGTGTTTGGGGAGTGGAGGGACTCCAGCATGCCCTCCAGATGGTATTCATTGCATGCTTTGTTTTAACATCCATTCAATATGTGTGAAAATCAATTTTTCATTTGGACCTAATTGTCTTTTTAAGTTGGTGACTCGATTCTATCTGCGAGACGGTGTGTTTGGGCCGGGGCCCCACCCACTAGCAGCTGCATTTCACACCCCAATTACATGTGTCTGTCTGGGGCCACACGGTAGAAAGAACAGGCCTCATCCTCCTTCTCCTCGATGAGCTAGCTAGGAAGCTTCCCACATGGTACCCTTTTCTCTACTTACGGTAGTGCACTACTTTTTATTAGGACCCAATTGTCTTTTTGTGTTGGTGACTCAAGACTCAAAAGTAGTGCACTATACAGGGAATATGATGCCATTTAGGACTCAGCCTAATTTACAGAGTTTAATCTATGCTTATGGGAACCCTGTATAATCTCAAAGTAAGCAGCCTCGCCCAATGACACAGTCAGTAGTGCAGTACGGCTCTGGTTCTTCTCCAATAGCTTTTGTGTACGGTGTGGTAATCACTGGACTATGTGGTAAATTACATCAGTGCAAATGTAGTGTCAGTAGACATCTTTTGGAATGATACATAGACAATGCTGTCATAGTTACACTAAATCCAGTCATTAATCTTGTTGTGCAGTATGACGACATGTGCATGTTATCATACTTCTGTGGAATCATGTCTCTCACATAGCTAGGTCAATCATAGTCATTATACATTGTACATCTTCACTGTAAAACTCTGACTGTCTCCCAAATGGCACTCTATTCCCTATAGTGAGGGAAAAAAGTATTTGATCCCCTGCTGATTTTGTACGTTTGCCCACTAACAAAGAAATGATCAGTCTATCATTTTAATGGTAGGTTTATTTGAACAGTGAGAGACAGAATAACAACAACAAAAATCCAGAAAAACGCATGTCAAAAACGTTATAAAATGATTTGCATTTTAATGAGGAAAATAAGTATTTGACCCCTCTGCAAAACATGACTTAGTACTTGGTGGCAAAACCTTTGTTGGCAATCACAGAGGTCAGACGTTTCTTGTAGTTGGCCACCAGGTTTGCCCACATCTCAGGAGGGATTTTGTCCCACTCCTCTTTGCAGATCTTCTCCAAGTCATTAAGGTTTCGAGGCTGACGTTTGGCAACTCGAACCTTCAGCTCCCTCCACAGATTTTCTATGGGATTAAGGTCTGGAGACTGGCTATGCCACTCCAGGACCTTAATGTGCTTCTTCTTGAGCCACTCCTTTGTTGCCTTGGCCGTGTGTTTTGGGTCATTGTCATGCTGGAATACCCATCCACGACCCATTTTCAATGCCCTGGCTGAGGGAAGGAGGTTCTCTCCCAAGATTTGACGGTACATGGCCCCGTCCATCGTCCCTTTGATGCAGTGAAGTTGTCCTGTCCCCTTAGCAGAAAAACACCCCCCAAAGCATAATGTTTCCACCTCCATGTTTGACGGTGGGGATGGTGTTCTTGGGGTCATAGGCAGCATTCCGCCTCCTCCAAACACGGCGAGTTGAGTTGATGCCAAAGAGCTCCATTTTGGTCTCATCTGACCACAACAGTTTCACCAGTTGTCCTCTGAATCATTCAGATGTTCATTGGCAAACTTAAGACGGGCATGTATATGTGCTTTCTTGAGCAGGGGGACCTTGAGGGCGCTATAGGATTTCAGTCCTTCACGGCGTAGTGTGTTACCAATTGTTTTCTTGGTGACTATGGTCCCAGCTGCCTTGAGATCATTGACAAGATCCTCCCGTGTAGTTCTGGGCTGATTCCTCATCGTTCTCATGATCATTGCAACTCCACGAGGTGAGATCTTGCATGGAGCCCCAGGCCGAGGGAGATTGACAGTTCTTTTGTGTTTCTTCCATTTGCGAATAATCGCAACAAATGTTGTCACCTTCTCACCAAGCTGCTTGGCGATGGTCTTGTAGCCCATTCCAGTCTTGTGTAGGTCTACAATCTTGTCCCTGACATCCTTGGAGAGCTCTTTGGTCTTGGCCATGGTGGAGAGTTTGGAATCTGATTGATTGATTGCTTCTGTGGACAGGTGTCTTTTATACAGGTAACAAACTGAGATTAGGAGAACTCCCTTTAAGAGTGTGCTCCTAATCTCAGCTCGTTACCTGCATAAAAGACACGCCAGAAATCTTTCTGAATGAGAGGTGTTCAAATACTTATTTCCCTCATTAAAATGCAAATCAATTTCTAACATTTTTGACAAGCGTTTTTCTGGATTTTTGTTGTTGTTATTCTGTCTCTCACCGCTCAAATAAACCTACCATTAAAATTATAGACTGATAATTTCTTTGTCAGTGGGAAAACGTACAAAATCAGCAGGGGATCAAATACTTTTTTCCCTCACTGTATATAGTGCCCCACTCTTGACAAGGACCCATAGGGCTCTGGTTAAAAGTAGAGAATAGGGTGCCATTTGGGAGACAGGCAGTTATAATACATGCTCACTGTAAAACACTGTTACTGGAATTAGTAAGTAGATGATATCACCAGTTTCTTCTGGGCTTTAGGGATTTTCCTCTAACACTCATGTTGTCTGGATGACTCGGCCTTATTAGGAACTGGATGCTGACTCACACCAGGTATTTTTTTGTTTGTAAATGATTATACATTTTTTTACAAAACAAAACATACACATAGAAACGACAACATCACACAAACATCAACTACATCACACCCACCCAAACCCACATGCTCCAACCTCCATGTCCAGCACCCGCTTCACTCTCCTCCACATGGCCTCAAACTGCACCATTTTGTTTCTCTCAGTCGCCCATGCATTTTAAACATTTAGATAATAAAGCATTTGACCTTTCCATTGTGTTAACGACGGAGGATTGGTTGATTTCCAGTTTTGAAATGTAAATTTTTTGAAGATGATTGACGAGAAAAGTATTGCCCAACCCATCAGGTATCTCTTTGTACCCTCATATGCCATGTCTTGAAATTTGCAGATACAGTTGAAGTCGGAAGTTTACATACACCTTAGCCAAATACATTTAAACTCAGTTTTTCACAATTCCTCACATTTAATCCTAGTAAAAATTCCCTGTCTTAGGTCAGTTAGGATCACGACTTTATTTTAAGAATGTGAAATGTCAGAATAATAGTAGAGAGAATTATTTATTTCAGCTTGAATTTCTTTCATCACATTCCCAGTGGGTCAGAAGTTTACATACACTCAATTAGTATTTGGTAGCGTTGCCTTTAAATTGTTTAACTTGGGTCAAACATTTCGGGTAGCCTTCCACAAGCTTCCCACAATAAGTTGGGTGAATTTTGGCCCATTCCTCCTGACAGAGCTGGTGGAACTGAGTCAGGTTTGTAGGCCTCCTTGCTCGCACACGCTTTTTCAGTTCTGCCCACACATTTTCTATAGGATTGAGGTCAGGGCTTTGTGATGGCCACTCCAATACCTTGACTTTGTTGTCCTTAAGCCATTTTTCCACAACTTTGGAAGTTTGCTTGGGGTCATTGTCCATTTAGAAGACCCATTTGCGACCAAGATTTAACTTCCTGACTGATGTCTTGAGATTTTTCTTCAATATATCCACATAATTTTCCTACCTCATGATGGCATCTATTTTGTGAAGTGCACCAGTCCCTCCTGCAGCAAAGCACCCCCACAACATGATGCTACCACCCCCGTGCTTCACGGTTGGGATGGTGTTCTTTGGCTTGCAAGCCTCCCGCATTTTCCTCCAAACATAACGATGGTCGTTATGGCAAAACAGTTCTATTTTTGTTTCATCAGACCACAGGACATTTCTACAAAAAGTACGATCTTTGTCCCCATGTGGAGTTGCAAACTGTAGTCTGGCTTTTTAATGGTGGTTTTGGAGCAGTGGCTTCTTCCTTGCTGAGCGGCCTTTCAGGTTATGTCAATAGAGGACTCGTTTTACTGTGGATATAGATACTTTTGTACCTGTTTCCTCCAGCATCTTCACAAGGTCCTTTGCTATTTTTCTGGGATTGATTTGCACTTTTCGCACCAAAGTACGTTCATCTCTAGGAGACAGAACGCGTCTCCTTCCTGAGCGGTATGACGGCTGCGTGGTCCCATGATGTTTATACTTGCACACTATTGTTTATACAGAAGAACGTGGTACCTTCAGGCGGTTGGAAATTTCTTCCAAGGATGAACCAGACTTGTGGAGGTCAACAATTTGTTTCTGAGGTCTTGGCTGATTTCCTTTGATTTTCCCATGATGTCAAGCAAAGAGGCACTGAGTTTGAAGGTAGGCCTTGAAATACATCCACAGGTACACCTCCAATTGACTCAAATTATGTCAATTAGCCTCTTAGAAGCTTCTAAAGCCATTACATCATTTTCTGGAATTTTCCAAGCTGTTTAAAGACACAGTCGTCTTAGTGTATGTAAACTTCTGACCCACTGGAATTGTGATACAGTGAATTATAAGTGAAATAATATGTCTGTAAACAATTGTTGGAGAAATTACTTGTATCATGCACAAAGTAGATGTCCTAACCCAAATTGCCAAAACTATAGTTTGTTAACAAGAAATTTGTGGAGTGGTTGAAAAACAAGCTTTAATGACTCCAACCTAAGTGTATGTAAACTTCCGACTTCAACTGTATATTAAAATTAAATTCACACCAGGTATTTACTGTATGCAGTAAGAAGTGCAGGCCCACGTTTAGTGGTTTGTATTGTGCACAAGGTCTTCTGTTTAGAATTGTGTTGTGGAGCTGTTTCTTAAACTGCTTACGTACTGTATCTTTGACAGTAGAAACGATGGCTATGTCTATGGTAATGAGCTAATAACGGAGGAGATTTAATAAGGAATGTATCCCGCATAACCTTAGCCAAATAGACACATTGAAGTATGCAAGTAATATCTAATAAATTGTACATGCAGTGTTAATTTCATAGTGCCAGGTATTGTTGTGTGCCACTGATATTGTCATTGAGACCCAGAGGTAACGTTCTACCTTCTTCACTATGACATATTCACTAACGACATAATGTGTGTGGCCCAAATGGCACCCTTTTCCCAAATATTCCCAATAGGCTCTGGACAAAAGTAGTGCACTACATAGGGAATAGGGTGCCATTTGGAACTATGACATAATCACTAAGTGCTTTCGAATGGCACTGCAGGCCTACTTACACTCAGAAAGAAAGGGTTCCAAAAGGGTTCTTCGGCTGTCCCCATAGGAGAACCCTTTTTAGTTACAGGTAGAACCCTTTTGGGTTCCATGTAGAACCCTCTGTGGAAAGGGTTCTACGTGAAATCCCAAAAGGTTCTACCTGGAACCAAAAAGAGATCTTTAAAGGGTTCTCCTATGGGGACAGCTGAATAACCCTTTTTCTAAGAGTGTACCTACCGCCCTGGTCCTGTCATAATTATTTCCACTTGTCTAAGAGTGGATTTGAGGCCACTGGAAATCAAGTGTGAAAGGTGACATCATACATTCAGAAAGGTTTTTTGCTCACTTCTACGTTTGCTGAGACTGAGAGACCAATGGTTTTATAGAGCCTGTGCTCTCTGCATGTGTAAATTCACTAGCACTTTACAGTATGACATCATTGCTGATGAGCTAACAATATCAAAGTTTCATAGGATGAGTCACCTGGTTGGTTGATGCAGTGTATCTAAGTATGTGCTGTATGTATGCTTTGGTCCCGTTGCTACAATGCTGGGAGTCAGTTGGCCACTGAGTTTCAGGCATTCATCAATAGCCTGGAATACCTCAGAGAATTAGGACTACCGCTTCTGAATGGGGGGGAGATTGTGCTTCACTGATATTCCTTATAGTAGTATGAAGTAGAATAACACTTTTATCAAATGTATTTCACATTTTTATTCAATGTAATCTCGTAAATGGACATTCACTCAACGTTAACAAATCGAAGGACATGATCGTGGACTTCAGGAAACCCCCATCCACATCGACGGGACAGTAGTGGAGAAGGTGGAAAGTTTTAAACTCCTCGGCGTACACATCACGGACAAACTGAAATGGTCCACCCACACAGATAGCATGGTGAAGAAGATGCAACAGAGCCTTTTCAACCTCAGGAGGCTGAAGAAATTTGTCTTGTCACCTAAAACACTGACAAACTTTTACTGATGCACAATTGAGAGCATCCTGTCGGGCTATATCACCGCCTGGTACGGAAACTGCACCGCCCTCAACCCCAAGGTTCTCCAGAGGGTAGTGCGGTCTGCACAACGCCTCACTGGGGGCAAACTACCTGCCCTCCAGGACACCTACAGCACCCGATGTCACAGGAAGGCCAAAAAGATCATCAAGGACAGCAACCACCCGAGCCACTGCCTGTTCACCCCGTTGTCATCCAGAAGGCGAGTTCAGTACAGATGCATCAAAGCTGGGATCGAGAGACTGAAAAACAGCTTCTATCTCAAGGCCATCAGACTGTTAAACAGCCATCACTAACATAGAGAGGCTGCTGCCAACATACAGACTCAAATCTCTGGCTTCTTTAAGAACATTATTTAATAAAGGTATCACTAGTCACTTTAAATAACGCCACTTTAATAATGCTTACATATCCTACATTACTCATCTCATATGTATATACTGTATTCTATACCATCTACCGCATATGTATATACTGTATTCTATACCAATGCCGCATGGCCATCGCTCATCCATATATTTATATGTACATATTCTTATTCATCCCTTTACATTTGTGTGTATAAGGTAGTTGTTGTGAATTTGTTAGATTACATGTTAGATATTACTGCATGGTCGGAACTAGAAGCACAAGCATTTCGCTACACTCGCATTAACATCTGCTAACCATGTGTATATGACCAATAGAATTTGATTTGATTTAATAGAGGAAGAAAGGAAGAACGTTTTAAATCCATTGACCATATGCAGTAATTGTATGGTGTGATTGAAATGTTCTTCCCGGGCAGAGAAAAAAGGACAAAGAAAACCAACATGTGCATTTGTCTGTATGTGCAGTTTAACCAAGCAGAATATAGGTCAGACGTGAAGTATCTGATGCTACTTGATCTACTGCTTCTGGAGCTTCTGGAGCTGATGTAATGCCATCTCTTGGATATTGACAAAATGGAATATGATCATCACAAATTGTACATGCTTCACATCTGTGAAATCTCATTATGGACTTATGTTTTATCCTCTCTCCCCCACTCCCACCCCACTCCCCCATGAACATGAAGGCAAAAGGTTAATACCAATACGTATGAGATAAATTGGAAGAGGGGGACGAAAAAAAAATCCAATCCCTCCATTAACCCTGTGAGATGTTTGCCTTTCTTCACTGTGGGCACGCTTACATTCCAGGACTTCCATTCCACCCATATTCTACTGCAGCTAATTCTCCCAGCACCGCACTGCGGGCGGATACTATCAGCCCCATTGACCTTTAAAAGATAAAAAAGAGATGACCTTGTCATGACGTTGGCCTGTGGGTAAGGTTTATGACCCCCCCCCCCCCATAAATACCTTTCTCCCTTCCCCTCTCTTACTGACCCTACTGAAGGACTGCTGTCCTGTTAAATATAGAGAGTCTGGGAACATCAAACAAATGGGGAAAGGAACCATATTTTGGTAATAAAACCAGTTGGAAATATGCTTGATAACGTAATGAGTATGTATGTCAGTTCGCTTGTCATCTGAGACATTATGACTGATGACAGGACGACATAAATGGTACCTGAGAAAGTATACACATTCTAGTTATCAGAGTAACATGGAATTGTTATGCAATTGAAATGTTTGATATTGAAATTGTTTGTTAGGAGATTAAATGTAATTTTAGCTTCCAAATGAGAGAATTGGGTTTTCATAAGGAAAGTGCCCTGCTTGATCAGTGGCCCACCCCTGTGAAGAGACAGGGGTTATAAACGATGAAACACATCCTTCCCCCACTCCACTATATAAGCCTTTGACGAAAAGATAACCAGGTTGTTCCAGTACGTAAGGTCTGCAGCCTCTACGTTAGAAGGACACACATGTCAAGAACAGAACTAAGCCAACCTCGGCGTGAGCTTTGGTGGCGAATGGTATGAACTTTGAGCTTATTCACTACAGAAGTGATACTTCCTAGCCGTGAGTAGCAGCGGCCGCTGTTAACGTGGGCTAGGAAAGGACAGACGACGGATCCAGTCTAACAACCAGACCAAGATACCACCACGTATCCAATTTACCACCAGAGACATTCTTCCGAGTACGGAAGGTCTGTTGGCCAACCCGGCCAGCATCTACGACCAATCTACCGAAGCGCAGCTCAGAGTAAATATTTATTGCATTTTATTTAAGATAGCATAACTGCTGTTTCTGTGTTCCTAAATCTTCCTGCTCTTTCATTCAAGCCCAACCCCCTTTCCTTTGTGTAACCAGCTTTCATACAGGTTCCGTTCACCAGGGGTGAATTCTGTATGACATCATTGTATTCTGTGTATTTGTAATTCTGTGTGATTAGTTAGGTATTTAGTAAATAAATAATTAAACCCAATTTTGTATTGCTGATTCAACTTGTTAGCCAGGGTTCGTGAAGATAGCCAAGAATGTACAACTTTCATTATGAGACTGAAAATAAGATAAGGGTTAATATTGACTGCTATCGATGTAAAATATTACAAAGTATTTTAAGAGTTTATTCGGAAGATAACGGCTCTATAAACATTCTTCCGTGGTGCCCCGACTTTCTAGTTAATTACATTTACATGATTAGCTTAATCAGGTAATATTAATTACCGAGAAATCATTTTATAAGTTAGCATGTCATATCACTTAATCCGGCATAGCCAAAGACACGACAACCTTGTATAGAAGAGATGACCTGGTATAGAAGAGATAACCTTGTATAGAAGAGATTACCTTGTATAGAAGAGATGACCTTGTATAGAAGAGATGACCTTTTATAGAAGAGATGACCTTGTATAGAAGAGATGACCTTGTATAGAAGAGATGACCTTGTATGGAAGAGATGACCTTGTATAGAAGAGATTACCTTTTATGGAAGAGATTACCTTGTATGGAAGAGATGACCTTGTATAGAAGAGATGACCTTGTATAGAAGAGATGACCTTGTATATATCAGACAGTGCCACAATATTGGATATTTTCATATTTTTCACCGGTTCCGGTTAGGGATTTGGAATATTTCCTCTTGCTCCACACGCACGGCACTGGGTGAAATTACACTCACGTTTTGGAAAAGGAACTGCATGATAGGTTCATTTATTTGCATATAAACTGAGATAAATTGCAATCTGAAATCAACTAAAGCTGTGCTTCTTTAATGCATTTTATACTGTATTTTACTGCCACTGGACTTTCTCTCCCTGCTTGACCACCTCTCTCAGATGACCATTCAACCCATGAACTTTCTAATGACTGTCCATCTCATGATGTTGTGATGTTGTTTAAAAAAAAAATTGCATGTATTTTTTTGTTTCTTGAAAGCGCTTTGAGATTCTTTATGTAATGAATAGCTCCATAAAAGTTGAATCAATTATTAATATTATTATTAATACCAGGAATGTGACATTCAAATCATAATTTCAACAAGAAAATGTCTTATGTAATACACACGCACAGCAAGGTGAAGAAAAGTAAGTGCACAGCACTGTAGTTTGAGGAGAGTAATTAACTCCATCAGTGGCGGTCGGTGCCTTATGAGCATTGCCTTATTTCTATTACAGCATATTGGATGACTGTCATTCATATTCCATTCACCCAGCTCAATGTAACATTGATAGGTTTAGGCTACTACAGTACATGATTCTCAAATGTTCCCTATAGCCGCCATGAGGTTGGTACAACCTAGCCTATGAATGAAAGTTTACAACATAGGTGTACACAGATCGAGAGAACATTTTAGTAATCAAGGTGACAATGACACATTCAATACCGCCTTGTACACTCTTGCCTGCGTCTAGCTGATCTAGGGTGTAATCATTAGTCCAACAGTTGCAAACGAGAGTTTCTATTGGACAAATTCAGCTATGTTTTTCACTGTTTCATTCCGTTGGCTTCAGTTTGAGAAACATTTTTCAACAGAATCAGCGGAATGAATACACACCTGATCACCCGCAAACACTTTCACTTCCATAGCAACCACATACAAACAGCATGATCGCTTTGCTCGTTACATAATTCCTTCTCGCTTCTACGCACTCTCCTCCTCTCACCTTTTCCCTTCGCTTGTGGACACAACAGCTCTCTGTGACCAGGTGAAAAAACCTTCCCAAGCCAAACCTTCATATCGTCAAATCAAATTTTATTTGTCACATGCGCCGCATACAACAGGTGTAGACCTTACAGTGAAATGCTTACTTACAAACCCTTAAACAACAATGCAGTTTTAAGAAAATACCCCCCCAAAAAAGTAAGAGATAAGAACAACAAATAATTAAAGAGCAGCAGTAAATAACAATAGTGATGCTTTATACAGGGGGTGCCGGTACAGGGGGTGCTGGTACAAAGCCAATGTCAATGTGCGGGGGCACCGGTATCGAGGTAATTGAGTTAATATGTACATATAGGTGGAGTTATTAAAGTGACTACGCATAGATAATAACAGAGAGTAGCAGCAGCATTCCAGAGGGGGGGCAATGCAAATAATCTGGGTAGCCATTTGATTATGGCTTGGGGGTAGAAGCTGTTTAGGAGTCTCTTGGACCTAGACTTGGTGCTCCGGTACCGCTTTCCGTGTGGTAGCAGAGAGAACAGTCTATGACTTGGGTGACTGGAGTCTTTGACCACTTTCAGGGCCTTCCTCTGACACCGCCTGGTATAGAGGTCCTGGGTGGCAGGAAGCTTGGCCCCGGGTGATGTACTGTACCGTACACACTACCCTCTGTAGTGCCTTGCGGTCGGAGGCCGAGCAGTTGCCATACCAGGCAGTGATGCAACCCATCAGGATGCTCTCGATGGTGCAGCTGTAAAACATTTTGAGGATCTGAGGACCCATGCCAAATCTTTTCAGTCTCCTGAGGGGGAATAGGTTTTGACGTGCCCTCTTCACGACTGCTTTGGTGTGCTTGGACCATGTTAGTTTATTGGTGATGTGGACGCCAAGGAATTTGAAGCTCTCAACCTGCTCCACTACAGCCCCGTCGATGAGAATGGGGGCGTGCTCGGTCCTCCTTTTCCTGTAGTCCACAATCATTGCCTTTGTCTTGATCACATTGAGGGAAAGGTTGTTGTCTCTGACCTCCTCCCTATAGGCTGTCTCATCATAGTCGGTGATCAGGCCTACCACTGTTGTGTCATCAGCAAACTTAATGATGGTGTTGGAGTCGTGATTGGCCGTGCAATCATGAGTGAACAGGGAGTACAGGAGGGGGCTGAGCACGCACCCCTGAGGACACCGTGTTGAGGATCAGCGTGGCGGATGTGTTGTTACCTACCGTTACCACCTGGGGGCGGCCCGTCAGGAAGTCCACGATCCAGTTGCAGAGAGAGGTGTTTAGTCCCAGGGTCCTTAGCTTAGTGATGAGTTTTGAGGGCACTATGGTGTTGAACGCTAAGCTGTATTCAATGAATAGCATTCTCACATAGGTGTTCCTTCTGTCCAGGTGGGAAAGGGCAGTGTGGAGTGCAATAGAGATTGCATCATCTGTGGATCTTTTGGTGCGGTATGCAAATTGGAGTGGTTCTGGGGTTTCTGGGATAATGGTGTTAATGTGAGCCATGACCAGCCTTTCAAAGCATTTCATGGCTACAGACGTGAGTGCTACGGGTCGGTAGTCATTTAGGCAGGTTACCTTAGTGTTCTTGGTCACAGGGACTATGGTGGTCTGCTTGAAACATGTTCGTATTACAGACTCAGACAGGGAGAGGTTGAAAATGTCAGTGAAGACACTTGCCAGTTGGTCAGCACATGCTCGGAGTACACGTCCTGGTAATCCCTGTGGCCTTGTGAATGTTGACCTCTTTGAAGGTCTTACTCACATCGGCTGCGGAGAGCGTGATCACACAGTCGTCTGGAACAGCTGATGTTCTCATGCATGTTTCAGTGTTGCTTGCCTCGAAGCGAGCATCGATGTTATTTAGCTCGTCTGGTCGGCCCGTGTCACAGGACAGCTCTCTGCTGTGCTTCCCTTTGTAGTCTGTAATAGTTTTCAAGCCCTGCCACATCCGACGAGCGTCAGAGTCGGTGTAGTACGATTCGATCTTAGTCCTGTATTGAAGCTTTGCCTGTTTGATGGTTTGTCAGAGGGCATAGCGAGATTTCTTATAAGCTTCCGGGTTAGAATCTCGCTCCTTGATAGCGGCAGCTCTACCCTTTAGTTCAGTGAGGATGTTGCCTGTAATCCATGGCTTCTGGTTGGAGTATGTACGTACAGTCACTGTGGGGACGACATCCTCAATGCACTTATTGATAAAGCCAGTGACTGATGTGGTGTACTCCTCAAAGCCATCAGAAGAATCCCGGAACATATTCCTGTCTGTGCTAGCAAAGCAGTCCTGTAGTTTAGCATCTGCTTCATCTGACAACTTTTTTATAGGCTGAGTCACTGGTGCTTCCTGCTTTAATTTTTGCATGTAAGCAGGAATCAGGAGGATAGAATTATGGTCAGATTTGCCAAATGAAGGGCGAGGAAAAGCTTTGTGTGAAGTAAAGGTGGTCTACAATTTTTTTTCCTCTGGTTGCACATTTAACATGCTGACAGAAATTAGGTAAAACTGATTTAAGTTTCCCTGCATTAAAGTCCCCAGTCCACTAGGAGCGATGCCTCTGGATGAGCGTTTTCCTGTTTGCTTATGGCGGTATACAGCTAATTGAGCACGGTTTTAGTGCCAGGATCGGTCTGTGGTGGTATGTGGACAGCTACGAAAAATACAGATGAAAACTCTCTAGGTAGATAGTGTGGTCTACAGCTTATCATGAGATACTCTACCTCAGGCGAGGAAAACCTTGAGACTTACTTAGATATATTGCACCAGTTGTTGTTCACATATTTGCATAGGTTCTCTGCTGTTCTTTCCTGCCGATGTTCAGCTATATGTTCTTAATGCCGTTGTTCAGCCATGACTCGGTGAAACATAAGATATTACAGTTTTTAATGTCCCATTAGTAGGATATATGTGCTTTCAGCTCGTCCCTTTTATTTTCCAGTGAATGAACATTAGGTAGCAGGACGGAAGGCAAGGGCAGATTAGCCACTCGTTGCCTGATCCTCGCGAAGCACCCTGATCTTTTTCCATTAAATCTCAGTTTCCTTCTCCAGCAAATCACAGGGATCTGGGCCTGGTCGGGTGTCTGTAATAGGATATCCCTCCTGTCCGACTCATTGAAGAAGAACTCTTCGTCTAGTTTGAAGTGAGCAATCGCAGTTCTGATGTCCAGAAGCTATTTTCGGTCATAAGAGATGGTAGCAGCAACATTATGTACAAAATGAGTTTTGAACAATGTGAAAAAAACTAACAAAATAGCATGGTTGGTTAAGAACCGATAAGCCGGCAGCCCTCCCCTCCAGCACCATCCTACTACCAAAAGCTTACCATAACCGCTAACTGCTACACACAGCCTAAATCGTCGTCACCATTATTAGCTAAATTCATAGTCAACATAGCTACTAGAACTAACGTGTTAGTAAACCCGCTACAATCATGCAGTTTAGCAGTTACACCAGCGGGCCCCAGTGGCAATAAATTAATTAAACCACAATCTTACCTTGACTTGGAAGAGTTCCCGTCTTCGATAGCCATAGCCAGCTAGCTAACATAGATCCCTCTCTGTTTGAGCCGAGTGTTTAAGTAGGCTAAACTAGCAAGTGAAAGTGAAAAAAATACAACAAAATATAGCTAGCTCTCTCTCGCTCTCTCTCTCTTGCTTCTCCTACATTTTTGAAGAAATTCATTTGTTCAAAACTGTTCAACTATTGTCTTTCTCTCTCTTTGAGTCAACTACTCATCACAATATATGCACTGCAGTGCTAGCTAGCTGTAGTTTATGCTTTCAGTACTAGATTCATTCTTTGATCCTTTGATTGGGTGGACACATGTCAGTTCATGCTGCAAGAGCTCTGATAGGTTGGAGGACGTCCTCCGGAAGTTGTCATAATTACGGAGTAAGTCTATGGATGGGGGTGAGAACCATGAGCCTCCAAGGTTTTGTATTGAAGTCAATGTACCCAGAGGAGGACAGAAACTAGCTTCCCTCCAGCTACACCATGGTACTACCCAGAGAGTGCTGTTGAGGCTACTGTAGACCTTCATTGCAAAACAGTGTGTTTTAATATATATTTTTGCTGGCCACCTAGCTACAGTATTCTTCCTTCCTTGTCCCTTGGCAACGGCAATGAAGATAGGTCATAGTGAACAAACAGACCACATCAAACACCATCTATATATTACAGAGATAAAAGTAATTATGTTTACAGGAAATCAATAGCAGACTGGTGACTGGTCAGGACAACAAGATGAAGAAGCCCTGCATGTTTTGGGGTCAGCTTACCGGGAACATTGGCCCAAATGATATCATTTTTCTGTCATTAAAATCAAAGTGTGATATTACGATCTGATGGCAATGCGTTTTAGAATATTCTTAAATGTAATTGATTAAACATATGGCTTTATAAAGAGTTAGACTTAGTTAATAAATGTAATGCAGACTTAAAAACCAAATTGTGAATCACTCATCTTACATAAGACGATAAAGTTGTGGAATCTAATTACCACCAGAAGACACTGATGGTAATATAAAAAAGCTCAGAGGGTTCATAAGGAATTGTTTGAACATCTTATTGAAAAGTCTGGCACAGTTTCAAGCTCTGTTAATCCAGAGTTATAGATGTGAATGTGGTTTCCCCCAATGGGATTAAAATCACCAATCATCCACTCCAAAGACATACACCACACAGAAAATTGAAGTGGTTGTAACCAAAGATATTGAGTATTGAATACAATTATTTTTAGCTTTGCTACCTTATATTGCATATTGTAAATGACTCACTTAATCAACAAAAGAAAGTTAAAGTGTCTCTTATACCCCTCAAAGCTGGGCATAAACACACACACGCACGCACACATGCACACACGCACACAAATCTGTTTTCTGGGATGGAGCCACAGACTCCCTGTTGTTGTTCCATCTCTGCCAGTTGTACAGAGCTCAGATTTCGTGGATGGGCTGTCTGTTGTCAGTGAGGCTCGCATCCGGCCTGGGGATTTGACACAATGCATCTATTGCTTCAATGAAAGTGCTTAAAGTGGAGAGGGAAAAAAAATGACTTGGCTCAACAACATTGGTGACATGCACCCGTTGTCCCTGTCTCCCGATGTGTTGCTGCTTCAAATTACCCTGGCCATGGCTGTTGCATGATTGCATGATTTCTCACCACATGGTGGAAACTATGCTGCCCTGCTGCCCATTCATTGTAAATGAATACAACCCCAACCCCCCCCTTTTGAAAGAATCCATTTGAATGGTCTCCGTCCCAGACAGAGATGGGCTTGTGTCTGTACGTGCCAACCAGTTCAGAAGCCACATTCTTGGGGAGTGATGTGGAGTGAGTGGAGGCCTAGGTTGCATCCCAAATGGAAATCTACATGTATTCCCTACATAGTGCACTACTTTTGACCAGGGCTCTGATCAAAAGTAGTGCACTATATAAGGAGTAGTGTTCTATTTGGGTTGCAGCCCTGGCCTGCAGACAAAGACATAGCTCCCCCTAGTTCTGCAGTCAGAAGAGCAAAAAAAGCATCATTACTGTTAATTGTTCATGAACATTTCTGTACGTCCTTGATGGTGCAAATAGCACCTCCTGAATGCCCAGGGCTGTGTTATGTTATGTCAAATCTACCAGAGCAAGACATTGTGGAGCCAGACTTTTGTTTTCCTGTGTGGAATGATCACTGAAATGGTCTGCTTTTTGATGTTGATGTCTCTTAACCTTCTGTGTACAACACCACGATAAATCCCTAGTAACGTTTGTTGCTTGGCAATAAAGTGTTCTGATTCTGATTCTGCAGATGCATGAGAACAGATCAGGTTGAAGATCAGTAAGAGACCTCTGCTCTTGATCATAGATATTGTGCTCGCTAGACTAGAGGACCTTACCCAACATTTCAATATCATTTGTAAAGTTCAATATTAACCTCTTAAATTTCGATTTGTAGCATGTTTTGATTGAAGGCTTTAAAAATCTTCTGTGCATGTTGCACTCTCTTCTTGCAGGACAAAATGCACTTGGACTATAGCACTACTGTATTTCTGTGCGTCTGCACAATTTTAAGCTGTGCTTGCAGTAAATACCCCCACCACCAACACCATCCTAAATAGTCCCTTCTTTCATTCTCCTCCTGTCTGGGGTCCAGCTACCCGCCCACCCCTAGCAGGCAATGAGAGAGACCAGGGGCTCACTCCTCTTTACAATGCCAGAGAGACCACCCTCTTCAGTCTCCGAGCTATGTTCCGACTCACTCACAATCGGGACATTCACAAACATGGGATGCGAGCCATTTCCTTCTGCTAGCATCTCCCATTAGCTCAGACACGGAGACAGAGGATGCGTCTCCAATATTGGCAACCTATTCCCATTGGGCCCTGGTCCAAAGTAGTGCACTATGTAGGGAAAATGGTAGTTTTTGGGATGCACCCCTATGAGGGCAACGCCACATACCGAGCCAAGATTCCCAAGTGGTGAGAAATCACATATCTATGTCCCCAGTGAATGTATGTGTGTGAATGTGTGTGTGATCCCAAAACAAGGAAGCATAGCCAGAAAGTCAGGCACGAGGCCAGAATGCCAAGTTCACAGATCCCCATTCAGTAAGAAGACAGCCCAAAACCAAAAACCTATTTTAGGTCTACATGCAATAGCATATAAGAGATTCAGATTGTATCAATGTCTAGGTTTTATAGAACGTTTATGTACTGTAACGGATGGTACGTAAAGAAGACCCTGTGTTGTTCTGCAAGAACTTGCAAGACTGTATCAAAAAAACAAAACTATTGAAAGTTAGTGTTACTGGTGGTTCATTATAACACTGCATAGTTCTGTGGGTTGGAAGGGTTAACCATCGGTCACCTAAAAGTCATTAACCCTTCCCTCCTTCTGATCAAACTGGGGTGGTGTAGTCGTACTATGCATCCCAAGTGGCACTCTTTTCCCTTTTTGGTGCACTACTTTTGACCAGCGCCCATTGGGAAGTGGGCCAATGGGGGCGGCAGGTAACTTCGTGGTTAAGTGCGTTGGACCAGTAACCGAAAAGTCGCTGGTTCAAATCCCAGAGCCGACTAGGTGAAGAATCTGTCGATGTGCCCTTGAGCAAGGCACTTAACCCTAATTACTCCTATAAATCGATCTGGATAAGAACGTCAGCTAAATGTTGTAAATGGAAAAATGGAAGTGCACTATATAAAGAATTAGGTGCCATTTGGCACAGCCATTTGGTACTTTACAGCAGTGACACTTGCAAAGAAAACAGTTGACATGTTTTACAATGTAAATTTCCCTGTGTGCATACTGTCTGGAGAAATAGGCCATTGCTCCCATAGGAAATAACATACCGGTCAAAAATATAAATGTGATTTAACCAAATAGCAACGATGAAAAGTGCAGTGTGTCTATGTTTGTGTATTTATGTGTGTTTGTGTGTGTATGTGTGCCCTATTCAGGTCAGGAGTCTGGCAGTAAGTGGATTAATCACTGTCACCTGGGCACCGCGGAGCAGCAATTTAGATGCTAAGTACAGTCTTTACACACATATCTTTAGTTAAAACAGTGGGGAAGCAGAGAAGAGACCACACAGTGGAGCGAGGAGGAGGAAAGAGTTATGAAAAACAGAAAGCTCATATATTAACTGTAATTTTATGCAGTGCCAGCCGCCAGGTTATGAGGAACAGAAATGTTTTTTTTGTTGCATTTGTTGGGGACAAACTGTTCATAGATCAAGCTGTTAAGGAGGAGGAGGTTGGTTGTTTTTAGCGATTTAGCACAAAACGTATTTTTATTTTCCATGAGGAGGAAATGTTAAAAACATATCCCGTTTCCAATACTCACATAAAGCCCCTCTTTCTTGTGTGTCACACAAATCACTGGGGGAAAATAAGCTTGTGGTGGAAGACTTTCTAGTTGTCTCCAAAGCATTTTTTACCTATTAAATTAAGATGATGATGGGACTTGCTTCACTTTTGGTGGTATTGAGCACACAATTCCTTTCTAGAACTAGCTGTCACTGGAAATATTTCAAACTATTACAACAACATGGTGAGACATCAAAATCCTTCTCATAACATGCTGATCCGATTCTATCACATAAAACCAAACTGAACATCTAGGATCGCTCCTAATCACTAAAAGAGAGCCAGAAAGGTGACATTTATCCAGCACAATGTTGGCGGTTGGTGTCCTGTCCAAGCCTCCAGATGCACGGGAGGACCTCGTACCAGGTCATCTTCAGACAGACAGAGCTGACCTCTGGGCTTGGAGCCCAAATGAAAAACACCTGTATTGAAAGGAAGAAATAAGCACCCCTTAATCCAGTTGCAGCCCCTCTCAGGTCTCAGGTTGTGTCCCAAATTGCTGCCTATTGCCTGTATAGTACACTACATTTGACAAGACCCCTGTAGGACCTGGACGAAAGTGGTACACTACAGTATATATGGAATAGAATGACATTTAGGACGCAGCCTGAGTCAGTGACCTGGGCCACTGTCTGGCTGAGTTATTGGCACTTGACCAAGCTGCAGGTTGACCTCAGTCTTCAACTCTCTGTACTACTGAGGAATCACCTACCAGGCGTTTTTCTCTATGGGGAGTCTGGCCATCATATTTTTTTGCATCCCAAATTGCACCCTATACACTATACAGTGCATTACTTTTGATCAAAATATCCCTATGATCCCTATGGGCCCCTGTCAAAAGTAGTGCACTATATAGAGAGTAGGGTGGCATTTGGGACTTTGAATTTGAATTTACCTCCCAGTGGGGGACATTTACTTGGGCCAACAGGGCAGTTGTACACCTTCTGAATGGTGGATACTTCAACTGGTGGATCAGTTGCCCATCTCAAAGCCAGGTTAGGTCAAGTGTATTACAGTGCTGTGGTGCACAACAGTATATTTTCCAAGGACAAGTAACTTGTTCCAACTGAAGAGAGTAAGACAGGGTCCTTGGGTTATCTCTCTGGCTATTGCCCCACTACTGCCTATCTAGTGATGGTGCTAAGAGATGGTGCTGCTCTAATTAGCATGTATTCTGCCTTCACTTTCTTCCTGCTATCTGCAGTGAACTGCAGTAACCCAACATACTGTATATCAGCTATACAGTACATAGCTATGAACTATAATATTAATGACTGTTCACAATAATCGCACACCAGTGGAGGCTCCTCAGAGGAGGAAGGGGAGGACCATCCTCCTCAGTGAATTTCATAAAAAGAAAATGTGTGGAACATCTAAAAAGTTATCATTTTTCAGATACAACTATACAAAATATATTCACGTCACCCAACAATATATATTAAAACACACTGTTTTGCAATGAAGGTCTACAGTAGCCTCAACAGCACTCTCCGGGGTAGCACCATGGTGTAGCCGGAGGGAAGCTAGCTTCTGTCCTCCTCTGGGTATATTGACTTCAATACAAAACCTTGGAGTCTTGTAGTTCTCACCCCCTTCCATAGACTTACACAGTAATTATGATAACTTCTGGAGGACGTCCTCCAACCTATCAGAGCTCTTCCAGCATGAACTGACATGTTGTCCACCCAATCAAAGGACAAGAGAATTAATCTAGTACTAAAAGCATAAGCTACAGGTAGCTAGCATTGTAGTGAATAGAATGTGGTGAGTAGTTGACTCAAAGAAAAAGAAAGACAATAGTAGTACAGTTTTGAACAAATACATTTCTTAAAAAATGGAGAAGTAAGAGAGAGAGATATTATTAAATTTTTTTCACTTTCACGTTCACTTACTTAGCTAGCAAATGCAGTTAGCTAGTTTACCTTACTCAAACACCCGGCTCAAACAGAGAGATGCTATGTTAGCTAGCTGACTATGACTATCCAACACAACGCTGGAACTCTTTCAAGTCAAGGTACGTTTTTGGTTTTATTAATTTATTGTAACTGCTGGTGTAACTGCCAAATTGCTTACTTTTTGTACACTGTACTGCATGATTGTAGTGGTTTTACTAACGCGTTAGTCCTATTAGCTACATTCACTATAATGAAAAACAAACCTGAATTATTCCAATAGAAACTCTCGTTTGCAACTGTTGCACCCTAGATCAGCTAGATGCAGGCAAGAGTGTGCAAGGAGATATTGAATGTCTGTCTCCACAAAAATGTTCTCTCGACCTGTGTACATCTACGTTGTATACTTTAATTCATAGGCTAGGTTGTAGCAACCTCATGATGGGTATAGGGCACAGTTGAGTATCATGTAGTAGCCTAAACCTATCACTGTTACATTGAGCTGGGTGAATGAATATGAATGACAGTCATCCAATATCCTGTAATAGAAATAAGGCCATGTTCATAAAAAAAATTTGCGTCCTCCCTCATCTTAAATGGCACCGACCGCCACTGATGTACACACACCCATTCAGCACATAGAGAATATTGCATCACCCCATTGTCTATGCCTTTCCATATATAGGCCTCAAGTCAATTAATTTCTGCAAAACAACTGATATCATTATTCAACCCTCCTTTTGAAGAACCAACCACAGAGACTGTTGCGCATAACAATAGCTCACTTTGTCAATGACACGAGCTAGCTCAGAGCTCCCCTGTAGACTTGCCGCATAAATGTAGTGGAACATTTCAGAGGACGAGGGTGATGCATGTCAGAAGTGTGTGTTATGTAATAGACTGACAGGTTGAAACAGTACTGCGATCCAACTCGCCCAAGATATCCCCCTCGCACCTTGGCTCAGAAACACAAGCCTGTGTCTGTGTGTACATGTGTGAACCAGTGCATGTGTATGTATGTATGTATGTATGTATGTATGTGTGTGTGTGTGTGTGTGTGTGTGTGTGTGTGTGTGTGTGTGTGTGTGTGTGTGTGTGTGTGTGTGTGTGTGTGTGTGTGTGTGTGTGTGTGTGTGTGTGTGTGTGTGGTACAAGCCTGTTTTCTGACATTCTCATTCTCCCCACCTCTCTCTTCCCATCTAGTCACTACATGCATGCTGCATGCAACTCAGTGTTCCTGACAAGAATATAAATCATTTGACGGACAATAAAAATGTTCTAAGATGGGAAACAAATGGAGAACATTTCTCAAGTTATTGCATTCCTCTTTTATACATAGCATGTTTTGTTGCTTAATAATGATGGCGATGGAAAAGGAAAACAACTTGCTCAATGTTATGGTGCTGCTTTCGAAAAACATTTGACTGCATAGTACAGTGGTATTCAACTCTTACCCTATGAGGTCCGGAGCCTGCTGGTTTTCTGTTCTACCTGATAATTAATTTCAAATAACAGGTATCCCAGTCCCTGATTAGGAGGGGAACAATAAAACAAATGGCAGTGGAACTGGCTTCGAGGACCAGAGTTGAGTTTGAGGGGCATAGTAGATCAATCTCAATAGAGAAGGTTAAATCTAAACAGACCGCAACATAGGATTCTGCAGCTGCATAAAACATCAAGAAGTGGACCACAGCTGAGGTATATAGTAAAGTGCTTTCACCAAGCGTTGTAAGTATTTATGCTTTGCTGGCTAGCCAGCCTACATTTAACAAACAGAGTCAGTGTTTTCATTCTAACAATTTCATTTAGATATTGAATCTTTTATATTTTAATATGTGTGAGAATCCTTGAAACAGAAAACATATTCAGACGATACCCTCTCTAAAACATGACAGAACATTACAGGCTCGGCCCACAAAATGAATTTAAATAATCAGGTGTAAGTTGTCAGCTGCAGGGCTCCCTGTCATTCACACACACACACACACACACACACACACACACACACACACACACACACACACACACACACACACACACACACACACACACACACACACACACACACACACACACACTACACTACACTACACACACACACACACTCAGTCACTCACTCATACAAACATGCAGTGTGGCGTAGTGGGGTCTTCAAACAGATGTTACCCAGCCCTGAACGTAGGGTCAGGAGAGGTATGTGACCGCTACTAAACCAGAGATACAGTATATCTGGTGCTTTTGAGCCACATATTTGCAGATTGACTGACAGGTTAAATCATTTTGGATGGGCTAGATGGCTAGTTAATGTTTTTGTTTGAAGATGCATCTGGACACATTACCAGCTTTTTTGTTTCACCTGGCTGCCATTTCCTGATCGTTTGGGAGTATCATTTCAGGAGTGGCCTGAAGGGTAGAGGAATACAACAGTGCTGAGGCAGAGGGCTGTGTGGTGAGCTTTTTGGAGCCCAGAGATACTGAGGCATCACCCAAGTGGCTACACAGAGTGGAAGAGGAGAAGTCCAGTGGCTGTAAGACTTGGTCCCCAGACTTGCTCTCTACAAGATCACCAGCAGACTCCATCACCATCATCTACCATCCCTCTGACCAGCTGCCTTCGCTCAAGCCATTAACTGACCCTTTCCATCTTCTGAGGATGCAGCTTTCAAAGACTTGGCCTCTATTGGTTGACCTGTCATGATACTGCTTATTGCTTGCTTGTTTTTTGCTCTTGAAGCGCTTTGAGATACTATGAAAAGCGCTATAGAAGTTTAATACATCATTATATGTTTTGAGGTGAGAAATGTGGTGGTTACTCAAGTTACTACTATATTGTTATGCTAACCAACCAGTGGGAGAGATGAGGAAGCACTTAAGGCTATTTCCTCTCCATAGGAAAGCGTTTTCATATCCCTTTCCTTTTCTAGCATATGAGGGCTCTTCTCACTGGTGCAATGCTTGTGGGGTGACAGTGCATGTTTGTATGAGTTTTTGTGTGTGTGTTTGGGTGCATGTGTGAGCTGTCTCCCCAAAGCCTTTTATCACAGTGGGATAAGAAGACTGAATCACAAATGGCACCCTATTCCCTATATAGTGTACTACTTTTGACCAGAGCCCCATGTGCCCTGGTCAAAAGTAGTTCACTATATAGCGAATAGGGTGCAATTTGATACACAAGCTGGGTGAAATGTTCTTATCCATCAGTCTACAATACCTCACGTATTGCAGCATTATTGTTATTATATTATTCACACCTTTTCCAATCTATTCAAACTTTCTTAGATAGTGAAGTAATGCTGAGACACACAAAGGAAAATCTCATTTTCAATCTCATGTTTTTCCCATAAAATTGGCATGTATTGTAAAATGTATCATGTATTTTTTCCCTGCTGGCGACTCATTTCTGGCCTTGGTATCTCCATCATGACTCACAACATCACAATAGAAATGAAAAACATTCCCCTACACTGCTGTCAGTGCTGGAACTCATTTCCTCTGTGCAGATTGCTGTGTCTCTGAGGAAACAACACTAGGGTTGTGTGTTCCGTACATTGTGCACTACTTTTGACCAGGACTCATAGGGCTTTGACCAAGACTCATGGACAAAAGTAGTGCACTATGTAGGGAATAGGGTGCCATTTGGGACTCAGACAATATTGGAGCTGTTAGCTAGCTGTGATGATTCAGAGGGTCTGGTCCCTGTTTTCGCGCCCACCTCCTCACCCCTTGTTCACCCCTCCCTCAGACAAATAGTGAATATTTCTAAAGGAATTCCCTTGGTGTGGGAGTGGACCTTGTGCAGATGTTGGAAGTTGGAATTCAGCCATTTTACTCTACAGAATATCCCCCTCTTATAATCTTTTCCCTCTTTCCCTTTCTTTTTCTATCCAACTCCTGCTTTCTGCACACAACGGCACGCAACTGCACGTAGACGCAACATGCATATGGTGGAATGCAGCCCTTTTACTCAGCAGACACCCCCTATCTTTTTATTTTTCTAACTCTTGCCTTAATCTGCACTCAGACGCAACCTCTGTACTTGCTTGTTTATTCACTCACATAAACACACACAAGTTATGCGTCCAAACTGCTGGTCCCAGGTTTTTTCATGACCAGTCGTGGAAGCCACAATGTCTGCTGTTAAAGTGGAGCACTAGGAGCAGTAGGAGAACTATGGGACTAACTACACACGCAACACAAAGAGATGGATTTTCAACATTGAATACTCTGATAGGAACACTGCACAACACAACAACACATTGAATTCAAGTCCATCCAAAAAGCAGGTCAAACATGAAAAAGGCAGAGAAATAGAAGAAGTCATTGATTGATGTTTTATGACATAACAGAGTTTGACATTTTGATAGCCTGGTTTTATTGCATCTTCTCCATAGCCATGTTTTATGGTGGTGGGTTGGAGGGAGGGAGGGGTGGAAGGAGGGAGTGGTGGAGGGAGGGAGGCAGCGGTCCAAGAGAAGACTGTGTCTGTTTCTCTAATCCTGTTTCTCTCTCGCTCAGCTGGGGAGTCCTGCTTCACCATCCGTACCAGAAACACACACACATAATAGTGGATGGGATCTGTCTGAATACTGTAACTCATTACTGTACCAAGTTCTCTCCAACACTACAGTATAGAGACAGATATGAGATACATGTACTCAAAGAACCATAACGCATTCATATGTTATATTTGATGCAGTTATACTCTTATGCATAATACTGCATTATCGCACACCCGTTGTATAATGTTGCATGTTCTTTTAAAGCAACAGGTGATATTGTGTAACTTGAGAAAATTGACTGATTTCGACTATTTAACAACAGTTTTTTACTCTAAATTTGTGCGTCATTCCATCACGTGTAAAGTCTATTTCCATGTGGTGGTTTCATGGCATCTACCTCTGTCATTCCAGACAGTGTATCCATGGTGATTCCATAAAATGACCTAGGGTGACACATTACAATCAGGAGCTGGCATATTAGGACATATTTACAGTGCCTTCAAAGTATTCACACCCCTTGACTTTTTCCACATTTTCTAAAGTCGTATTAAAAAGGATTTCATTGTCATTTTTTTTGTCAACGATCTACACAAAATACTCTGTAATGTCAAAGTGGAAGAAGAATTCAATTATTCAAATCATTTTTTTTACTTAATGGAAAATAAAACACTAATATATCTTCATTAGGTAAGTGTTCAACCCCCTTAGTCGATACATGTTAGAATCCCCTTTGCCAGCGATTACAGCTGTGAGTCGTTTTAGGTAAGTCTCTAAGAGCTTTGCACACCTGGATTGTACAATATTTGCTGATTATTCTTAAAAAACATCTTCAAGCTCTGCCAAGTTGGTTGTTGATCATTGCTAGACAGCCATTTTCAAGTCTTGCCATATATTTTCAAGACGATTTAAGTAAAAAATGTAACTAGGCCACTCGGGAACATTCAATGTTGTCTTGGTAAGTAACTTCAGTGTATATTTGGCCTTGTGTTTTAGGTTATTTTCCTGCTTAAAGTGAATTAGTCTCCCAGTATCTGTTGGAAAGCAGACTGAAGCAAGTTTTCCTCTAGGATTTTGCCTGTGCTTAGCAATACAACGTTTATTTTAATCCCCCCAAAAACTCTGTGGTCCTTCCCGATGAAAAGCATACCCATAACATAATGCATGCTTGAAAATATGAAGAGTGGTACTCAGTGATGTGTTGTGTTGGATTTGCCAAATTGTTTGCAGTATTACTTTAGTGCCTTGTTGCAAGCAGGATGCATGTTTTGGAATATTTATATTCTGTACCGTCTTCCTTCTTTTCACTGTGGCATTTATTATAGTATTGTGGAGTAACTATAACGTTGTTGATCCATCCTCAGTTTTCTCCTATCACAGCCGTTAAACTCTGTAACTGTTTTAAATTCACCATTTGCTTCATGGTGAATTCCTTAAGTAGTTTCCTTCTTCTTCGGCAACTGAGTTAGGAAGGGTGCCAGTATCTTTGTAGTGACTGGGTGTATTAATACACCATCCAAAGTGTAATTAATAACTGCACCATACTCAAAGGGATATTCAATGTCAGCTTATTTTTTTTTATTACCTATCTACCAATAGGTGCCTTCTTTACGAACCATTGGAAAATCTCCCTGGTCTTTGTGGTTGAATCTGTGTTTAAATTCACTGTTCGACTGAGGGACCTTACAGATATTTATTTGTATTCGGGGGTACAGAGATGGGGTAGTCATAAAAAATCACATTAAACACTATTATTGCACACAGAGTGAGCCTATGCAACTTATTATGTGACTTGTTAAGCACATTTTTATTCCTGTACTTGTTTAGGCTTGCCATAACAAAAGGGTTGAATACTTATTGACTCAAGATATTTGAGCTTTTCATTTGTAAACATTTCTAAAAACATAAGTCCACTTTGACATTATGGGGTATTGTGTGTAGATCAGGGATTCAACAAAATGTGGAAAAAGTCAAGGGGTGTGAATACTTTCTGAACGCACTGTATAAAACCAAGGCAGTGGCAGCTAGCCTAGCACTAGCTATTATACATCCCAAATGGCATCCTATTCCCTATATAGTGCACTATTTTTCACCAGACTCCAATGGGCAGACTACACCACCTTGGCTGAAACCTAGCATAGCACTCCATTCCTCTGGCTAAAATGAATAGTGTGTGTGTGCGCGCGCCAATGTGTGTTACAGCAGCAGTTACAGGGAAATCCAAACCACGGCATAATGAACACCAGATTGCTATAGCAACAAGGTCAATGCAATTACTAACTCATTGGATGAACAGCGGTAAGCCATGGTTTTCAAAGGGATGGATCGACTCACACACATGAAAGAAGATGTAATCCATCATAGAAGAAGCAGATTGATGCATCTAAATGGAAACCTCCTATGCTATGATTGTGTTGAGTATGGTAGACTTCTATTAGCTTAGCTGACCTACGTGACTACATAGCGAGGAAGAGCTCTGACTCACTGTCAGGTGGACTTCGAGAGATGGTGTTAGCCAGACTAGACTTCTATAGCATACTTTTCACCAATCAAATTAGGTAACCAAGGAAGCAGACCAAAAAATAAACCCAGCACAAAATGGTTGTCTCTGACCCCCCCTTCATTTTGGAACTACATGATAATGGAAAAAAGTTTTGAAGAGGAAATTTTGTGTGATGTCCAGCCCCCCCAAATCAGCTGGCTAATGAAATGATAATGGCCCGCCATGTCAGTAAAGTCACAGCATCCTGCAGACTGTGTGTGTGTGTGTGTGTGTGTGTGTGTGTGTGCGTGTGTGTGTGTGTGTGTGTGTGTGTGTGTGTGTGGGTGCGCACGTGTGTGTGCGTGTGCGCGTGTGCATGTGCCTGCGTGCCGCAGCATCTTGCAGACAGGCAGAGAGCGCTGATTTTATTACCTTGTTTTCCTCATCTGCCTTTCTGTCTGTCATCAAGTCAGCCTATAAACTATGACTGTGTGTTACCCTGATCTGTTTCACCTGTCTTTGTGCTTGTCTCCACCCCCCTCCAGGTGTCGCCCATCTTTCCCATTATTCCCTGTGTATTTATACCTGTGACTCTGTTTATCTGTTGCCAGTTTGTTTTATCCGTCAAGCCTACCAGCGTTTTTCCCCTTGCTCCTGTCATTTTCTATAGTTCCTGTTTTCTAGTTTTCCCGGTTTTGACCATTCTGCCTGCCCTGACCCTGAGCCTGCCTGTCGTTCTGTACCTTGTCACATCACCCGGGATTATTGACCTCTGCCTGCCCTGACCCTGAGACTGCCTACCGTTCTGTACCGTATGGACTCTGATCTGGATTACTGACCTCTGCCTGCCCTTGACCTGTCGTTTTGTCTGCCCCCTGTTCTAGTAATAAACCTTTGTGGTTAGGTTCAGCCTCATCTCAACTCCGAAAATTGGAAGAGATAAAATAAAGCGGGATTATTAATCATACGCACTCTGCCTTCTATCACTATCTGACCACACAGTGAGGATTATGTTCTAGGCCGTACAGGACTACTGAGTACATGTACTGTAAGATGCAAAGGGTTCACTAAAGGGTTAGTATGTCATCGTGTAAAATAAATGTTCCAGTTATTCTTTTTTACAACTATTGAGTAGTATGCATGCATGTTTAAATATTACTCATTTATATCACTGGTGTAAAAGGAATTTAGCATTTGTCAGTGCCTGACCAAAACCACCTCACAATCACACTACTCTAAAGGGTATGTACTGTAAGTATGACTCATTTATTACATTTCCATTAAGTAGTAAGGGACATAATTCATCTCCATGAAGACAAAGGAGTTGTTGAGTTTTTCCTTTGTAGCCTAAGTGTCAGTGCTGACCAAAACCGCCTCGCAATCACACTATTCTAAATGTACATTATTATGACTCATAGAGCGATAATAACCTTATAATGCTCTCTACTGCACTTCATACACTGCCAATACACACATGGCCTGTGTCCCAAATGGCACCAGGGCCAGAAGTAGTGCACAATAAAGGGAATAGCATGCCATTTGGGACATATCCCTATACTTTCACACACAACCCCTCCTATCAAGCCCAGTGTAGGGCGGGGACATCCCACACGGATTACCGGATGTTCTGAGTCATACAGTATCACCCACAAGGGAATCCCATCCTGTTTTCTAGACTGTAGGCTAAATCAGAGGAGGGAATCATTGGCATCATGTTGTACATGGAAATGTTGCTATTATCTCCATTAGCACAGCTAGTTGGACTTCAAGTTATAGTCCACATCCCAAATGGCAGCCTATTCCCTTTAACTTTTGACCAGAGCCCTATGGGCACTATGAAGGGAATAGGGTGCCATGTGGGACACAGAGTGACTTGGCTTTATTCTCTTGGCTATACTGTGGAAATATAGTGATAAGCTCTCTATTACGGCTTGTCAGTCCATCTTCCATCATGGATTACAGTCAATTAGAGTAGGATCAATGCAACTACATCAACATTTTGTTTTATATGGGCTGGCAAAGTGTTGAATTGATCCTTCAAGCTCCCATTCCCCGTCATAGGGCCTGAACATACAGTACAAAGTAATAAATGACCCAAAAAGCATGTGATCCACTCAGCTTGACTTATTGTGGCAATACTTAATGGTTACATACACACATGATAGTAAGTTGCCCGGAGTCAATAAACATGAGGAATGCCCATAGGAGCAGACTCCATTTACTGCTGTCTATGGGATTGCCTGTATAGTATAGCCTCTAGAGAAATTCACTTAGATGTCTTTCCTATAGGCTAGCTATTACCTAGGGCAGTTTGTAAGTCATTCAATCAATAACTTCAATTTAAATGTTTTATTTTATTCTATTCCATGTTGGTTTAATTCAGATATCCTAGCCTGAAACCAACCCAAAAATGTTTATGTTTGAGTTATTGTTGGTAGGATGCAGCTGCTATCCAACATGTCACCTTTCTCATTTCAGAAGGCCTACAGCATCATCCATTGAACTCCACAATGGAACAGAGTACGCTACCTCTTTTCCTATTGCTTGAAGATTACAATGTGAGTACAGTATGCAGGACGAACATTCTGATGGTGAATGCTTTGTGCCTTTAGCATCTACAAGTATACGCCTCTGGATTTAAAACCAAAAACAGTTGTTTATAATAGGACCTTTAATCTCAGACAAACACATGAATGACATTACCCTATAGGTGGTCTCACTCCTAAACAGCAGGTAACCAATCAGCATCGTAGTGAGTTAAATGAGATGTATATATAAACATCTGGCTGCAAGGTCGGGGAGGGTGACAGTGGTGTCATTACAAACATTCACAGGCAATGTCAGACACACTTTCAGACCCACTTCGATATACTTTGAACAGCATTTGCGTAAATTGTTTCTTTGAGACCCTTGTGTAATGTTCTTGTAGACAATGAACGCATGGCAGTAACTAGCTAATATGTTTGTTTTCTAACTTGTCATGAGAGTGAGAAACCTAATGACTAACTAAATTACATGCGCACAGACAATATTGAGGGGAAAGGAGGTTTAGTGTTGTGTTGCTAACTTCCCCAACCAAAGAAAACTTTTAAAGAAAAAGCATATGTTGAATGCAGGCCAACCAACCTGCAGGTTCAGAGGTGAAAATGACCGTGAACTACTCAATATCCCTCTCCTTGAGCATCACCGCACCGAAGTGCTTACCTGTGTTATCCTGTGTTGATTTTCCCACAGACTGTCATTTATTCTGAGAGTGCTATAAATCAGAAGGATCAGGACAAGGCGGATGGATGTATTACCACATGCTACCTGACTATCTAAACACTATCCACAGACAGCTAAGTATTATAGCAACTACACCATTTATCAGCTCCATTTTTTTACATTTTTGACATTATTGTCAAATACAGAACATCTAAAATAAACATATTACATCAATAGAATGTCAAAGTAGAAATGTCATCTTATGTAAGACATTTTAAGGGTGGTCACAGATCAAGGCTAGTCCTGGACTGAATGAAGATTCTTTGTTGAGTTTGCTTTTCAGTCTAGGACTAGGCTTAATCTGTGTCTGGAAAACTGTCCCTCAATGTTGTATTTGAAATAAATAAAGGAAGAAATGCTAGATGTCAAAACAGCTCTTAGAAATAGAAAGCTTTACATAATTGAAGCACCATCTACGGTGGATACATCTGTATCGTCCTTGGCATCTGTGTAATAACTGCATTGCTTGTCACATCAAGTTTGAGTTTGAGTTTATTGATTCTTGCTCACAGATAAAACTAAAGAAATGTAGAACTGACATCAAGAAAAAAAAAACACTCACTTAAAATACATAATACATAATACATGGCATGAATATAATACAGAACACTTAAAACATATACAGGACAGTTCGTGGCTGTTTCTCAGGAGCCTGGTGGTGCATAAAGACAATATTGTGCATCTTGCCTTTGCTGAATTCCTATGATAAGTGTGTATTCTTGAGTAAACTGCTGTTGCTTTCCATTCATCTTATGTCATCCTTAATATGTGTCTGAAATTGTCCTTCCATCATCTTAAGGACATCTAGCCGCATATACAAGAAATTCAATATCCCACCACTCCATGTACTGTAATCACCGCAGATTCCATCCACACTGCTGTGGATGCTACAGATTTATTATCTGCAGAGGAAAATGCATGGCCTTTGCAATCTTAACTCAAAATGTATTGCTTATTACAAAATCCATGATGAAATGCATTCTTCTCCCTTGCTCCTGAACCTTTATTGATTGAACAAGGGCAATTTGTTTTAAATGATTGAGGTGATTACATTGCACTGATCACACAACAAATTACCTACGGTGCTGTGATCTATTGGCAATACATCAGCCTGTATGTTTTTACAAGATTATATAGAACTTCTTAAGCTCTCATATTGACAAGAGGAGGAATGAATTACTAGAGAATTTATGAACGTTGTAATGATTCCCTTTTAAACACCAATTGAATCTGATGTTGTGTATGGTGGTTTGATGTTGTCCACAACTCATCTGTGTTCCTTTTAACAACTGTGCTTTTTCCATGACTTATGTTCGTATAAGACAGCAATGATCTGAACAGGTTTGTTATTATATTGCCAGTTTCCCTCCAAGCAATATAATCCATAGTAATATTACTACAGAGCAATTACTTTTTATTCATTGTAGACTACCCTTGGTGTAGTAATAAGGATTTTATTATGTGAACAATAGTTCAACTGCGTATTTCAAACCCTACAGTTGCAACACAGACTACATAACCTCACACTCACATCCAGAGCCCTGGTTTAGATTGCCATTACTGTAGTTCATTCTGGCCTTCCTCGCTCTTCACTCTAATGAATGCTGCTTCCGCCATTAATTCTCAATCAATAATGCAAAAACCCAGCCTGAATGGAAATCCATCCTTTTCTGTCTCTGTCGCTCTCTCTCTCTCTCTCTCTCTCTCTCTCTCTCTCTCTCTGATAAAGAGTGAGGTTAATTTTCCTTTTGAGCTTTAACGACCTTTAACAGGACAATTGGATTAGTCGGTTTTCATGAGGACTAGTGCCATCATTAGCTCACAGAGTCATAGAGTTGTTTGTCAAAGCAACTGATACAAAGGGTTTGTTTTGAAGGTCCTTTGTGTCCATTTAGATTTAGAGATGCACTTAGCTAACCGATGGGCTCTTTGGAAATGCAACAAAAACTATAGTGATAACTTTCGAGGTCAATTGAGATGGGAAAATAGTCTGAAAGAAAATGTTGAACCCATTAGATCCAATCTCTGCAACTTTTTTGAGTTTCCATCAGTATGTTATGTTAGCATGAGGGAAGTATAAACAGGGTTGGGGAGTAACGGATTACAAACAAAAGGTAACTGTAATCCATTACGTTACCAGCAAAAATATTGTAATCAGATTACAGATACTTTGAAAAACTAGATGATTACTTAGGGGATTACTTCTAAATTCAGAAACGAGGTTTGCGAGAGAAACTATCTTTGACACTTCTCTGTTTTCTCAATGACATTGAATTCAGCATTGAAAAAAGGCGCAAGTTTAAGTTTGTTCCACCTGAGCGAGTCTGACCACAAATCAGAGACCACTATGATGACACACCATATGTGTTTGATGGATCGCAGGAAAAGAGCAGGAATAGGCTACATTCCAAGCTATGTCTTCCAATGGAACGAATGCTGTCGGCATCCAAATATTGAATAAACACTTGTAGGTAAGGATGACAGCGATGGTGTAGTCTACGGCGATACGGATATCACTTATTATTGTTATCTACATAGCGCATTGATGTGAATCACACTGTTGCTCTCATTTTTAGCTATTTGCGCCTTACGGATTGTGGCTGTTATGGATGGCTGTTCACAAATCTAAATGTGTATTTGAACCCAATAATGATTGAATTCAAGAAGTTTAAGCTGCCTATCAACCACTGTTTTTTAAACCAGTGGACAGCCAGTGAAAAATGCACTCTTGCAACAGCTGCACAGTGCGGATGGAATAAAAGTGGGGCTTTTGTTGCTCAATCTAATTCATGCTGATAACAATGTTTGATCCATAGGCCTAAAGGACACATGTTCAAACTCGCACACTTGTGATAGACTTAAAGGGACAATCTGTAGTTGCTACATCCATTTTTGGACTTATAAATTATATATACAGTTGAAGTCAGAAGTTTACATACACCTTAGCCAAATACACTTAAACTCAATTTTTCACAATTCCTGCCATTTAATCCTAGTAGAAATTCCCTGTCTTAGGTCAGTTAGGATCACCACTTTTTATTTTAAGAATGTGAAATGTCAGAATAATAGTAGAGAGAATGATTTATTTCAGCTTTTATTTCTTTCATCACATTCCCATTGGGTCAGAAGTTTGCATACACTCAATTAGTATTTGGTAGCATTGCCTTTAAATTGTTTAACTTGGGTCAAATGTTTCGGGTAGCCTTCCACAAGCTTCCCACAATAAGTTGGGTCAATTTTGGCCCCTTCCTCCTGACAGAGCTGGTGTAACTGAGTCAGGTTTGCTCGCACACACTTTTTCAGTTCTGCCCACACATTTTCTATAGGATTGAGGTCAGGGCTTTGTGATGGCCACTCCAATACCTTGATTTTATTGTCCTTAAGCCATTTTGCCACAACTTTGGAAGTATGCTTGGGGTCATTGTCCATTTGGAAGACCCATTTGCGACCAAGCTTTAACTTCTTGACTGATGTTTTGAGATGTTTCTTCAATATATCCACATCATTTTCCTACCTCACGATGCCATCTATTTTGTGAAGTGCACCAGTCCCTCCTGCAGCAAAACACCCCCACAACATGATGCTGCCACCCCCGTACTTCACGGTTGGGATGGTGTTCTTCGGCTTGCAAGCCTCCCCCTTTTTCCTCCAAACATAACGTTGGTCATTATGGCCAAACAGTTCTATTTTTGTTTCATCAGACCACAGGACATTTCTCCAAAAAGTACGATCTTTGTCCCCATGTGGAGCAAACCGTTGTCTGGCTTTTTAATGGCGGTTTTGGAGCAGTGACTTCTTCCTTGCTGAGCGGCCTTTCAGGTCATGTCGATATAGGACTCGTTTACCTGTGGATATAGATACTTTTGGACCTGTTTCCTCCAGCATCTTCACAAGGTCCTTTTGCTGTTGTTCTGGGATTCATTTGCACTTTTCGCACCAAAGTACGTTCATCTCTAGGAGACAGAATGCGTCTCCTTCCTGAGCATTATGACGGCTGCGTGGTCCCATGGTGTTTATACTTACGTACTATTGTTTGTACAGATGAACGTGGTACCTTCAGGCTTTTGGTAATTGCTCCCAAGGATGAACCAGACTTGTGGAGGTCTACAATTAGTTTTCTGAGGTCTTGGCTGATTTCTTTTGATTTTCCCATGATGTCAAGCAAAGAGGCACTGAGTTTGAAGGTAGGCCTTGAAATACATCCACAGGTACATCTCCAATTGACTCAAATTATGTAAATTAGTCTATCAGAAGCTTCTAAAGCCATGACATAATTTTCAGGAATTTTCCAAGCTGTTTAAAGGCACAGTCAACTTAGTGTATGTAAACTTCTGACCCACTGGAATTGTGATACAGTGAATTATAAGTGAAATAATATGTCTGAAAACAATTGTTGGAAAAATTACTTGTGTCATGCACAAAGTAGATGTCCGAATCAATTTTCCAAAACTATAGTTTGTTAACAAGAAATGTGTGGAGTGGTTGAAAAACAAGTTTTAATGACTCCAACCTAAGTGTATGTAAACTTCAACAGTATATCCATTGATTCTTGAAGAATATAACTTACCAATGCCTCATGAGCTTCATTCAACTGTCACACTCCATGAGAACCCAAAGTATAAGCTTGTTTTACTCCAATGTTTGTAAACATTGTACATGTAAACAAACACTGTGTAGCCTCATAACATGCTTAAAACAATATTTTTTATATAATGGATTGTCAGTCCTTGCATTCATAGCTCTGCCTATTAATCTGAGAGTGGTTACATGCTTTTTACCAAAACAGAGGCGGTGCAAACGTTTTGTTGTTGTTTCATCTGTGGATTATCAAGATATCAAAGTGTCACCAACAAACAGTTGAACAATAGGCCTATAGCAAATGTAGCATATGGCATTCATTTTTCACACGTATTCCTTCCCTGTGGCTCAGTTGGTAGAGCATGGTGTTTGCAATGCCAGCATGGTGTGTGCAACGCCAGGGTTGTGGGTTTGATTCCCACGGGGGACCGGTACAAAAAACAAAACAAAAAAATGCATGAAATGAAAATGAAATGTATGTATTCACTACTGTAAGTTGCTCTGGATAAGAGTGTCTGCTAAATGACTAAAATGTAAATATCCCTTTTCAGAAATGCTTTAGCATGCCATTCGATGAGCACAGCATTTATTTTTCAACTCAAATCAATGAGCCCAATCAGTCCTCCATGACAACTAATAATCAAGAGAGTAGGGCTGGCTAATAAGTCCTCAGAAAAAACTATTTGGCTAATCTATAGTTCATATTTCCAAGTCTTATTCTTGAAGATCAAGGGGTATAACATTTATTGGAATGATTGGAATTCTGATAGACTTTGGTTTTTAATGTAAATATATAATTTAATCATATTATTTTATGTAGTAGAAAGCAATGGGTTAGAAGAAGCCTACATAACCAACCCATAAAGTAAAAGGTAACATCCATATATGGCTAGCTATGTAAACTTTAACACTGATTTATCCTGCAATAGATGTGGTTCAATTGGTAACATACATTTTGTCTTCTTCTAATGCCTCTTAAGGGGAAAGTAATCTAAAAGTAACTGAATGTAATCAGATTACGTTACTGAGTTTGGATCATCCAAAAGTAACATTACTGATTACAAATTTGGACAGGTAACTAGTAACTGTAATGGATTACATTTAGAAAGTAATCGACCCAACCCTGAGTATAACAAACATTTTCAGAGGATGTTCTGCTAATAGGATGCTAGTTGTTGTCTTAGAGTGGTTGGAAATGGATGCGGGATGACCTATTAGACATGTTAATTTTACTGTTTGTAATCATCTTGGAAATCTTATCATCAGTGCAACCAAGAACAGAGTGGACTAGGCATCAAGTCATTTACCATGTGAATGTGCAGTCTTGTTGCAGTTTTGTGCATCCTGCAAATTACTGTTTTTTCTTGCCTCATCTGATTTTGGTAATAAACCTGCACAGCTATTAGATTTAAGTACACACTGCTCTTGCATCATGTTGTTGTAGCGTGAAGGTTGCATTGACTCAATACCATTGACAAACAGGAAAAGCATAACAAGCAGGTGCTTGCAGGAGAGGAGGTGTGTGGTGGGAGGGATTGAAAGTACCAACTACACTGCATTTTAGACATTTTCACTCACTCACAGAAACTGACACACACAAGCACGTACCAAGGCATGTGCACAGCACACGGATGGATGTTACAGATATAGGATCTGAATTTGAGCCAGGTTGCTACAGCAGGAAAATAATGAATTATTATGTGGATTATATTTAATAGACACTTCTGTAGGGATTAATACATTTTTCGTAAGGGAAAATCAAGTCTGAAATTTCAAAGTGGAAATTACAGACTTCAGAAGTCTTTTAAAACCTCAAATACATTACAAGTTTTAAATGTCCTGCATTGCAAGAAAGTTCTCCTGTAACAGGGTGATCAAATTAAGGTCCTACTTCTGTAGGTATCCTGCAAGGGGCCATGGATATGTGGGTGTTAAGTACAGTGACAGAACGGGAAATGCTGTATCCATTCATGTTATTCTAACTAGACTGTTAATCCATATATTCATCATTATGATTGCTTTATTTTATGCATGCCATGTTAAGATTAATTCACAGTAACTTGCAGTTTTGAGAATGTTAAAGCAGGTGTGTTAGTGGTGGGAAGGAACAAAAGCCCGCAAACACTGTGAGTCAACCCTCCAGGCCCGGAGATGCTAATCCCTGGTCTATACAGACCTTCACCAGAACAAATGACTATCGTCTATACTTTCATGCATTCAACATAAATTACTAATGTATAGTCCATACAAAGTGCATCCGAAATGGCAACCTATTCCCTATATAGTGCACTACTTTACTACTAAAAGTGGTGCACTATAGGGAATTGGGTACCATTTGAGATACAGCCCTAGTCACAATGCATAACTAATGAGCAGGCTATAAACACAGTGTTATGAATGAGTAATGTGCTCCATCCTTGTATGTGTGTGTCTGCAAACCAATTCAATGATATAATATGTTGTATTATAAACTGGGTGGTTCGAGCCCTTAATGCTGATTGTCTGACAGCCATGGTATATCAGACCGTATACCACAGGTATGACAAAACCTTTATTTTTACTGCTCTAATTACATTGGCAACCAGTTTATAATAGCAATAAAGCACCTCAGGGGTTTGTGATATATGGCCAATATACCACGGCGAAGGGCTGTGTCCAGGCACTCCGCGTTGCATCGTGTAAAGGAACTGCCCTTAGCCGTGGTATATTAGCCAGGCTACCTGGGGCGGCAGGTAGCCTAGTGGTTAGAGTGTTAGAGTGTTGGACTTGCAACCAAAAGGTTGCCAGATCAAATCCCTGAACTGACAAGGTAAAAATCTGTTGTTCTGCCCCTGAACAAGACAGTTACCCCACTGTTCTTAGGCTGTCATTGAAAATAAGAATTTGTTCTTAACTGACTTGCCTAGTTAAAAAAAATATATATATATACCACATCTCCTCAGGTTGCTTAAATGACCACTGTATGCTGGGATGGCTGCAGCTCTGTGGGACTGTGTCCTGAATGGCACCCTATTCCTTATGCAGTGCATAGGGAAAATGGTACCATTTGGGATGTAGCCTGGGTCTCGGTTGCATTTCCTGGTTCTAAAGCCTTTTTACGGCCAATGAAATCCAATGTCTGACACGCCTCGTCCCCCTGCCCAGGGGATAGATGAGGGGAACACACATTCATCCATCAGCATGCTTTCTATCTGCTCACTGTCACATCCTAGGTTACGTCCCAAATGGTTCCCTCTTCCTTATATAGTGCACTACTTTTGACTCTGTTGACCCTGGTCAAAAGTAGTGCACTATATGGGGTATAGGGTGTCATTTGGCACGCAGCCCAACTATCCCCACAAGGCAGATCAGTGAGGATGAAAATCAGTATATGATGTGTAGAGGACTCAAGACTTTGAAACTAGACATGAAACTTGAAACTTTATCCTGCATGTTTATCCAGCATTGACATAGCTTGGCAATATGATCAGAAACTAAGTAAATAAATCCTTCTTTTCAGTAATTTAAAACAAGCTTTGAGATCCTCAAAACTTTGTTGAAATTTGTATAAAAAGAGTAAGAATGGAGTTCACCCCCAACATGTTTTTCTCAATGAGGTTATGGCTGCATACGAAATGGCACCCAATGTCACGTCGTTTGTCGAGAGGAGCGGACCAAAGTGCAGCGTGTGTATCGTTCCACATATTTTATTGAACTGTGAAACTATGCAAGACACACAAATAAACTAAACAACAACAAAAACAACAACAACAACAACAACAACAACAACAACAACAACAAACCGTGACGAAGAGGTGCACCATACACTAACTCAAAAACAATCTCCCACAAACCCAGGTGGGAAAAACAACTACTTAAGTATGATCTCCAATTAGAGACAACGATGACCAGCTGCCTCTAATTGGAGATCATCTCAAAAAACAACAACATAGAAATACAAAAACTAGAACATAACAACATAGAAAATCTAAACTAGAAAAAAACCCTGTCACGCCCTGACCTACTCTACCATAGAAAATAACAGCTTTCTATGGTCAGGACGTGACACCCAATTCACTTTATAGTGCACTACCCTATGGGTTCTTGTCAAAAGTAGTAGGGGATAGGGTGCCATTGGGTGCCATTGGGTGCACTATAGGGGATCGGGTGCCATTGGGTGCCATTGGGTGACACATCAGGTGTCAGAGGTATTGAAAAGTATTATTTTCTAATGTGAGTTTTAATGCATATGTTGTTTCTGTTTTGATTCATTCAATTTCCCCTAGAGCATCCAGGTTCAAATGTTGGCTGTCGAATTGTAAAGCAGTGTTGTGCTTCAGTTATTTTCCCATTAAAGAAAGACCATTAAATCTACATGCATGTTGTGCTTACCAAACTGAGCATGGAGTGCTTCAAACAAGGTGTGTAGAGAAATGGAAGGCTAGAATGAACCTGGCTAGAATATTACTGTGCAGCCTCTGTCATACTTGGCTTAGTGGTACTTACGATTAAGACTCACGTTGACCAATGTTCAACTGAATTAAGATGCAAGTGCTTTATAGTTTTCTATACAACCACGTTAGTCATACCGCATCACGTAGCATACTGTATACTGTAGGTATGATGTAATCAACATTTCTTTCTCAAATCCCAGGGAGCACTACTCATCATTTTATATAGACAGACTGATTGTGATTGATGACCAAAAAGCAGAGGTTTTGACAGCCTATCAAAGGGAACCTTCATGTGCTCCAAACCACCCACTTTATTACCACCACACAAAAGCATCTGACCAGTTACTTTTATGGTGCATCTGCTACACTTCGTACCTCCTCTCCTCTGCTATGCCTCAGTATTGGCATTGTAAAAGACCATGTAATTGTCCTCTGTTGTACATCGGCTTGCCGCTACACAGCCACTGGATCTTTTCATTCAATCAGAGCGTAGCCTGCAGTCTTTTAAATCAATATAAAGCCAAAGAAAATAGCTGAAAATGAAGAAATAAATGAAATAGGTGGGTTTAGTTTAAACCTTGAAATGTGGGTGTCACAGGTAGAGTCAGACGGCACATTGACTGACTGCACTGTGAGCACTGCTGTGTGACTGACTCTTCTCCCATGCTGTTTTCACACAGAGGAGAATAGAATGCATCTCAATGCCTCCCAGTGAAGAAGATCCTCTGAGTGTGAAGGAGTCCATGGGCCCAAATTGAAAACTGCAGTGTAGAGATAGACAGATTGATTATGGGGGTGTCCACTCCAGATAGGGCGTATGAGCACTTGGCTGTGACTCCCTGACACCCTTACAATCACTCATACCCTTAACCCTCCTGTGAAGTGAAGTCCAATTACCTGGGCATGTCCTGGGTGTCTGTAAGAGGAAAGGATGACCGGACCAGTTTGTCCTGGGTGTGTGATGGATCAAGCCCTGGGTGGAATGGCAGGATGACAGAGGTAAGGAAGCTGAAGATGATAGGAGAGAAAGGAGAATGGGCCGGCTGCTGTGGCCATGGTTCAGACGTGATTGTGTTCTTAAGAGCAAGGCTATCTCACTGGTTCTGCTGTCCAGTCATCATCTTCACTGACTCTTGCCAACAGTTATGCAGTTTGGTTAATGTATAACAACCTCCCAAAGGAAGAATGTTAAATGTTTCACAGAATTTATGTTCAAGCGAAGGGGGCATATTGTGGTTTATTGACTGATTGGCAAAAAACATAAAATTAAACCATTACATGAGAAGTAATGCTGAAAATGCACTTATTTCATTTGTGTTGACCCTTCTATTGTTGCTACCAGAAACTGCAAATATAAAAGAATGGAAGTAAAAAGGAGAAGAAAGAAAGGATTTGTTTCCAGGGTGAAATGGACCTCAAACAGTTAAACACTTTGTTTGTGGGCTATAAAATCCAATTAACCATTGGCTCTATGCCAGTGTTTTACATGTGGGGTTGTGCATTTATAGCTAGCTATAATCCATGCCACATTCAAACAGCGGGAAATAATGCTTCATCCAAAACAGATTAACCTTTTAAGCAGAGAATATCAAATTACTATACCATGTACACAACGATCAAGGTCTGAGGTAAAATGTGATTTATGTTGAGTTTTACGTTGATGTACAGTATTTTTCATAAAATTATGCAAACTCATAAAATCACTCAAAACAGTAACTGAATTGTAGATAAGGTGAGTCAGTTCCCAGTTATTTTTTATGATCCATTTTAATACCAACCCATCTTCAATCCTGAGCCAGGACAATTCAAATACATCTCAGTGATGCATGTCTTTGTTATTTCTGTAGTATATTTCTGTAGTATATTGTTCCATTTCCTTCACGGCAGAAACCAAGTTCCAAGCTAGTGGAATGTAATTTTTCTGTTGGGGATGGTTTGGCCTGATTGTTCCACTGTTTACGTGGAGAAGGGAGGGAACCCTGAAGGGGCATTGGTAAGTAGACAACTTCTATTTCTGTGTCCCAAATGGCACACTATTCCATATATAGTACGTACAACGTTTTTTATATATATATTTTTTTACTTCCTAATTTCGTCATATCCAATTCATAGTTACAGTCTTGTCCCATCGTTGCAACTCCCGTATGGACTCGGGAGAAGCGAAGGTTCGAGAGCAGTGCGTCCTCCAAAACACAACCTCACCAAGCTTCTTGCCACAATGCACACTTAACCGGAAGCCAGCCGTACCAATGTGTCAGAGGAAACACTGTACACCTGGCGATGTGTCTTAGTGCATGAGCCCAGCTCACCACAGGAGTCGCTAGAGTGCAATGGGACAAGGGCATCCCGGCCGGCCAAACCCTCCCCTAACCCGGACGACGCTGGGCCAATTGTGCATCACCTCATGTGTCTCCCTGTCGCAGCCGGCTGTGACACAGCCCAGTATTGAACCAGGATCTGTAATAATGCAGCTAGCACTGAGATGTAGTGCCTTAGACCACGGCTCCACTCGGGAGGCCCTAGTATGTACTACTTTTGACCAGGGCCCATAGGTCTCTGGTCAAAAGTAGTGCACTATGTAGGGAATAGAGTGCCATTTGGGAGCCAACCAGCATCTCTGTGCTCTGTCACTGGGTCTGGGTCATATCAATTAACATCTGTTTCCCATCCAATCCACATACTGTATGAAAAATGAAGGAGTCATCATTTACAAAAAAACATAGGTTTCTTCAATGCACTTCTCATCAGCCATGTGTTGTTGCACAGAACATCTAGAGCTCCTAAATCAGAAACCTTTCACAAAATAAACTTCACATGAAAACATATTTCAACACATTTTGGCTGAACAAATTAGACAAATGTCTTAAAGAAGATTATAATAAATAGTTTAGCTAAGAACTACAGTATATAAACTGGACACAGGATCACTAGTCCATATTTCTGTAAACAACATTGCTTCATACATAATCCAACATACAGGAATAACCAAGTGTGTCCAATCAGCTTGCATTGAGCTCCTCAGCTCTGTGCCCCGCTGAGAAACCTCATTTGTGAGCAAACAACAGTATCGGGTGACTGAGAAATTAGCGCTAGCTGCTGCCATTATCCAGCTTGTTCTCTGAGATCTGTCTTGACCGGATGGATACTGCAATCTCAGCCCAGCAGGCTGCTTCTCTGAGGCTACATCGCAAATGGCACCCAATTGCCGATATAGGAGCTCTGGTCAAAAGTAGTGCACAATATCGGGAATAAGGTACCATTTAGGGTGCAGCGCTGTGGCTCCCTGGTGCTAAAGCAGGTGATGGAAGCCAAGTGAAGAGAATTGCCTGTGAGGTAGTAGAGCAATCTGTGGAGGGATATCTCCAGGCCCATCACCACCCGACAGCGAGGGGCCACTGCCAACGCACCACAGGAGGCTCTAAATGTGACCTGACAAAGATCTTCTCTTGGATCAAAATGTTGAAAGTTCGGACACACCTACTCATTCAAGGGTTTTCCTTTATTTTTCCTTTTTTCTAAATTGTAGAATAATAGTGAAAACATCAAACTATGAAATAACACATATGGAATCATGTAGTAACCAAAAAAGTGTTAAACAAATCAAAATATATTTTATATTTGAGATTCTTCAAACTAGCCACCCTTTGCTTTGATGACAGCTTTGCACACTCTTGGTATTCTCTCAACCATCTTTATGAAGTAGTAACGTGGAATGCATTTCAATTAACAGGTGACACTTGTTCAAAGTTCAATTGTGGAATTTCTTTCCTTCTTAGCCTGTTAGGGCTAGGGGGCAGTATTGACACGGCCGGATAAAAAACGTACCCAATTTATTCTGGTTACTACTCCTGCCGAGTAACTAGAATATGCATATAATTATTGGCTTTGGATAGAAAACACCCTAAAGTTTCTAAAACTGTTTGAATGGTGTCTGTGAGTATAACAGAACTCATATGGCAGGCCAAAACCTGAGAAGATTCCATGCAGGAAGTGGCCTGTCTGACAAGTTGTGTTTCATCTTGGCTCTTTTTATTGAAGACTGAGGATCTTTGCTATAACGTGACACTTCCTACGGCTCCCATAGGCTCTCAGAGCCCGGGAAAAAGCTGAACGATATCGAGGCAGCTTCTGGCTGAAACACTTTATCGCGTTTGGCAAGTGGCCGATCAGAGTACTATGGGCTTAGGCGCGTGCCCGAGTCGACCCCATGCTTTATTTTCTTTCGTCTGTTTACCTAAACGCAGATTCCCGGTCGGAATATTATCGCTTTTTTTATGAGAAAAATGCGGTTGACATGCTTCGAAGTACGGTAATGGAATATTTAGAATTTTTTGTCACGAATTGCACCATGCTCGTCACCCTTATTTACCCTTTCGGATAGTGTCTTGAACGCACGAACAAAACGCCGCTATTTGGATATAACTATGGATTATTTTGAACCAAACCAACATTTGTTATTGAAGTAGAAGTCCTGGGAGTGCATTCTGACGAAGACAGCAAAGGTAATAACATTTTTCTTATAGTAAATCTGACTTTGGTGAGTGCTAAACTTGCTGGGTGTCTAAATAGCTAGCCCTGTGATGCCGGGCTATCTACTGAGAATATTGCAAAATGTGCTTTCACCGAAAAGCTATTTTAAAATCGGACATATCGAGTGCATAGAGGAGTTCTGTATCTATAATTCTTAAAATAATTGTTATGCTTTTTGTGAACGTTTATCGTGAGTAATTTAGTAAATTCACCGGCAGTGTTCGGTGGGAATGCTAGTCACATGCTAGTCACATGCTAATGTAAAAAGCTGGTTTTTGATATAAATATGAACTTGACTGAACAAAACATGCATGTATTGTATAACATAATGTCCTAGGGCTGTCATCTGATGAAGATCATCAAAGGTTAGTGCTACTTTTAGCTGTGGTTTGGTTTTATGTGACATTTCTGGCTGGGTACTCTGCTGACATAATCTAATGTTTTGCTTTCGTTGTAAAGCCTTTTTGAAATCGGACAGTGTGGTTAGATTAACGAGAGTCTTGTCTTTAAAATGGTGTAAAATAGTCATATGTTTGAAAAATTGAAGTTTTTGCATTTTTGAGGAATTTGAATAACGCGCCACGGGATTACACTGGCTGTCCCACCTAGCCCATAGAGGTTAGTGCGTTTGAGCCAATCAGTTGTGCTGTGACAAGGTAGGGGTGGTAAACAGAAGATAGCCCTATTTGGTAAAAGACCAAGTCCATATTATGGCAAGAACAGCTCAAATAAGCAAAGAGAAACGACAGTCGATCATTACTTTAAGACATGAATGTCAGTCAAGCCGGAAACTTTCAAGAACTTTTAAAGTTTCTTCAAGTGCAGTTGCAAAAACCATCAAGCACTATGATGAAACTGCCTTTCATGAGGACCGTCACAGGAAAGGAAGACCAGAGTTACCTCTACTGTAGAGGATAAGTTCATTAGAGTTAAGTTCATTTTTGGTTCCAACCGCCGTGACGCAGAGTAGATGAACGGATGATCTCCGCATGTGTGGTTCCCACCGTGTAGCATGGAGGAGGAGGTGTGATGGTGTGGGGCTCTCATGAGGACCTTAACCAGCATGGCTATCACAGCATTCTGCAGCGATACGCCATCCCATCTGGTTTGCACTTAGTGGGACTATAATTAGTTTTTCAACAGGTCAATGGCCCAACAAACCTCCAGACTGTGTAAGGGCTATTTGACCAAGTAGGAGAGTGATGGAGTGCTGCATCAGACGACCTGGTCTCCACAATCACCCGACCTCAACCAAATTGAGATGGTTTGGGATGAGTTGGACCGCAGAGTGAAGGAAAAGCAGCCAACAAATGCTCAGCATATGTGGGAACTCCTTGAAGACTCTTGGAAAAGCATTCCTCATGAAGCTGGTTGAGAGAATGCCAAGAGTATGCAAAGCTGTCATCAAGGCAAAGGGTGGCTACTTTGAAGAATCTCCAATATAATATATATTTTCATTTGTTTAATACTTTTTTGGTTACTACATGATTCCATATGTGTTATTTCATAGTTTTGATGTCTTTACTATTATTCTACAATGTAGAAAATAGTAAAAATTAAGAAAAACCCTTGAACGAGTAGGTTACTGGTACCTTTGACTGGTACAGACGTTTTACATAAGCAGAGTTGACAATAACAGAGTTGACACTAACAGAGTCGACACTAATAGAGTTGACGCTCACAGAGTTGACAATAACATAGTTGTCACGACTTCCGCCGAAGTCGGTCCCTCTCCTTGTTCGGGCGGTGTTCGGCGGTCGACGTCACCGGCCTTCTAGCCACTGCCGATCCACTTTTCATTTTCCATTTGTTTTGTCTTAGTCTTACACACCTGGTTTCACTCACCCAATTACCTGTTTATTATTTAACCCTCTGTTCCCCATGTTTGTTTGTGAGTGATTGTTCTTTGTAAATCGGTCCATTATTTGTGGGCTTGTATATTTGCCTTGTATTTTTGTATTTTGAGTAAAGTACGTTGATTACTCATTTCTGCTGTTCTGCGCCTGACTCTCTACACCAGCTACAAACAGGACCACATTACAATAGTTGACACTAACAGAGTTGACAGTAAAATATAGTTGACACTAATAGAGTTGACACTAATAGAGTAGACACCAATAGAGTTGACAATAACAGAGTTGACAATAACAGAGTTGACAATAACAGAGTTGACACTAATAGAGTTGACACTAATAGAGTTGACACTAATAGAGTTGACAATAATAGAGTTGACACTAAAATATAGTTGACACTAATAGAGTTGACACTAATAGAGTTGACACCAATAGAGTTGACAATAACAGAGTTGACAATAACAGAGTTGACAATAACAGAGTTGACACTAACAGAGTTGACACCAATAGAGTTGACAATAATAGAGTTGACACTAATAGAGTTGACTAACAGAATTGGCAATAACAGAGAGTTAAATGACTGGAGATGACTGATTGGTTTGAAGGAACAATTTTCACAACAGGAGTTGAGTGTGTTTGGGTCTCCAATTGCTTGTTGCTCCTCTTTCATTGAAAACGTATTTAATTCAGGAGCCTTTAAATAGTCTTAGAGTCAGTGGAATTTTCACTCTGATCAGTTAGGTGAGTGAAGTTCAAAGTTTGACTCAGGTTATTCTGACTCGATACTTATCAGATGTGTCTCTTGTATAGATGTGCTATCAGTCAGATGTTCCGGTGGGTAGCCCTTTCCTTCAGCCAATGACCAAAGTGCCCTCTTTGGCCTCATGGGTTTAATGTTATTTATATTTGTCATAATTTCATAGTTAATAAAGATTTTGTTTTTGTTCACAACGAAAATCCGGTGTTTCTATGTCAAACAGTTTTTTATATTTCAGTCTTCTGTGATGTATATAAAGTGTAATATTGGGATGAAAACTCAAAATTGTGTACATTTCAACTCTATATCTGACATGGTACAGGTGTCTTCTTTTTTCAAGCCCATAACTATGTGTGTGAGGTGTATACTTTTGAATCAAAGTAGATTTGTTTAAGACCACCAAGAATCACTCTGTGTGACCCTGATGTAGCCCACCGCAGTAAAAGGTTAAAGGGATACTTCAGGATTTTTGCAATGAGGCCCTTTATCTACTTCCCCAGAGTCAGATGAACTTGTGGATACCATTTTTCTGTCTCAGTGTCCTAGCCCTCCTAATGAGAGCATCTATAGAGCAGTGTGGGCCCAGATCTAATCCTAAAGGAAATGGGGCCTGTGAATTCCCCGTCATTTGGACCATTTACAAATCTTCCTTATGCTCTACTCAGTCTCAGATCGATTATCCCACTGAAGACCAAGGTTGTGTCCCAAATGGCACCCTATTCCCTACACTATAGGGTATATGCGCTCTCACACTACTAGTCATTCATGAAAGGTCTTGTCACAATCCGTATTCAACTTAAAAGCTGTGTAATGATGTGTGTGATGTGCATTCAAACCCACATTAACCTCAAATGATAAATTGTCTGTGCAAATATTACAGTGGAATGAAAAGGCTTATTATCTGTTCACTTGCCTTCATGTAATCAACCTGGGCACAAATTGCCTTTTCATAGAGACCTTCCAAGTTAATTTATGTGATTATTAAAACCTCACACTTCAAAGATGCATTTGAGCTGGTTGTTCATTGACTCACCACACTATTACTCAGAGCAACTAAGCCCATCTGTTATTATGGGATCCACTGAGTGAGAGTTCCACAGTCCTGAAACGATGGAGATAACTTGGATAATGTTATCCTTCATCACCCTTCCCTTTAAATATATACATTTTAAAAGACAGAGATACATTACAACTCCTGCATCACAAGCCTTCAGGGACCTCTGATAGTGTATGTTGCACTAGCCAGACATGTGGGACAGACATGGACGAGACAGGCGATGTCAACAGCAGCCTAGTATGTAGAACAGATGTGGAGAGAGAGAGAGAGAGAGAGAGAGAGAGAGAGAGAGAGAGAGAGAGAGGAGCTGCTTTCAGGCAGTCAGTCATTCAAGGCTCTGAAGCAGAAACCAGAAGAGAGGAAAAATAAACATTCAGAACAGAGCAACTCCCTCGCAGGGTTGACAGGAGTGTTTGTGGTTGGCTTCATATGTTCTACCTTAATCAGAACAGTGATGAGAGGATGAGGGGAAAGGGAGCAGGAGGCTCAGTAGTCGTTTATGACGAAGTGCTCAGCATCCATCTGCTAAGACTGCAGCTAGCGATGGGAGCCAAACCTGCCTGGGTCAACAGAGCAGTAAAGAAAGTAGTGTAGTGAAGTGAAATGAAGTGTAGTGAAGTGTAGTGTAGTGTAGTGTACATGCATAGCCCCACTGTTGAGATGGTTTACATCGTGGTACGTGTTGAGATGGTTTACATCGTGGTACGTGTTGAGATGGTTTACATCGTGGTACGTGTTGAGATGGTTTACATCGTGGTACGTGTTGAGATGGTTTACATTATGGTACGTGTTGAGATGGTTTACATCGTGGTACGTGTTGAGATGGTTTACATTATGGTACGTGTTGAGATGGTTTACATCGTGGTACGTGTTGAGATGGTTTACATCATGGTACGTGTTGAGATGGTTTACATTATGGTACGTGTTGAGATGGTTTACATCGTGGTACGTGTTGAGATGGTTTACATCGTGGTACGTGTTGAGATGGTTTACATCGTGGTACGTGTTGAGATGGTTTACATCGTGGTATGTGTTGAGATGGTTTACATCGTGGTACGTGTTGAGATGGTTTACATCGTGGTACGTGTTAAGATGGTTTACATCGTGGTACGTGTTGAGATGGTTTACATCGTGGTATGTGTTGAGATGGTTTACATCGTGGTATGTGTTGAGATGGTTTACATCGTGGTACGTGTTGAGATGGTTTACATCGTGGTACGTGTTGAGATGGTTTACATCGTGGTACGTGTTGAGATGGTTTACATCGTGGTACGTGTTGAGATGGTTTACATCGTGGTACGTGTTGAGATGGTTTACATCGTGGTACGTGTTGAGATGGTTTACATTATGGTACGTGTTGAGATGGTTTACATCGTGGTACGTGTTGAGATGGTTTACATCGTGGTATGTGTTGAGATATTTTACATCGTGGTATGTGTTGAGATGGTTTACATCGTGGTACGTGTTGAGATGGTTTACATCGTGGTACGTGTTGAGATGGTTTACATCGTGGTATGTGTTGAGATGGTTTACATCGTGGTACGTGTTGAGATATTTTACATCGTGGTATGTGGGCCAGAGAGCGATCCTGACGCCAGAGCACAACACAAAACAGGTGTTCTCTCTCACAGCAGGCAGAAGCAGACTCCTTTCCTCGCTCCAGACTCCTCTCCAAAATGACAGGCAACAGCTGCAGATTCTACAACTATTCAATGCTGACTGAGAGAGAAAAGGGGTGGGGGAGTGCCCTGCATACACCATTTATTACATAACACAAAACAGTCCAAGGCGCTGTGATGTGGGGGCGTGGAGTATTTCCTACTATTTCCTGTTAGAGAAGGTTGTGTTGTGCAACAGAAGCTTGGCACCCTGGTCACAGCTGTGTTCTTATGGTTCAGTCATGGCTTTTCGCAGAGGTGGGACCAAGTCACTATTATTCGAGCCACAAGCAAGTCTCAAGTCACAAGGTTCGAGTCTCAAGTCGATTCCCAAGTAGAACGGGTCGAGTCTCGTGTCAAGCTGTACATTCTAAGAGCAAGTAGGATGGAGTCACATGTTTTTTCAAGTCAAGTCTCAAGTCAAGTAAAAAAAATCTATACATGCAATGACTTGTTCAACCACGAATCTTTGTCTATTTGAGTCTACCAGACATCCCTTTTCATTATTTTATGTTATTGTAAAATAGGGACTTGTTTCAGTTGTAAGGCCATGACATCAGCAGAAGACAAGGCAAGATGACGTGCTCAGAGTGTACATTTATTTACAGATCTTGGTGATCCAATGGTGAAAGTGCCATATCATACAAAATATACAAGTAGCTTTACCAAATATACATGGGCAATAGCCCAAAGGAAATAGCCTCTTTGTCAGGCTTAACCTGTCCTATCTGAACGGACACAGGTAGAGGGCAAGACTGTAAAGCCTCCCCTTGAGAAACCAAATGGAATCTGTCTAAGCTCAACGAGCTCAACAGGTACATATAAGCACTTGGCACCCTCCCAGGACTATACAATTACCCAATTGGCAATTACAACCAATATGTTTCAAAGTTTTAATGTTGTCACATACACAAGTACAGTGAAATGCCTTTCTTGCAAGCTCTAAACCCAACAATGCAGTAATCAATAACAATGTAATACTAAAAATAACAAGGTAGAACAAAAACACATCAGAAAGTAACAAGGAAATGAGAAAGCAAATAAGCATACAATATGGTATACAGGGTCAGTCTGTTCCAATACCATATTTACAATGTGCATGGATACAGGAATGATAGAGGTATATATGTATAGGTGTAATGTGACTAGGCATCAGGATATATAATATACGGAGTAGCAGCAGCATATACAAATCAAATCAAATTGTATTTGTCATATGCACCGAATACAACAGGTGTAGACCTAACCGTTAAATGCTTACTTACAAGCCCTTAACTAACAATGCAGTTAAGGAAATAGAGTTAATAAAATATTTACTAAATAAACTAAAGTAAAAAAAATCGAATCAATCAAAAAGTAACACAAGAAATGTAAATAACAATAACGAGGCTATATACTGGGGGTACAGGTTAGTCGAGGTAATTTGTAAAGTGACTATGCATAGATAATAAACAGCGAGTAGCAGCAGTGTAAAAACTGCTGTATGTCCAAGGTGTCATGAAGCTTGTCCGGATGTCAGGAAGCTTGAACCCAGTGATGTACTGGGCCGTACGCATTACCCTCTGTAGTGCCTTACGGTCAGATGCCGAGCAGTTGCCATACCAGGCGGTGATGCAACTGGTCAGGATGCTCTTGATGGTTCAGCTGCATAACTTTTTGAGTATCTGGGAAACCATGCCAAATCTCCTCCTACAGTGCATTCGGAAAGTATTCAGACTCGAAATTGAGCTCAAGTGCATCCTGTTTCCATTGATCATCCTTGAGATGTTTCTACAACTTGATTGGAATCCACCTGTAGTAAATTCAATTTGGACATGATTTGGAAAGGCACACCTGCTTATATAAGGTCCCACAGTTGACAGCGCATGTCAGAGCAAAAACCAAGCCATGAGGTCGAAGGAATTGGCCGTAGAGCTCCAAGACGGGATTGTGTCGAGGAACAGATCTGGGGAAGGGTACCAAAACATTTCTGCAACATTGAAGGTCCCCATCAGGGCCTACATCATTCTTAAATGGAAGAAGTGGTGAACCATCAAGACTCTTCCAAGAGCTGGCCACCTGGCCAAACTGAGTAATCGGGGGAGAAGGGCCTTGGTCAGGGAGGTGACCAAGAACCCAATGGTCACTGACAGGGCTCCATAGTGGATCAGCGCCGGAGGCTCTGAACTGCCGACCGCCGCTGAAGACTCTGGGCTGCAGAACGCCGCTGAAGACTCGGGGCTGCAGACCGTCGCTGAAGACTCCGGGCTGAGGGGCGTTGCTGGAGGCTCCGGGCTGAGGGGCGTCGCTGGAGGCTCTGGGCTGAGGGGCGTCGCTGGATGCTCCGGTCTGAGGAGCGTCGCTGGATTCTCCGGACTGAGGAGCGTCGCTGGAGGCGCCGGACTGGAGAGCGTCTCTGTAGGTTCCAGACAGGGGACCTTCGCTGCAGGCTCCGTGCCATGGATCATCTCTACTGGTTCCGCGCCATGGATCATCACTGGAGGTTTTGTGCCATGGATCATCACTGGAGGCTCCGGGCCATGGATTATCACTGGAGGCTTTGTGCCATGGATCATCCCTACAGGCTCCAGGCCATGGATCATCACTGGAGGCTTCGTGCCATGGATCATCCCTACAGGCTCCGGGCCATGGATCATCACTGGAGGCTTTGTGCCATGGATCATCCCTACAGGCTACGGGCCATGGATCATCACTGGAGGCTTCGTGCCATGGATTATCACTGGAGGCTTCGGACCATGGATTATCACTGGAGGCTTCCTACGGGGAGCTGGAACCGGTCTCACTGGGGAGACGCACTGAGAACCGCGTGCTCAAAGCAGGCACCGGCCGTACTGGGCTATGGTGGCGCACTGGAGGGAGATTGCACGGAACAGGCACAGGACTTACTGGGCTATGGTGGCACACTGGAGGGAGAGTGCGCGGAGCAGGCACAGGGTATACTGGGCCTTGGAGGCTTACTGGAGGTCTGGCGCTGAGGGCTGGCACAACCCGTCCTGGCTCGATGTTGACTATAGCCCGGCAAGGGCGGAGCGCTGGTACAGGACGAACTGGGCTGTGCTGGTGAATGAGGGGTACCATGCGTAGAGCAAGTGCAGGATAACCTGGGCCGAAGAGACGCACTGGAGACCAGATACGTTGAGCCGGTGCACTTCTCCCTGGCTGCCGGCCAACTCTAGTACGGCAACGGTGAGGAGCTTGCACCGAGCGCACCGGGCTGTGAGTACGCACTGGCGACACAGTGTGTATCACCGCATAACACGGTGCTTGCTCGGTCACTTGCTCCCCACGGTAAGCACGGGGAGTTGGCTCAGGTCTTAACCTCGCCTTAGCCAATCTACCCGTGTGCCCCCCACAATTTTTTTTTTGGCGCTGCCTCTCTGGCCTCCGTTGTTGCCTTGCCTGTTGTACTCGTCACTGTACCTCCCTCGCTGCTTCCACCTGTTCCCATGGGAGGTGATCCCTTCCGGCCTGGATCTCCTCCCACGTCCAGGATCCTTTGCCATCCAGGAGGTCCTCCCATGTCCAGTCCATTGGCCCACGCTGCTTGGTCCTTTGGTGGTGGGATCTTCTGTAACGTCCGTCGTTAAAGGTAGACCAAGGCGCAGCGTGGGTTGGGTTCATCATATTTTATTTAATGGTGAACCAGCAAAAACCAAAACAAGAAACAACACAACGAACGAAAAGTTTTGCAGGCTACTCACAGCAATACAAAAACAAGATCCCACACACACAGGTGGAAAAAAGGCTGCCTAAGTATGGTTCCTAATCAGAGACAACGATAGACAGCTGCCTCTGGTCAGGAACCATACTCGGGCCAACACAAAGAAATACAAAACATAGAATGCCCACCCCACACCCTGACCTAACCACATAGAGAAACAAACCCTCTCTCTCAGGTCAGGGCATGACAGTGAGGGTTTGTGTGTGTGTTGGAGAGTCTGTGTGTGTGTGTGTGTGGGGCCGTGTCCGTGTAGCCATTTTGTTAGCTATTTAGATTGCAATTTAGCAGCCTTATGGCTTGGGGATAGAAGCTGTTCAGGAGCCTATTAGTGTCATGGTACCGCTTGCCGTGCGGAAGCAGAGAGAACTGTCTATGGCTTGGGTGGCTGGAGTCTTTAACGATTTTCCTGGCCTTCCTTTCACACAGCCTGATATAGAGGTCCTGGATGGCAGGGAGCTCGGCCCCATTGATGTACTGGGCTGTCCGCACCACCCTCTGTAGTGCCATGCGATCGTGGGCGGTGCTATTGCCATACCAAGCAGTGATGCATCCAGTCAAGATGCTCTCAATGGTACCCATGCCAAACCTTTTCAACATTTTAAGGGGAAAGAGGCATTGTCGCGCCTTCTTCATGACTGTGCATATGTGTGTGGACCATTTTAAGTTCTTAGTGATTTGGACACTGAGGAACTTGAAGCTCTCAACCTGCTCCACTGCAGCCCTGTCGATGTGGATGGGGGGCAGTACTGGATGGCTGCCGTTTTGCAAGCTCTGCCCCGACTTTGCTATTTTGTGATTCTTTTGTAGTTTATTTTTACTGTATTTTCACGAAATGTATCCGCTATCATTTGTCACAACCTACAATAACTTTTGAACATCAGATTGGCAGTTACTTACCTCAATTCCGGCTTCAACTTCAACTTATCTTGCTCTTTCTGTAATTTAGACCAATTTTTCAGGCTACCCCAGAGGAAACGCAGGTGTTACAGACGCAAGAGATGGGGTGGACCGGACGCCTCTTCGCTCCATTCTACTGGCCAATATACAGTCACTTGATAAAAATATGGATGATCTCTGATCACGAATTTCCTACCAACGGGACTCTTGAAACTGCAATATTCTCTGCTTTTCTGAAGCATGGCTCTCGGACAAGATACCACTATCCAACTTGATGGATTCTCCATTCACCCGATCCTATAGCTAGCTGTGCAGCAAATCAGAAATCTGTTCACTAGCTCACCTGACTTGTTAATTGACAGTTTGCTGGTCCAATCAGAGGGCCGAGTGTGCGTTTCACTAGCCAATCTGTTGAATGTTTTTTTTTGCAAGGGAGATGCTGTGGCTACTGTCTCTGGCTGTGTGGAAGGTAATCCACAGAGACTCTTTGCCACAAAATGGGTGACAAAACTTTACAAAACATGGCCAGAGAAGTTCAAGTCATCAGTCTCAAGTTTTTTATTTTCTATCATGTCGAGTCTCAAGTCATCAGATTTGTGACGCGAGTCAGACCCGAGTCCAAGTCATGTGACTCAAGTTCATAACTCTGTCTCTTCATCTGATGGGCCAACTTCAGGACTACTTGTCAGACAACGTCAGATTTAAGAGGCACATTCAGCACCTCTGTGACTATGTGACAGACCCTCCCCCTGCCTCCCCCTCCCACCACCTCAACCTGGTCTCAGAGCATTTAGTATTATTATGTAAAGAAATCGGGGACACTCCAATTAGTATGATATGTTACGTTTCGTATTGTCACGAATGCTAGGAGTAGTGGTAGGAGTCAGGCACAGAGAGAGCAGAGGTAGGGAACAAAATGAGATTTATTTTCTCCAGTAACACGGTCCACGCCAACACAACAGGCGTGTGAAACAAAACGACCAACCCAATAACCAACGGGCTCACAGTCCGGAAAGAAAATAAATCCAATAGGATCGCCAGCACATCCAAATAGCAAACTGACGATAAAATAATCCCGCACAAACCTGGGCGGGCTAAACAGGCTTAAATAACCAAAAATCAAGACACACAAAAGGAACAGGTGCAACCAATAAGACATACCAACAGAAAAGGAAAAAGGGATCAGCGGCGGCTAGTAGGTCGGCGACGACGACCGCCGAGCACCGCCCGAGCAGGCAGGGGAGCCGCCTTCGGTGGGATTCGTGACAGTACCCCCCGTCTGACGCGCGGCTCCCGCAGCGCGTCGCCACCGACCTTGAGGGCGACCCAGCACCTCTCCTCCGCGCCGTACCCCTCCCAGTCGATGAGGTACTGTAGGCCCCCCACCCGACGTCTGGAGTCCAGAATGGCGCGTATCGTATACGTCGGGGACCCCCAAATGTCCAGAGGGGGCGGAGGGACCTCCGGCACCTCACCTTCCTGCAGGGGAATCCCTAGCCTTAATGCGAGCCCGCGATCCATGAAGTTTCCAGCTGCGCCTGAATCAACTAGCGCCTTATGCTGGAAAGAGGGAGAAAACTCAGGGAAAGTTATAAGTACAAACATATGACCGACAGGGAGCTCTGGGTGAGGTTGGTGCTGGGGGCGAGGTAGGGAGGCCACTCCTCTCCCATCGGTCCATCCTCTCCATCATCTGATCCATAGCTCCACCGATCCGGTGGAGAATGGTGGTATGATGGAGGACCCTTTCCTCCATCGATGGGAGAGGAGGTGCGGCTGCTCCTGCTGACTCCATAGCTGGTGCGGGATTCTGTCACGAATGCTAGGAGTGGTGGTAGGAGTCAGGTGCAGAGAGAGCAGAGGTAGGGAACAAAATGAGATTTATTTTCTCCAGTAACACGGTCCACGCCAACACAACAGGCGTGTGAAACAAAACGAGCAACCCAATAACCACAGTCCGGAAAGAAAATAAATCCAATAGGATCGCCAGCACATCCAAATAGCAAACTGACGATAAAATAATCCTGCACATACCTGGGCGGGCTAAACAGGCTTAAATAACCAAAAATCAAGACACACAAAAGGAACAGGTGCAACCAATAAGACATACCAACAGAAAAGGAAAAAGGGATCAGTGGCGGCTAGTAGGTCGGCGACGACGACCGCCGAGCACCGCCCGAGCAGGCAGGGGAGCCGCCTTCGGTGGGATTCGTGACACGTATAGTATGTATTCATTTGTGGATGTCCATCACTTATTTCGTATGATATGTTATACATTACAAATCGTATTATATGTTATGAATTTGAAAAATATGTGATATGTTACAAACTCTAGTTAGCTAGCTGGCTATCATTAGCTAGGCTAGGGGAACAGCCATTTTTACATACAGTACAGAATAATATGAAATGCTCTGAGACCAGGTTAACCACCTCCTCGGGCTGCTTCTCTACCTTTTCCATTATATACACACCTTAGGAATGTCACCAAGCTATGAACTCCGACTCACTCATCAATTACCGTAAAACAGGTATGTGATGCGAGCAACACCTTGATGACAGCTGGTTTTGGACATGGAAAATGTATTATGGAAATAAGAGGCCACACTGCATCTGATACTTTACAAATGACAGATCTAACCAAGAGCATGACAGAGTTTAGAAGTGGTGTGTGAAGAGATGCTAATGCCACGTTCAAAACAACTGGGAACTGGGAACTCGGAAATCTCAGACTTCAGTGCATTCAAAATAACTGAGAATTCTGAAAGAAATTTGCTTCGACTGGGAAAAATTGTTTTGAATGGTCAACCAACTCGGAATTCCAAGTTGGAAACTCGGGCATCTTTCTAGAGCTCCGACTTTTCGACCTGAAGATGTCACGCTCTGATCGGTTTCACCTGTCCTTGGGATTGTCTCCACCGCCTCCAGGTGTCGCTCATTTTCCCTGGTGTATTTATCCCTGTGTTTCCTGTCTCTCTGTGCCAGTTCATCTTGTATGTTCAAGTCAACCAGCGTGTTTTTCCCATGCTCCTGCTTTTCTATTCTCTTTTACTAGTCCTCCCGGTTTTGACCTTTGCCTGTTTTTCTGGACTCCATTCCCGCCTGCCTGACCATCCTGCCTGCCCTGACCTCGAGCCTGCCTGCCATTCTGTACCTCTCTAACTCTGAACTGGTTTTTACCTTTTGCCTGTCCACAACCATTCTCTTGCCTACCCTTTTGGATTGATAATAAACATCTTGGACTCTAACCATCTGCCTCCTGTGTCTACATCTGGGTCTCGCCTTGTGCCCTTATAGAAGATCACTGGCGTAATAATTTGACCTTGTTTTTTTCTGAGTTCACAGTTGTCTTGAAATCACCCTAAACACCAACACATTTCTGAGAATGTCATCCCACTGAGCACAGACATCAATTCAAAGTCTATTCCACATTGGTTCAACAAAATGTCCTTGAAATAACGTGGAAACAACGTTGATTCAACCAGTGTGTGCCCAGTGGGATGGGGTTTTGAAGTGAAAGATTGTGGAGACAAAATAACAATTCATGAAAAAGTAGCCAATCTTCAAGGCTTTACACTACTGGTCACTTTTACTTTACGCATACATGTTTTAAAAGATACACTTCAGCTACCCCTCGTCAAACATTTCCTTAAAGCAAATCTGTGTTGTTGTTACAGTGGTAGAATGTGACCCTAGAAGGATTCCTCCTCTCTGAGAGTGCCTGAGGCGGTTTGTGCATGCCTTTGGAATGCCAATAAAGCCTAGTACTCCGGCCCTCATTAATTACCTCACAGATACAGTGCATTCAGAAAGTACTCAGACCCCTTGACTTTTTCCACATTTAGTTACGTTACAGCCTTATCCTAAAATTGATTAAATAGTTTTTTCTCCCCTCATCAATCTACTGTACACATAATACCCCATAATGACAAAGCAAAAACAGTACTTTTTTTAAAATTTCTGCAAAAATGTACATAAAAAGAAAATAATGAAATATCACATTTACATAGGTATGTAGTAGAATTAGGCAAAAGGACAAGGTATTCACTAACTAACACAAACACACAGTGCTTGTTTAAAAAGAGCCACACAGACAGTCATTACAGGCCATGGTAAAGACAAGCTTTGGGAAGGTCTTTGTTACTGCTACAGTGTTGCAACATACTGCTTGTGTCCCAAATGGAACCCTATTCCCTATATCGGGGTACTCAACTCTTACCCTACGAGGTCCGGAGCCAGCTGGTTCTCTGTTCTACCTGATAATTAATTGCCCTGATTAGAGGGGAACAATGAAGAAATGCAGTGGAACTGGCTTCGAGGCCTATAGTTGAGTTGGAGTGCCCTATATAGTGCACGACTTCGACCAGGACTCTATATGGGTCAGTCTACAGAAGTGTTGCAAATTGTGGGTTGGAAAAAAATTGTTTTTCTTTTTCTTTCTTCAGTTGCCATTTTCTCTTGGGCTTTCAAACTCTATCACAATAGAAATTGCTTTTGTATTTCATAGCAATTTGATAATAGGCCTTTAAAATAGTTCCATAGTCGCTGGTTTTAAGGAAAGCTATACAAACCACTTAAAACGTATCATCAACTTGATAACAATCGTACATGCAGAACTGCAGATATTGTCTGCCTTACTTTCAGGGATAACATAATGAAATCAGAAAGCAATGAATAATATTTACTAAATGCCAAATCTTGCATTGTCCTACCATTTATGCGGAAAGATGATGATTTGATTAGACATTGACAAAATATGTTTCAAATGGCCAAGATGCAGTAGACTAGAGCCTGTTTTGGGCAGTTCCTGGCAATCAAATTGAATGTAGCGTTTTATACGTCTCTTCCTGAATGTCATGGTAATGAGCAGGGACAAATGACCTGATGGTCATATAATAGGATTAAAGAGCACATATAATATATCCTGAAGATCAGGAGAAAAGACAACAGCCCTAAAGTACTTTGTGGTTGTTTTGTCTCCCCATATTATAGTTGAAGTATACATTCTGTTTAAAAGAAAATGATGACAAAATAGAAGAGACTATCAGGGTCGTTATATACTGTAGATTTGTTGGCATATTCCACGGTACTGTACAGCTAAATCATTGTATAGATAAGCATATGAGACAGACCTAAAAACATCTACAAAATTACTTGAATTCAGAGATGTGTGCTGATTTTGTTTTGTTCTCGTCAGATTTCTCTCAAATGTTGTCACGTGATGTGCAAATAAAATAATAATAAAAATAACAACAGCCATTTAAAGATTATCCAGAAACATTTTCCATGTGGTGTGCTGGGGTGTTTTTTCCACACAGCACCATCTGAATGCTTTAGCATGTTAAAGCGAGTGCCATTTGATTTAATTCTCAATAAAGTCAAATACACTACCCACCCAAGTATAATACACAGTGCCACAGGATTTAGCGTCCCGTAAAACCAAAATAAAATGGTGACAATTCTTCTACCCTGAAACTGTAGCCTACTGATGTCAAAACCAGTTTAACTCAGACTGTCTAATTGCATTTTTTTGTTGTCCAATTGTCTCAAGATGGCTTGGAGAGGGGCTCTCTGAGAAATTCAAACAGTGTTTTCTAGATTATTTTGGGCCATTTTGCTTTACTGTTTTAATGAGAACATTTATTAGTTAACTTGAAGATTAGCCCATGATGTGCCTCTGGCCTAGAGAAGGAGTTGTTGTCCCACTGCGTGATCTGGCATTCATAGACAAAGCACAGCGACAGCCATTCATACCTCTATGTTTCGATCTTGTGTCAAAGCTGCATGCATTAATAGCCTAATAATTACAATGTGTGAGGGCTCAGATTTCTCTGCATCTCAACTTAAAATGGATTGGTTGAGACAGTGGACAGTGCTATAGAAGTAGATGGTGTTATAGGAAGATGCTTGCATCTCAGAGAGATGAATGAACTATTTTCGATTTCAAGGTAATAAGATAAACCACCTTACTGGCTGACAATGTTATTTTTATTAGTTCATGCTGATCCAGCAGTAGGCTATGTGGGAAAGACTCTTTAATAAGACATGTCTTTTGGAAAGTCTCAAAAAATCTGCTCTAATGTATAAAATTAATATCACCATACCAATGCAACAGTGTACCACCTCTTATGTTACGTACAGTAACATTTAGCAAATTACACAATTCAACAGTTTATAAGCCTGATGAAGATCTTTAGGTCGAAGCGTTGCACAATAAACTGTGGGAGCATTAATCAGCATGCGGATATCACTCTTTATTTCATAACCTCTCTTTGTAATCACAGTTTTTCTAATGCCTGCTCTGTTTCTCGGCCTGCACCACATCAGATGTACACTCAGTCAGTTCATGTTACACTGAGTCTATATTTACCCTCCATATCAGAGAATTAGCCATCTGATTCTGCGTATAGCTGTTCGTTTTCAGTTGCCTACCGACCCAGTAGTTGTGAGGAGAAGATTGTTCTGATTCCATTGATTCAAACTATATTTAGACATTTAATAGGGTAGAGCACATTTATCAGTGGCTATGTTCCAAATGGGAATAGGAGCTACAGGCAATGGTCAAAAGTATGGGCTTTGGTCAAAAGTAGAGCACTATATAGGGAGTAGGGTGTCATTTGGGACGCAGTCAGTATCTGGAGGCCACTTCCCTCTGGACATCTCTTCCTGGGTTTTTTCCACTTGAAATGCTTAAGAGTCGGTGCTGCTTGCACAGTTGCAGTGAATGACTTTTAAATGCTCCCTATTTCTCGCAGGTTTTTAACACAATCGGGTGATTGTTTGGGAACATTCCAATAAATTACTTTTCCTTACCCCAAGTGAGAAACAGAGGGGGGGCTTTTTTCACACACCATTCTGGCAACATTTTACATTCCAAAAGATAAACTACCATTCATTCTACACAGAGGATTAAACGTTTTTCTCTTTAACCATGGCTTGTTCGGTGTCACACTGAATAAACTAATTAAATATTTATGTATTTAATTCATTTCCATCCACTTCATCATACTCCATGCTGTTTCCTCCTTTCTTTAAATCATTCTCTAACATTTAACATATTGAAGGTGTCCACGGAATGGAATGAGATGCTTGTGTTCTTCGGAGTGCTCTGAATGACAATGACAAGTTCACTTCTGCTTTTCTGGCTTCTCAGAAACAGAATAGTACAGAATTAATATTAAACATGTGGAACTGAAATAACTTTGGTTGACAAGAACAAAAATGTTACACACACCAGGCACCCGGCACACACACAGGCACACACAGGCACACACACAGAAACAAACAGACTTTTTACATTTTAAACTCTGAAATGTAAGCCATTAGCCAGCCTGTGGAGAAGACTACAGTTGTGTTTTGTTACATATAATCTCTGGACTGACTCTATGATACTGGTTCCTATGGGACATGAAGGCCCATACACTGATGTTGCACTTTTGATATTTTTCTCTGCACAGAACTGCTATATACAGAATCAGAGAAACAAAAGCAAGCATATGTGGTCTCATGGCCAAATTTCATCTACTCAGAATATTAGCACATTTTTCATCTTAGTTTTTGATGTTCTCACAGTTCCGTAGATTCCTGAATCATTAAATAGTGGAAAACACTCTGTACAAAGAGTGAAATAACACTGGTGTCAGTTCCTGGGAGAGTTAGACAGATGCCATGCAGAAGAATACAATGTATCTGTGGTGATAGCAAAGCCATCAAAGTCAGGGACAGACTCATGATGATCGAGTAGAGAAAAGGAAGAGAAGACACAAATTCCACTGGCACTATAAGGCCCCCAAAACATACCACAGAAACGGCCCCTAAACATAATAGAATGACAGAAATCCAAATCCCAATACCACTCTAAGGCCCCCAAAACATACCACAGAAACACAGAAATCCAATAATTAAGGGCTTCATATTTCTCCAAAGAAAAACTGAATGTGCTTGTGGAAATTATGACAGACACAGACATACGGGCTCAGTGGGAGCACAGTTGGTATTTAGGCCCGTCTCCAGACCCTGAGGTGAACATAGTGATTTTCTCTTTGAAGCACCCGAGCACACACCTAGGGTACGTAGCTACCTGCTCTCTCTCTCTCTGGTCGGGCTGAGAACACAGGTGGCAGTCAGACATTTAGCTCCCAGCACATTTGGATCAGATTGATTCTCTTGCTTCAATTGGAACAATGATTTGCAGGTGTTGCTCTAAGCCAGGGGTTAGGGGTATATCTTTTGTTCTTTCGCTTTTGCTCTCTGTCTCTCTCGCTCTCTCTCACCTCTCTCGATCTCTCAATCACAACAGGCGTACAACTGTTAAACGGTGCCCTCCAGTGTGTACAAAAACCACACCACCATGTTTCCAGATACAGTGCCTTCAGAAAGTATTCATACCACTTTACTTTTTCCACATTTTGACCTGTTACAGCCTGAATTCAAAATTGTATAAATTGATTCTAACCCATCTACACACAATACCGCATAATAACAAAGTGAAACATTTTTGAAAATAAAATACAGAAATATTTCAGCCCTGAGTCAATACATTGTAGAAGCACCTTTGGTAGAGCTTTGACCACCTGGATTTTACAATATTTGCCCATTATTCTTTTTAAAATGATTCAAGCTCTGTTAAGTTGATTGCTGATCAAAACTAGACAGCCATTTTCAATTCTTGCCGTAAATTTCAAGCTGATTTAAGTCAAAGCTATAACTAGGCCACTCAGAAATATTCAATGCCGTCTTGGTAAGCAACTTCAGTGTATATTTAGCCTTGTGTTTTAGGTTATTGTCCTTCTGGAAGGTGAATTCATCTCCCAGTAGCTGATGGAAAGCAGACTGAACCAGGTTTTCCTCTACAATGTTGCCTGTGCTTATAGCTGTATTACAGTTATTTTGATCCTAAAAGAAAACCTTGCCTATGACAGGCATACCCATAACATGATTCAGCCACCACCATGCTTGAAAATATGAAGAGTGGTAGTCAGTGATGTGTTGTGTTGTATTTGTATTTTTGCAGTATTACTTTAGTGCCTTGTTGCAAACAGGATGCATGTTTTGGTATAGTTGTATTCTGTATAGGCTTTCTTCTTGTCACTCAGTCATTTAGGTTAGTATTGTGGAGTAACTACAGTGTTGTTGATTCATCCTCAGTTTTCTCATATCACAACCATTAAACTCTGTAACTGTTTTAAAATTACCATTGGCCTCATGATGAAATCCCGGAGCAGTTTCCTTCCTCTCCGGCAACTGAGTTAGAAATGGTGCCTGTATCTTTGGGTGTAATGATACACCATCCAAAGCCTAATTATTAACTTCACCACCACCACCTCAAAGGGATATTCAGCATTTTTATTTTTACACATATACCAATCTGTGCCCTTCTTTGCAAAACCTCCCTGGTCTTTGTCGTTTAATCTGTACTTTAAATCCACCCCTCGATAATTGTATGTGTGGGGTACAGAGATGGGGTAGTTATTCAAAAATCATGTTAACCACTATTATTGAACACGGAATGAGTCCATGCAACTTATTATGTGACTTGTTAAGCACATTTTTAATCTTGAAATTTTTAAGCTTGCATTTCTATTTCTGTAATTTAGAGACGCTCTTATCCAGAGCAACTTACAGTTAGTGCATTCATCTTAAGATAGCTAGGTGGGACAACCACATATCACAGTAAGTACATTTTTCCTCAATAAAGTAGCTATCAGCAAAGGCAGAGCTTGTAAAAAAAAGAGCAAGTGGTAGTTCACGAAAGGCATTTTTTTTTCATGGGGGGGGTGGGGTGCGAAGGGTTGAGCATCAGGCAGGCTGCAGAATTCTGGATAAGTTGCAGGGGTTTGATGGCACGAGAGGGGAGCCCAGTCAACAGCGAGTTCCAGTAGTCCAGACGGGAGATGACAAGTGCCTGGATTAGGACCTGAGCTGCTTCCTGTGTGAGGTAGGGTCGTACTCTACGGATGTTGTAGAGCACTTGTTTGCAGAGAAAGACAGGGTGTTGTACAGGGTCATGGCAAGGTTCTTTGCACTCTGGGAGGGGGACACTGTGGAGTTGTCAACCGTGATGGAGAGGTCTTTGAGCAGGCAGGCCTTACCCGGCAGGAAGCGCAGCTCCGTCTTTTCAAGATTGAGCTTGAGGTGGTGGGCTGATATCCAAGCTGAGATATCTGCCAGGCACGTAGAGATGCGTGTCACCATCTGGGTGTCAGAAGGGGGGGAGGAGAAAAGTAGTTGAGTGTCATCCGAATAGCAATGATAGGAGAGTCCATGAGAGGATATGATGTAGGTGAGTGACTTGGGGTATAGAAAGAAGAGGAGAGGGCCAAGAACCGAGCCCTGGGGGACACCAGTCGTGAGAGTACATGGTGCAGACACAGATCCTCTCCATGTAAGTGTACAGAGCCTGACAAACCCAGCCTTGAGAGGGTGGAGAGGAGGATCTGGTGGTTTACAGTGTCGAAGGCAGTGGATAGATCTAGGAGGATTTAAACAGAGGATATAGATTTAGCTTTGGCAGTGCGGAGAGCCTCCGTGACACAGAGAAGAGCAGTCTCGGTTGAGTGACCAGTCTTGAAGCCTAACTGGGTAAGGGTCAAGAAGATCATTCTGAGAGTGCTAGCGAGAGAGTTGATCAGAGACAGCACGCTCAAGTGTTTTATAAAGAAAAGAAAGGGATACCAGTCTGTAATTATGGACGTCAGAGGAGTCAAGTGTTGGTTTCTTGAGGTGGGGAGTAACTTATTTTGAAGTCAAAGGGGACGCAGCCAGTTGTCAGGGAAGAGTCGATGAGGAAAGTGAAGAATGGGAGAGGTCTCTAGAGATGGTCTGGAGAAGGGAGGAGGGGATGGGGTCGACCAGGCAGGTTGTCGGACGGCCTGTCCTTACTAGCCTCAGGATTTCATCTGGAAAGAGAGGGGAGAAAGAGGTCAATGCATATGGTAGTTCTGTGTGAGTGGGACTCAATAGGCTAAGTGGATGAGGAGCGGATGTCGTCAACCTTCTTTTAAATGTGGTTGACAAAGTCATCCGCAGAGATAGAGGTGGAGGATTAAGGAGGGAGGAGAAGGTGGGAAATAGTTTCCTAGCGTTAGAGACAGAAGCTTGAAATGTAGAGTGATAGAAAGTGGCTTTAGCAGCAGATACAGAGGAAGAGAAGGTAGAGAGAAGGAAGTGAAAGGATGATAGGTCCTCCGGAAGTTTAGTTTTCCTCCATTTTTGCTCAGCTGCCTGCAGCCCTGTTCTGGAAGCTCACAATGAGTCAGCCACGGAGCTGGAAGGGAGGGCTGATCCGGCTGAGAGGTAAGGGGACAGTGCAAGTTATAGGATGCGGAAAGGGAGGAGAGTAGGGTTGAAGAGGCAGAATCAAGAGACAGGAGGGAGAAGGATTTAGCAGAAGGGAGAGATGATAGGATAGAAGAGAGAGTATTGGGAGAGAGAGAGAGCGAAGATTGCAATGGCGCATGACCATCTGGGTTGGGGCTGAGTGGCTAGGGTTGGAGGAAAGGGAGTCAGAAAAGGAAACAAAGTAGTGATCAGAGGCCAGGAAGGGGGTTGCAGTGAGATTAGTAGGCAAACAGCCTCTAGTAAAGATGAGGTCAAGCGTATTGCCTACTTATGAATGGGTGGGTACTGGGAAAGGGTGAGATCAAAAGAGTCAAGGAGGGGAAAGAGAGAGTTGGAAAGAAATGAATCGAAGGCAGACGTTGGGAGGTTGAATATGAAGAGCGGTGAGACATCATCAGGAAATGACTTTATCAAGGTGTCAAGCTCAATGAGGAAATCTCTAAGGGCACCTGGTTGGTGATAGATGACAATGTTAAGTGTGAGTGGACAAGTGACAGTGACAGCATGGATTTCAAATGAGGAGATGGACAGTTGAGAGACGGAGAAAAGAGAAAATCTCCACTTAGGACAAATGAGTAGCCTTGTGTCACCACCACCACGACCAAATGCTCTTGGACTATGAGAGAAAACATAGTCAGATGAAGAGTGAGCAGCTGGAGTGGCAATGTTTTCTGGGGTTCTCATGTCTCCGTTAGGGCCAAAAATTCAAGGGACTGAAGGGGAGCATAGACTGATATGAACTCGGTGTTCTTGACCCCAGATCAGCAGTTCCAAATGTTGCCAGAGACCTGGAATTCCACATGGGTTGTGCACGCAGGGTATACTAAAATTAGAAGGGGTGTAGACCGTCTGTAAAGCCTAAAGGGATAGGAGCGAACTGGGATAGAAAACACACACATAGTTGCCAAAGCTACAAAAGAGCAAAATAAGATCATGTGGAAATAACTACAGTAGGTAAGACACTGAAGTGAGAGAGTGGTGTGGAGCCTTCCTCTCTTTCCTTCCTCGAACAACTCTGCAGAACAACTCCGCAGAACTGTCTTTGTTTTGCAACGAGACCGCCGCTTACAGCTGCCGCTGAGGAAACAGTGGAGACTGAAATACTAATCCTAATTTCTAATTGACTTGCAAAGGTGAAGAGCACACCTCCTGGTACTAATTGTTGATTGCCTAGGAGAGGAGAAACCACTCCCCCTCCAATACAGCCACTGATTACCAAAACAATAACAGTCACAAATTGCCCTGTCCTTTAATCCTGGTTGATGTGTGAACAATCATCTGCAAATTAATAGCAGTCAGAAGTTCACACACCAAGTACTGAAGACAGGTAACAGTTAAAGAAGATGGCCCTAGTTAGCAAAAATACAGTACTAGACAACAACCAATAAAGACAAAATATATATGCATACACTCCTGGAGACATCAGGAGTGCTCTAGCTATAACAAAGGGGTTGAAGACTTATTGCCTCAAGACATTTCAGCTTTACATTTTTCATTCATTTAAAAAAAATTCTACATACAAAATTCCACTTTGACATTATGGGGTATTGTGTGTAGATCAGTGAAACAAAATCTCAATTTAATCCATTTTAAATTCAGGCTGTAACACAAAATATGGAAAAAGTAAACAGGTGTGAATACTTTCTGAAGGTACTGTATTATACAACACAGCAATGTGCTACTTTCACAGAATCACAGATGCTGAGGTATTTTTACCATTGAAAAAAAAACATCTGCTTTTATTACATTTTTTCGATAATCATATATACCAGACGATATCACCAGTAGAAGTAGCAGTAGAAGCCAGACAAGAACTGGAGAGCAGCCTCTCTCTCCATATAGCAGTGAGCAGCTAGTGTCGGGTGCCCTACACAGCCTGAACTGCCACGTGTTATTCCAAACATCTAAAGGGGCAACTTTTAATCTGATTTCGTCTCATATAAAGGCTTTATTACTAATCAGATTACATTACTCAGCAGCACTCTCCACTCCCATTTATGGGCAGTGATGGCCTGTCTGAAATTTAACCCACCACTTACTGTATAAAGAGATCAAATGAGAGATAGATAGAGAGACAGAGAGAGAGAATGAGAGAGAGAGCAAGAGAGAAGAATTGGGATTGAGGGGGGGCATACATCTGCAATTTCAAGATACGTGTTTGATGTTTTACTTTTTCCTGTGCTGCACTCTGTATACTCTGTTTAAACCTCATCTCCTCACCTAAAGACAAGTGTGACATTTGAAGGGAAGCTTAGAGAAATAAAGCCAACGAGACTTCCCTTTGTCCCTACAGTAGGTCTTGTTTCCACTGTGTCCTGACCGGCCTCTGGTCCTCCCAGCTGTGTTGGGTCCCCGTCCCTCAGAGTCAGACAGCTGGCCCGGGGTGAGGTCACTGTGCTAGAGCCATGGGACAGCGGATCCTCCCCTCTCGGTGACACCTGTCTGGAGGAGCTCCAGAGTGATGCACCCTGGGACCCTCGGTCCCAGCCAGGTTTGTAGCCCAGCAACCTGACATCCAGAGGTGTTGACTTAGGGTCCCAAATGGCACCCTATTCCTTAGAGCACTACTTTTGACCAGGGTCCAAAGGGCTCTGGTCAAAAGCAGTGTACCATATTGGGAATATGGTGCCATTTGGGACTCAGGCCTTAATGTTCCCATCCTTCACCCCTTCCTCCACAGAGGCTCCATCCTCCATCCTCCACATAGTCATTCCTTTACATCTCTGTTTCCGCCTGATGACAACTCTACCTTCCTTCATCACGTAACCATAATTCACTTTCACACTATACATATTCATTAGCCCATGCATGTTGTAATTTGATTCCAAATGACTTCAATTTAATTAGCATAATTAAACATTATCTATGATAATTCCCCAACCAAGTACCCCCCTGAGAATTTGCAGGCATGTTCTAATATATGTTTGTGTCTGGAAAAGCATGATTGATAATATAATTATGCTTGAGACAATCACAGTTGCACATTATTAATAGGGGTTGTTAATGGCACCACCACACATAAACGAGCCTGTCCACACAAAACAAATGTTGCCGTCATGGGAACTCATATCATGCATAGCCTAGCCCCTGATTAGGAGGACCAGGAGTTTTTAGTGAATGTTTGACCTGACCAGGTAAACATTCTCTATCCCTTTCTTCTCAAAACACGTCGGAAAAGAAGGCCTGAGGGACCTTGGACCTTCTCCTCCAATATGGTTGAGAAAGATGCAAGGAGACAGGATGCGAGGAATCGAGGAAAGAAGAATTGAGATAGAGCCTCTGTGTGAACCAGAGGACTGTCTTTGGAACACACTCTAAAGGCAGAGTAACCAGGGGAACCATAGAGGGAGCAGACACCGTGAGTCTTAAGGGTGTGTTTCCATGTGTCCACAATACACACCACAAATAGAGGTCCAACAGACCAAACCCATTTCATGCCTCTGACAATATGTTTTCACAGAGTTGGATACTTTCGACAAGCATAAAGCGTATTGCTGCACGTGATATACACTGAGTGTATATCACATTAAGGACACCTGCTCTTTCCATGACATAGACTGAGAAGGTGATTCCAGGTGAAAGCTATGATCCCTTATTGATGTCACTTGTTAAATCCACTTCAATCAGTGAAGATGAAGGGGAGGAGACAGGTTAATAAAGGATTTTTAAGACTTAAGACAATTGAGACATGAATTGTGTATGTGTGACATTCACAACTGTGGGAAGCATTGGACTCAACATGGGCCAGGATCCCTGTGGGTCGCATTTGACACCTTGTAGAGTCCATGCCCTGATGATTTGAGGCTATATATACTGTATACTGTATACTGTATATACTGTACATACTGTATTTTATACCATCTATTGCACCTTGCCTATGCCGCTCGGCCATCGCTCATCCTTATACTTTCATGTACATAATCTCATTCACCCCTTTAGATTTGTGTGTATTAGGTAGTTGTTGAGGAATTGTTAGATTACTTGTTAGATATTACTGCACTGTCGGAACTAGAAGCACAAGCATTTCGCTACACTCGCATTTATCTGCTAACCATGTGTATGTGACAAATACATTTGATTTGGTTTGATTTGACTATTCTGAGGGCAAGAAGGGGGGGGGTGCAACTCAATATTAAGAAGGTGTTATTAATATTTTGTACACTCAGCGTGTGTTTCATTCTTGTGACGTGTGTGGTATGTATGAGTGGTGTGGAGTCTGGTGCAGAGAGAGGATATTGAGATGCCCTGCACAGCTTCTGTCTGCATCCCAAATGGCACCCTTTTCCCCATGCTGTGCACTACTTTTGAACAGAGTCCATAGGGCTCTGGTCAAAGGTAGTGCACTATATAGGGAATAGGGTGCCATTTGGCACATTGACTCTGTCTTCAGACAGGGAAGAATCAGAAAAATGACTCTAACGACCGCCTGGAGATACGCATGGATCCTTATGTAATTGTTCTCTGTGCGTCAATCAATGAAGTCTTCATCTGCGAACGGTGCCCAGTATTACATTTTTGAGTCAGTTCTTTGGCACCTGATGTGAATGATGAATGTTGGAAAGAAAATCTCAGCACAATGAGAAGAGTCTTCGCTGTAGGGCTGTAGGGCTTTAGGGCTAGGCAATGCAGCAAAGCGGAGGTCGGGCCAAGCACACTTTTGGAACATTTTCTTGAACATTCTTTGACTTGTTGAGGGATGAAGAGATATTCAGCCATACTCGAACGGCAATTGAGGCTGATTTAAGAGATGCTTTATTATTATTAAAACCAATGTGTTTCGGAGTGATGCCTTCATCAGGGATTTAGATGAGTGATGGACCTCCTCCTCTACTCAAACATGCTACGTCCTTCCTGCAATGTGTGTCTATTTGACCAACAGTGTAGTAAGCTGTAGGCTAACTGTCATAGTGGATGACTGATGTTACTGTTATACAATTGTTCAGCATAAAGGTTATGTGTCATAGGAGCTAGAAACAGCTTAAAGGTGATGTGCAGAGGAACAGGTTGTTAAGGTTGGTGCCACCACAAGGCTCGCCATAATAACAGTCATCATTTTTAAAGGACATCCATCACTGTCATATTATTTGGCAAAAGAAAGGTCAAATGTACTGTACAGCGTCTGTCATTCTCCTACATGTCCTCATCCATAGGTTTGCTTCACCGAGAATACATTTATAGTCATTATGAAGTCCGCAAGCACCATCACATTTCTACTAAGTTTAACATCATGCACTCCTTGTTTGGAGAGTGTATGACCCTCTAATAACTACGGCTCACCATTCAATTCATTGAGTCACAGGGTGGCCACAATACCATAATATCTTATTAATAATACCATAATGATTGACTATCTAATACGCATATACACGATGAGAAAGGGAATAACTTCTAAGTATTGTTTCTGTTGTAAGAAACAGGTAAGATTAGAATCGCTGCAACATTATATGTTTTTAATATAATTTCATCTCTGAGAAATGAAGCTAATTGATTACATCCAAATTGGCAATTTTAATTTATAGGATTGATATAATATTCAAAACATGTAGTAATAGCAAGAACAGCACCATCTAGAGGATGGGACATAAACAACTTCATTGACTCATTCCTCTGAACAGGAAGAAAAAAACATCACCAAATTCCCTAAGAATGCACTGAAAATGAACTCATTGTCAGAAAACAATTTGTCCCAAATCAGATGTTAGGTACTATATTTATTGAATACTAAAATGGCCAATTTGGGTGCAATCAAATAGCTTAATTTATCAGAGATCAAATTATATTTCAGCAAAATAATTGCAGGAATGCTAATCTTATCTATTTCTAACTACATGGTGGGTGTAATGTTTTGCTGAAATGACATGGAACGACCCCAGTGTAAGAGATGGAAACATGCTCATCATGCTCATAGCCTTCCCTGTAGCTCAGTTGGTAGAGCATGGTGTTTGCAACGCCAGGGTTGTGGGTTCGATTCCCACAGGGGGCCAGCACAAAATAAAAATATATGAAATGAAATGTATGCATTCACTACTGTAAGTCGCTCTGGATAAGAGCGTCTGCTAAATGACTAAAATGTAAATCAGTGAAACTAAGCATAGTTCATTAGAAAAGCATTACATAAACATCTATTTGTTTTGCATGTTGAAAAGATCCCATGGCATAATATTAATCAAGCCCTCTCAGTTAAATCTTTATTTTAGAATTAATAACTAAATGTGTTATTTTAAAACACTTATTCCCAGTCATATAGGAAGCCAAAGAGTCAACGGAGTATATTGCTGGTTCCCAAATGGCACCCTGTTCCTTATATGGTGCACTATGTTTGACCAGTGCTGACCAGAGCCCTATGGGCACTGGTCAAAAGTAGTGCACTTCATAGGGAATAGGGTACCATTTGAGACGTGATCTATAATTAAGAGACATTAACAACTACCAGACTGTCTCAATTACTGTTAGTGCTGCTATTTAACTATATTAAATTATGGTGTTAGTTATGGAAAGTGCAATTCAAATATTACCGTTTCATGAAGTTGTAAAACCCTTTTGAGTATGTATGTGAGAGTTTCAGCAGGAGTGACTTCAGTGTGGTATTTAGTAATGGTATTCTGCCCTATCTTTCTCTCCATCTCTCTCTCTTTCACACCCTCTCTCTTTCTCTCCCTATGTACAGTTGAAGTCGTAAGTTTACATACACTTAGGTTGGAGTCATTAAAACTCATTTTTCAACCACTCCACAAATGTCTTGTTAACAAACTATAGTTTTGGCAAGTCGGTTAGGACATCTACTTTGTGCATGATACAATTAATTTTTCCGACAATTGTTTACCGACAGACTATTTCACTTATAATTCACTGTATCACAATTCCAGTGGGTCAGACGTTTACATACACTAAGTTGACTGTGCCTTTAAACAGCTTGGAAAATTCCAGAATATGATGTCATGGCTTTAGAAGCTTCTAAGAGGCTAATTGACATAATTTGAGTCAATTGGAGGTGTACCTGTGGATGTATTTCAAGACCTACCTTCAAACTCAGTGTCTCTTTGCATGACATCATCAAAAGAAATCAGCCAAGACCTCAGAAAAAAAATGGTAGACCTCCACAAGTCTGGTTCATCCTTGAGAGCAATTTCCAAACGCCTGAAGGTACCACGTTCATCTGTACAAACAATAGTATGCAAGTATAAACACCATGGGACCATGCAGCCGTCATACCGCTCAGGAAGGAGATGCGTTCTGTCTCCTAGAGATGAATGTACTTTGGTGCGAAAAGTGCAAATCAATCCCAGAACAACAGCAAAGGACCTTGTGAAGATGCTGGAGGAAACAGGTACAAATGTATCTATATCCACAGTAAAACGAGTCCTATATCGACATAACCTGAAAGGCCGCTCAGCAAGGAAGACGCCACTTCTCCAAAACCGCCATTAAAAAGCTAGACTACGGTTTGCAACTGCACATGGGGACAAAGATCGTACTTTTTGGAGAAATGTTCTCTGGTCTGATGAAACAAAAATAGAACTGTTTGGCCATAATGACCAGCGTTATGTTTGGAGGTAAAAGGGGGAGGCTTGCAAGCCGAAGAACACCATCCCAACCATGGAGCACGGGGGTGGCAGCATCATGTTGTGGGGGTGCTTTGCTGCAGGAGGGACTGGTGCACTTCACAAAATAGATGGCATCATGAGGTAGGAAAATTATGTGGATATATTGAAGAAACATCTCAAGACATCAGTCAGGAAGTTAAAGCTTGGTCACAAATGGGTCTTCCAAATCAACAATGACCCCAAGCATACTTCCAAAGTTGTGGCAAAATGGCTTAAGGACAACAAATGTGTGGGCAGAACTGAAAAAGCGTGTGCGAGCAAGGAGGCCTACAAACCTGACTCAGTTCCACCAGCTCTGTCAGAAGGAATGGGCCAAAATTCACCCAACTTATTGTGGGAAGCTTGTGGAAGGCTACCCGAAACGTTTGACCCAAGTTAAACAATTTAAAGGCAATGCTACCAAATACTAATTGAGTGTATGTAAACTTCTGACCCACTGGGAATGTGATGAAAGAAATAAAAGCTGAAATAAATCATTATCTCTACTATTATTCTGACATTTCACATTCTTAAAATAAAGTGGTGATCCTAACTGACCAAAGACAGGGAATCTTTACTAGGATTAAATGTCAGGAATTGTGAAAAACTGAGTTTAAATATATTTGGCTAAGGTGTATGTAAACCTCCGACTTCAACTGTATCTCTTCTGGATACAGAGTGTGATTAACAAATAATGTTAACAAATAATGTTTGCATCCCAAATGGCACCATATTCCCTATACAGTAGATCTATACAGGGCCTATAAGACCTAGTCAAAAGTAGCATACTACTTAGGGTTGCATTTGGGATGTGCCCAAGAATGAATGTTATTAGAACATGTTTTAAAGAAACATGGTTATGCCCAGGACAGAGTGGACAGAAATAAATGAGTGCTGCTGTGTTTTAGTCATTACCAGATGGAGAAACAAGAATTGCCCCATTTTAAATGTGACGTCTCAGTGCTACATGGCTTTTTTTAGACAGTGAAAACCTGCTTGTATCGCAGTGCCCTCTGGTGGTTGATTATATACCCCTCATCTCTCGTGACATTACAGCAAAGGGCGGGTCTGGCTTGAAATGACAGTATACATAAACAAATAATATTAAATAATATTAAATTAATACGACTGATTAATATCAAATATATGTAATATCACATATATGTAAATGTGGAAGACCAAATAAAGGCAAACAAATAAACAAATAACAAATACATTCTTTCATCAGTTTATATATGCAAATATTCCGACCTTGGACATACAAAAAAAGTATTCATATCCATCTTCATACAGTTAAAAAAATGAATTTGAACAATTCAGTCACTTGGATGGAAATCTGTTATTATCTTTGACCTATATGTTGCTATTTCAACACAATGTAGCCTGCTACAATGACTTTTCAGGTTGTCCTAGCCTCTGGATTTAAAATAGAGGAAAAGGTCAAAGGCCTACACGGCAGACAAATGGTCAGACAAACAAAGGTGAACAACAAGAGATGATTTATTCTTTGATTTATTTGACCCACACACTGTCAGGTGGTTGAATAATAAGTATGGTGAACAACTCCTAGATTTACTATTCAAGTTTGTGGCTTTTGACAACGCATTAGACACCGCTGAACAACAGGTGGCGCCACCAAACCACAGCAGCCATAGGCCGATGGAGGAATTCACACAAAGCTCCAGTTCAACTCTTACACTCTAAGACCAAACACCATCACTGATAAACTTTTAAAAAGAACCAAAGTAATTTCCCTTAACATTTTATACTTTCTTCCCCCTGTCTTCCCCTAGATAACAATCCCAGCAGCAGCACTACTTAGGATACATCCCAAATGGCACACAATTCCCTTTAGAGTGTTGGTGCTGTTAAAAAAGTAGTACACTATATATAGGGATAGCGTGCAATTTGGGACATGACCTATCCCGGACAGTCTGACAGGCCGATCATCCAGGGCTCATTAGTCGGCCTCAGAGGTCCAGGGAGCTGCCTGGCAATGCCACAGTCTGTCTCCTTCCTTCTCCCTGTCAGCAAGGCCAGCTACCTGTCAGCACTCAGACAGCCCTGAGACAGGGTCAGCGTCCCAAATGGCACCCTATGCCCTACATAGTGCACTACATTTGAACAGAGCCAATAGTGCACTATATAATCAATTAGTTGCCATTTGGGACACAGACACAGAGGCCTTGGATCCAAGTCCCAAAATGCATCCTATTCCCTACATAGTGCACTTATTTTGATCAGCCCCATAGGAAATAAGGTACCATTTGGGATGCAATCAGGTCCTGGGAGAGGAGAGTGCACTAAAGGGACACCATCTCCTCTACCTAATGAACTCCAGGCCAGCAGGTTTATGATGTATGGTAGGGAGGGAGGCCAGAGAAGGGAAAACCAGTGTCGCCATCTCTGGAGTTCTGTCCCAAATGGCACCCTATTCCCTATAGAGTGCACTACTTTAAACCAGAGCTCTATCCCTAGTCAAGTGTACTATATAGGGAAAAGGGTTCCATTTGGTATGCACTCCGGGACTAGATGTGCAGAGTTCATAATATTCTACAGCTATATCAACAATCTTGTTTAAAATCTTTGTCTCTATGCTGCTGGGTTATCGATTTATCTGGCAAAGTCACCAAGAACTGCTGAGAGATATTTATTGATAATGAGATGCCATTGCAGTTGATTTCAGAGGATATGATTTGTGCTCTACTGGAAATATACCTTTTATTTTCTCAAGTGGTGATTCATTTCTATCATCCAAGAGGCAGATAAATACATGTAATCCCAAGAGAGCCCTCATAAAAAGAACACACTGTATGCAAGAGAACATATAAAGACGAGTAATGATCTGTGATATGGTTCTGGGAAGGATGACTAAATACAAATAAGGTAAGAGTATGCCCTGGTTTTTTAAGATAAATATTATCCGTCTGTTGAAAGCACACAAATTACTTTATCTCGGTTACGGCAGATTCAAAGCCAAATGAACACTGGCCCACCATCATTTGGAGACACACAGATAGGTGGATAGAGATAGAGATAGGGAGAGAGAGAAAGAGAGTCAGAGAAAGAGAGAGAGAGAAAGAGAAGGAGCGAGAGGGGGAGAGGCAGAGTCAGAGATAGAGAGTGAAAGTGAGAGAATAATAGGCAAAGAGAGAAGAGAGAAAGAGACAGGGGGAGAGAGAGAAAGACAGAGGGGTAGAAAGAGGTAGTGAAAAGAGAGATGGCTTCTGTTTGAAGCATGATAAATGGTCCACGTAAATGTGTTTAATTTAAGAGCAGAGGTCTCAGGTGGGCTAGCTATATGTTAACAATTGTCTGGCAGAGTGAGCACTGTCTGAAAAGAATGTGCCTGTCTCCATGGGTGCCCGCCAAGCTCATTCATCAACAGTCTGGCTGGCCGTCCACCTCGCCTCCCTTCCTCTCCACAGTAAATCCACCAGACGCTAGAGACATCCAACAAGACAAGCTTAAGTAGCAGTCACTGGCACCGCTCTGTGTGTGTGTGTGTGTGTGTGTGTGTGTGTGTGTGTGTGTGTGTGTGTGTGTGTGTGTGTGTGTGTGTGTGTGTGTGTGTGTGTGTGTGTGTGTGTGGTGTGTGTGTGTGTGTGTGTGTGTGTGTGTGTCTCCGGCGTGTATGTCTGTGTGTGAGTGCATACATCATGTGTTGATGACGGTTCAGAAGACAAGAGGAGAGCTGTTGACATAACAGTGAGAGGTCAGTCTAGGTCTGGGATATGGATCATGAGGGACTCTCCCAGTCCCAGGCTAGGTTATCCCTCCCTGCTAGGGATCCCCGGTCGCATCCCAAATGGCACCCTATTCCCTTTATAGTACACTACATTTGACCAAAGCATTATGGACATTGGTCAAAAGTAATGCACTATATAGGGAATAGGGTGCCATTTGAGACGCAGACCCTGTCTGCTCTGGCAAGAGCACAGCCACCATGGCTGATGAGCAAACGTAACAAGTGTTCTCAGATTTCCAGCTGGGTTACCAGCAGCAGGGCATCCACAGACAGCAGCACAGTGGTATGACAGGCAGTCAGCAGGCATCTGTAGATCTGCAGGACTGTTATAGAAGGGTGCATGACAATGTTTTGTGATTGTAAGTCTAAAACGCAATGAAATGATACAGGCATCTGTAGAATGTTATAATGTAGAACTGTTATAGATGTTATAGCACTTTGGAGTATTTTGTCAGGGACAAGATTGTAGACCTACACAAGGCTGGAATGGGGTACAAGACCATCGCCAAGCAGCTTGGTGAGAAGGTGACAACAGCTGGTGCGATTATTCGCAAATGGAAGAAACACAAAATAACTGTCAATCTCCCTCGGCCTGGGGCTCCATGCAAGATCTCACCTCGTGGAGTTGCAATGATCATGAGAACGGTGAGAAATCAGCCCAGAACTATAAGGGAGGATCTTGTCAATGATCTCAAGGCAGCTGAGACCATAGTCACCAAGAAAACAATTGGTAACACACTACGCCGTGAAGGACTGAAATCCTGCAGCGCCCACAAGGTCCCCCTGCTCAAGAAAGCAGATTTACATGCCCGTCTGAAGTTTGCCAATGAACATCTGAATGATTCAGAGGACAACTGGGTGAAAGTGTTGTGGTCGGATGAGACCAAAATGGAGCTCTTTGGCATCAACTCAACTCGTCGTGTTTGGAGGAGGAGGAATACTGCCTATGACCCCAAGAACACCATCCCCACCGTCAAACATGGAGGTGGATACATTATGCTTTGGGGGTGTTTTTCTGCTAAGGGGACAGGACAACTTCACCGCATCAAAGGGACGATGGACGGGGCCATGTACCGTCAAATCTTGGGTGAGAACCTCCTTCCCTCAGACAGGGCATTGAAAATGGGTCGTGGATGGGTATTCCAGCATGACAATGACCCAAAACACACGGCCAAAGCAACAAAGGAGTGGTTCAAGAAGAAGCACATTGAGGTCCTGGAGTGGCCTAGCCAGTCTCCAGACCTTAATCCCATAGAAAATCTGTGGAGGGAGCTGAACGTTCGAGTTGCCAATCGTCAACCTCGAAACCTTAATGACTTGGAGAAGATCTGCAAAGAGGAGTGGGACAAAATCCCTCCTGAGATGTGTGCAAACCTGGTGGCCAACTACAAGAAACGTCTGACCTCTGTGATTGCCAACAAGGGTTTTGCCACCAAGTACTAAGTCATGTTTTGCAGAGGGGTCAAATACTTATTTCCCTCATTAAAATGCAAATCATTTTATAACATTTTTGAGATGCGTTTTTCAGGATTCTTTTGTTGTTATTCTGTCTCTCACTGTTCAAATAAACCTACCATTAAAATTATAGACTGATCATTTCTTTGTCAGTGGGCAAACGTACAAAATCAGCAGGGGATCAAATACTTTTTTCCCTCACTGTAGGAGATGTTGTACCCACTGTGTCTATTAAAACCTACCCTAATCAGATACCGTAGATAGATGGCAGCAATCACGGAAAACTGAAAGCACGAACCACTGCATTTAACCATGGCAATGTGACTGGGAATATGGCAGAATACAGACAGTGTAGTTATTCCCTCCGCAAGGCAGTCAAACAGGCAAAACATCAGTATAGAGACAAAGTGGAGTCGCAATTCAACGGCTCAGAAACAAGACGTATGTGGCAGGGTCTACAGACAATCAAGGAAGACAAAAGGGAAACCAGCCATGTCGTGGACACCAAGTCTTGCTTCCGGATAAGCTAAACATCTTCTTCGCCAGCATTGAGGATAACATAGTGCCACCAACACGGCCCGCTACCAAGGACTGTGGTCTCTCCATCTCCGTGGCCGACGTAAGTAAGACGTTTAAGCGTGTTAACCCTTGCAAGGCTGCCGGCCCAGACGGCATCCCTAGCCGCGTCCTCATTGCATGCGCAGACCAGCTAGCTGGTGTGTTTACGGACATATTCAATCTCTCCCTATCCCAGTCTGCTGTCCCCACATGCTTCAAGATGGCCACCATTGTTCCTGTACCCAAGAAAGCAAAGGTAACTGAACTAAATGACGATCGCCCCTTAGCATTCACTTGTGTCATCATGAAGTGCTTTGAGAGACTAGTTAAGGATCATATTACCTCTACCTTACCTGTCACCATAGACCCACTTCAAATTGCTTACCGCACAGATGCAATCGCCATCACACTGCACACTGCCCTATCCCATCTGGATAAGAGGAATACCTATGTAAGAATGCTGTTCATTGACTATAGCTCAGCCATCAACACCATTGTACCGTCCAAGCTCATCATCAAGCTCGAGGCCCTGGGTCTGAACCCCGCCCTGTGCAACTGGGTCCTGGACTTCCTGACAGGCCGCCCCCAGATGGTGATCCTGAACACTGGGGCCTACAAGGGTGTGTGCTCTGACCCTTCCTGTACGCCCTGTTCACCCATAACTGAATGGCCAACTTGGGTAAAACGTTTCGGGTAGCCTTCCATAAGCCTCCCACAATAAGTTGGGTGAATTTTGGCCTATTCCTCCTGACAGAACTGGTGTAACTGAGTCAGGTTTGTAGGCCTCCTTGCTTGCACAAGCTTTTTAGTTCTGCCCACAAATGTTCTATAGGATTGAGGTCAGGGCTTTGTGATGGCCACTCCAATCCCTTGACATTGATGTCCTTAAGCCATCTTGCCACAACTTTGGAAGTATACTTGGGGTCATTGTCCATTTGGAAGACCCATTTGCGACCAAGCTTTAACTTCCTGACTGATGTCTTGAGATGTTGCTTCAATATATCCACATCATTTTCCTACCTCATGATGCCATCTATTTTGTGAAGTGCACTAGTCCTTCCTGCAGCAAAGCACCCCCACAACATGAAGCTGCCACCCCCGTGCTTCACGGTTGGGATGGTGTTCTTCGGCTTGCAAGTCTCCCCCTTTTTCCTCCAAACATAACGCTGGTCATTATGGCTAAACAGTTCTATTTTTGTTTCATCAGACCAGAGGACATTTCTCCAAAAAGTACGATCTTTGTCCCCATGTGCAGTTGCAAACCGTAGTCTGGCTTTTTTATGGCGGTTTTGGAGCAGTGGCTTCTTCCTTGCTGAGCGGTCTTTCAGGTTATGTCAATATAGGACTCGTTTTACTATGGCTATAGATACTTTTGTACCTGTTTCCTCCAGCATCTTCATAAGGTCCTTTGCTGTTGTTCCGGGATTGATTTGCACTTTTCGCACCAAAGTATGTTCATCTCTAGGAGACAGAACGCGTCTCCTTCCTGAGCGGCTGCGTGGTCCCATGGTGTTTATACTTGCATACTATTGTTTGTACAGATGAACGTGGTACCTTCAGGCATTTTGAAATTGCTCCCAAGGATGAACCAGACTTGTGGAGGTCTACAATTTTCTTCTGAGTTCCTGGCTGATTTCTTTTGATTTTCCCATGATGTCAAGCAAAGAGGCACTGAGTTTGAAGGTAGGCCTTGAAATACATCCACAGGTACACTTCCAATTGACTGAAATTATGTAAATTACCCTATCAGAAGCTTCTAAAGCCATGACATAATTTTCAGGAATTTTCCAAGCTGTTTAAAGGTACAGTCAACTTAGTGTATGTAAACTTCTGACCCACTGGAATTGTGATACAGTGAAATAATCTGTCTGTAAACAATTGTTGGAAAAATTACTTATGTCATGCACAAAGTAGATGTCCTAACCGACTTGCCAAAACGTAACTTTGTTAACAAGAAATTTGTGGAGTGGTTGTAAATGGAGATTTAATGACTCCAACCTAAGTTTATGTAAACTTCCGACTTTAACTGTATTCTATACTCTTCTACTGTATCTTAGTCTATGTTGCTATGATATTGCTCGTCCATATATTTAGATATTCTTAATTACATTCCTTTACTTAGATTTGTGTGTATTGGGTATATATTGTGTAATTGTTAGATATTACTTGTTAGATATTACTTCTCTGTCAGAGCTAGAAACACAAGCATTTCGCTACTGTCCTGTTCGTCGTAATGATTGGACCAAGGCGCAGCGTGAGTAGCGTTCCACATCTTTATTATAACATGAAATTTCAGCAACATACAAAAACAATAAATGATCAAACTAAACGTGAAGACAGTGAAGTGCAAATAGGCACCTACACAAAAACAAGATCCCACAAAACACAGTGGGGAAATGGCTGCCTAAATATGATCCCCAATCAGAGACAACGCTAAACAGCTGCCTCTGATTGGGAACCATACCAAGCACACCAACATAGAAATAAACAACATAGAACACCCCCAGTCACGCCCTGACCTACTATACCATAGAGAACCAAGGGCTCTCTATGGTCAGGGCATGACAGCTACACCTGCAAGAGCATCCCCAGTCACGCCCCTGTTTAATAAACTGTTGTTACTTCATTGTTGTCTGCATCTGGGTCTTACCTGAAACAAATTCTGCCTTGTTCAGGGGCAGAATGACAGATTTTTACCTTGTCAGCTCGGAGATTCGATCGAGCAATCTTTCGGTTACTGGCCCAACGCTCTAACCACTAGGCTACCTGCCGCCCCTACAGGTATCCCCTTAACATGTAGTAAAACACCCCCAGTCACGCCCTGACCTACTATACCATAGAGAACCAAGGGCTCTCTATGGTCAGGGCGTGACAGCTACACCTGCAAGAGCATCTACTAAACACGTGTATGTGACTGTAACGGGCGTCATATAGAGGAGACCAAGGCGCAGCGTGTTGAGTGCTCATCGTTATATTTGAATGAAAATGAACACTAGACAAAATAAACAAAATGACAGCCAACAGTTCCGTCAGGTTATCCAAACTAAACAGAAAGCAACTACCCACCAAAACCAAGGGGAAAAAAGGCTGCCTAAGTATGGCTTCCAATCAGAGACAATGATAGACAGCTGCCTCTGATTGGAAACCATACCTGGCCAAAACATAGAAATACCAACATAGAATGCCCACCCCCTATCACACCCTGACCTACCTAAACAGAGAAAAAAACAGCTCTCTTAGGTCAGAGCGTGACAGTACCCCCCCCCCCCAAAGGTGCGGACTCCCGGCCGCAAACCTGAACCTATAGGGGAGGGTCCGGGTGGGCATCTGATCTTGGCGGCGACTCTGGTTCAGGGCGTAGCACCCCCACCGCCTGCTGATCCCCCCGCTTCTGTGTGTCCGGAGGAACCAGACCGTGGATCATCGCCAGAGGCTTTGGAACGCCAACCGCCGCTGAAGACTCTGGGCTGAAGGCCGCCGCCGAAGACTCTGGGCAGCAGACCGCCGCCGAAGACTCCGGGCTGCAGACCGCCGCCGAAGACTCCGGACTGCAGACCGCCGCCGAAGTCTCCGGGCTGCAGACCGCCGCCGGAGGCTACGGGCTGCGGACCGCCGCCGGAGGCTACGGACTGGGGACCGCCGCCGGAGGCTACGGACTGGGGAGCGTCGCCGGAGGCTCCGGACTGGGGAGCGTCGCCAAAGGCTCCGGACTGGGGAGTGTCGCCGGAGGCAGTGACCAATACAATTTGATTTGATTTGATTGTAATAATTCTCAAATGAAATCAAACTATGCAAAACATTTGGAATAGTTGCTGGTCTTAAAATAATACATACAGTTTTACTACATGTTAAGGGGATACCTGTAGGGGCGGCAGGTAGCCTAGTGGTTAGAGCATTGGGCCAGTAACCGAAAGATTGCTCGATCGAATCTCCGAGCTGACAAGGTAAAAATCTGTCATTCTGCCCCTGAACAAGGCAGAATTTGTTTCAGGTAAGACCCAGATGCAGACAACAATGAAGTAACAACAGTTTATTAAACAGGGGCAGGCAAAAAGCAGGTCAAGGGCAGGCAGAGGTCAGTAATCCAGAAAGGTTAGGCAAAGATACAGGACAGCTGGCAGGGTCAGGGCAGGCAAAGGTCAGTAATCCATAAAGGTGGGGCAAAAGGTACAGAATGGCAGGCAGGGTCAGGGCAGGCAGAATGGTCAACACCGGGAAAACTAGGAAACAGGAACAATCGAAAGACAGGAGCAGAGGGGAAACCGCTGGTAGGCTTTACAATACAAAACGAACTGGCAACAGACAAACAGAGAACACAGGTATATATACACATGGGATAATACTGTAACTGAAACTAGCATATGATATGAAGATGACTGTGCACGAGAAGAAGATTAAAATATAATTGAGCCATACTAGTCTTCTGGAAAACTATAATGTCGCAATTATGGTGATAATATGGTCAAAGCCATAACATTGAAGCAGGGTCAGATTCAAGGCAGAATTTATGATCTGCTTGATGTTGTTTAGACGTTAGTTAAACATGTTGCCTTCTCCATTTCACAACATGTTTACTTTGCTGGCTAGCTGGTTTCGGAACAGACTAAAATCGTTTGTCTCTCGGCCAACCAAAGAAAAACATCTTTACCCAGTCTGCAATCTCTGGGATCTGATGTGGTTTCTGGTCCAACTGGTGGCTCACCACCTGCATATGTAGCATGGCATACTATGGGTGCATCCCACATAGCACCCTATTACCTATGTAGTAAATAATATGGACTTCATAGGGCTTTTGGCAAACGTAGTGCACTATATAGTGAATAGGATGCCATTTGGGATGCATCCTATGGTGCCATTTGGGATGCATCCTATGGTGCCATTTGGGATGCATCCACCCCATGCACGCAATTACAAGGCCCTTCCTGGTCCTCCATAGTGCCTTATTAAAGGCTTCCTTTGTTTGGTTCTGGCCCACCTGGCAGCCATGTGGAGCTGTTAGCTTTCTCTGCTGCGTTGCATTGCTATTCCAATGAGAATTTGTTCTTAATTGACTTGCTTAGTTAAATAAAGGTTAAATAAATCCAATATTGGTGTTCAAGGAGACGGGGCTCCCATCAAAACATTAACAAGAGGATTGACTGTCAGTGAGAGAATGGAAATACTAACACACACACACGGACGTAAACAAACACACACAAGTTGCGATATCACTGTAAGGCAAAGCCTGGATGCAGCTACTGTATATTCTTACTTATTTGTGATATTCCCATTTAATCCATCCATTTAATATTGTACTTTTTGTAAGATTTTACTGTTGGTGTCCTTATGAATGCATTCATAGAACCTTTATAAAGGCTACATAATGTGTTACAACATCAGCTATTGACAGTTATGAGCATTAAGATACTTTTTCTTAATTAGCAGGAATCAGGAATGATTTATCCAGAGGAGGAAAACCAACGGCTCCTGAATCAAATCGTCTGGAGATATGATGTTTCCACTTGTTTACTAGTAGAGTGCTCAGAATTTCCAGAATAGTTTTTTATTCCTTCTTTATGTTTTTTTTTACCCATGTCCATCAAAAATCACCATGTTATTATCTCAAAAATAATCATAGAGGTTTGCATTGACCTTGTCTGGGAGAGTGGGACCTTCCATTTAGGAGGCCATGTCAGAAAGCTCAGGGTTCTACTAAGAGTTATACCCAGCTGTGTCAGGCAAGGACAAGGACACAGTATCCAGAGTATAGAAACTCTCTCAATATCTTTCCTTAATGGGCATTAGAAAAAATATTTATACAATACCAGTCAAAAGTTGACACACCTACTCAGTCAATGGTTTTATTTTGTTTTTACTATTTTCTAACTTGTAGAATAATAGTGAAGACTTCAAAACTATGAAATAACACATATGGAATCATGTAGCAACCAAAAAAGTGTTAAAAAGTGTTCAAAGTAGCCACCCTTTGCCTTGATGACAGCTTTGCACTCTTGGCATTCTCTCAACCAGCTTCATGAGGTAGTCACCTGGAATGCATTTCAATTAACAGGTGTGCCTTGTTAAAAGTTAATTTGTGGAATTTCTTTCCTTCTTAATGCATCTGAGCCAATCAGTTGTGTTGTGACAAGGTAGGGGTGGTATACAGAAGATAGCCCTATTTAGTAAAAGACCAAGTGCATATTATGGCAAATACAACTTAAATAAGCAAGACAAATGACAGTCCACCATTACTTTAAGACATGAAGGTCAGTCAATCCAGAAAATGTCAAGGACCTGCAGTTGCAAAAACCATCAAGCGCTATGATAAAACTGGCTCTCATGAGGACCGCCACAGGAATGGAAGACCCAGAGTTACCTCTGCTGCAGAGGATAAGTTCATTAGAGTTACCAGCCTCAGAAATTGCAACCCAATAAATGCTTCACAGAGTTAGAGTAACAGACACATCTCAACATCAACTGTTTAGAGGAGACTGCATGAATCAGGCCTTCATGGTCGAATTGCTGCAAAAAAAACACTACTAAAGGACCCCAATAAGAAGAAGAGACTTGCTTGGGCCAAAAAAACACCTTGACTGGTACTGTATGCTTATGAGAGAATTGTTATTCAGCAACAAACTACAAAATATGCGTAAAATAAAATATTCCAAACACAGACCGTTAAAATCCTAAAAATCATATAGGAGTACAAGACCGTAAAAAATGTCATGCATGTTTGTCCCACATGACTGCAAAGATGGAACTTAATTCAGACACACTGTTGCATAGACACACTGTAGCACTTGGCTTGCAGGGCCAGTCCATTTTGTTTTACTTATGCGTCTGATGGTTTAATTCATACTCTAGTGTAGCACGTCAGCTGACATTTACATCCCCAGTGTGGCTGTCAACAGGCATGGCTACAGCAAAACCAAGGTGATACTGTAAAAAAATCAAGCCTGTGAAAGTAATCACCGTAAAGAACTTTGGGCCGGACAGAGAGACATGAGGTATGGATCCCATCAGAATTTTCCTCTCCTCAGAATCTTAATGTGTTAACCATCTTTCATTAACTCATACACACATGTTCATCATAAAATAACCATTACTCTGCAATATATGGATGAGCAACATGGAAAATATATTTAATTGAATGTTGAATATTTCACATTTATTGTCCATTTGTTTTCTGCTACACAGAGAGGATGAAATAATTAAGATAATAATCTGGTAGGCTAATCGTAATCATGTTTCCTGTGACCAACTACAGTTGTCTCTGTCAGATATCTGCTGCGCTATCTATGATTGATGTGAGTTATTGGTATTTCACATCAAACAAATACTTTTCTGGACACTAGAGGGAGCTGTGAGACAGATAAATAACCACAGAATATTGTTGTCATCCATTCCCTGAAACCTCACATGGTCCCATATTCATAAAGTGTTGCATGGAAGAAGTGCTGATCTAGAATCAGGTCCTGCCTATCCATATAATGAGAATTCATAATGCTCTATAAGGTAAAACTGATCCTGCACTGCTTCTCAGATGCTTTATGAATATGGTCTAATAGAGATAATGTCGTTTTTATATGTTGAATAAACACAATTACTGAAATCTTGGCAGCAGCAAGTGCATTCTGTCTCATTCTGTTGAGGATATACAGTATACTGCACATTCCATTCTCTCACAGTATGTAACTGTTATGATGTGTTTTATGTGTCTAATGTTTTGTCTGTTAGTGTGAAGTCAATATAGTTTACCCAGTGGCTCTGGTCTTTCCCAGCTATCTCCTCTCTTGTAGGGACTGATTCAGGTTAAGGTACATACTATACTGTTAGTGTACTCCTCCAGCCGGCATAATACACAGCACTCGCCAGGAGGTCTGAAGCAGTCCCGGGTTCAACTGCTATTTGGAGTCTCAGAGGGGTGGAGTTTGTAGTTTTCTAAGTATTCTATTGGTTCCATTATACAGTTTTCTAAGTATTCTATTGGTTCCATTATACAGTTTTCTAAGTATTCTATTGGTTCCATTATACAGTTTTATAAGTATTCTATTGGTTTCATTATACCGTTTTATAAGTATTCTATTGGTTTCATTATACAGTTTTATAAGTATTCTATTGGTTCCATTATACAGTTTTATAAGTATTCTATTGGTTCCATTATACCGTTTTATAAGTATTCTATTGGTTCCATTATACCAGACAAGCTCAATCAAGCCCAGCTAAAGTATTTCAATTCAATTTGAATAGCATTTGAACCCAGGTCTGGTCTGCGCACCTGCTCTCTCTATAAGTGACAGAGGTGGTTGTCAAGGGGACCAGAGTTCAGGCCCTCTACACACTGTCAGATTGTTTTCCCTGACTATGAACACGTATTCTCCTCCACTGACTCAGGCCCCTTCTCTCCCAACCATCACAGTCTGAACTCACGTGGCCGTGAATCTGACTCATTAGGATGTGAGGAAAGCCGGTTAGAGCTCCTCTGGTCGAATAGGAAAAAGTTGCTGGCTATGTGTTCATGTGTGACACAATATACTGTGTTACAATATCTTCAGTCTTTACCATTAAAAATCATGAATCAATATTTTCAATTGGACAAAACACTATTCGATCAATCAGTAATGTGGTATTGTTCTAAGGTACTGTGGGTGTATTGGGTTTGTAAGGGAAGGTAGGTTTGAAAATGTTTAATTTCCCCAATACTGGGTTCCTCCTAGGGTGCAGACAAAATCCTCATAGGTCCAATGATCAGAGAGACGAACAGATGGACGGACACTCCGAATGCCCATTCCCCCCACCTCATCCTCTCCTCCCCTCCTCCTCCCCACCGGCCTACCTGGGTCTTATTCTCATTACAGCTAACAGCCAGTGGGCCCTATTTCCATTAACAGCTAACTGCTGTGAAAACATGGAGCGAGAGAGTGGTCTAACTACACTTGTCCAGCTTCAGCTCCAGCTTCACTCGGCCTGGGTCTGCCTGTGTGGGTCTACCTGGGTCAGCCAGGGTCTCCATCCACAGGAAAGGCTCAGCTGCACATGCCGCCTGGCCCGGCCAACACAAAAATGTTGGTCCGCCATAAAACGAGTCTCCAGACAGGGAGACATGGGAGATCATAAAAAAGTGAATTAGTTCATGGAAGCCCTAATGCACTGGAGAGATTTTTCTATTTGGCGTCCTGTGTGGAGCACGGAGACAGGGGATTCTCCACGGACGCACGCCCCAAGAACCGCCCATGAGGGACAAAGCAATCAGCCAAAAGCCACAGGTAATTTCCTGTTGACTGGAAGCCGTGGAAGTAGAGATGGGCTTCCCAAATGGCACCCTGTTCCCTATTTAGTGAACTACTTTTGACAAGGGTCCATATGGCGCTGGTCAAAAGTAGTGCACTATGTAGGGAATTGGGTGCCATTTGGGATGCAGTCCTGGATCTATAGGAGTCTTAAGGTCACACGCGGCCTCACCTGCTGTGTGGACGAGGACCTTTGTACAGGTTGAGATTGATCTGGGGAGGTTTTTGTCATATCAAATCCAATTATAAAGTTGAATTTATGGTACAGTACTGTATATGTAAGAGCATTTGGTTCCATGCTTTTTTATTGCACTGGGTGCTATACTGCAACCATTGTTATGATTTAACTACTGTATAATTCTGTCAGGTTGATGCCCTAATGCCTTTTACTGTGCTTTTGCCTACATAATTATATGTACTGTATCACATCAACTAATGAATCTATCCTTTAACCAGTTTTTTGTCTCTTCAGGGGAAATTCAAAAATAACCTGTATATTATTTTCAGTGGAAAACACCTGCAGTGCCACCTGTAAAGGCAGCAGGGTCAATAAATCCAACAGGTGGGTGAAATCCATCCGTATTTGAAAAAACTTCAATTGTTGTTTAATGACTATGTTCTGTTGCATGTATTATACAATCAAGTATCCAGTTATTCCCACAGAGAGGCTGTGTCCCAAATGGCAACTTATTCCCTATATAGCCCTAGCTCTGGTCAAAAGTAGTGCACTATATAGGGAATAAATTGCCATTCGGGATGCACACAGATTACATTTGGAGGTTAAAATACCCAGCAATTACACCAGACTCACCTGTCCAGTTCTACACAATGTCTTTACAATGTATAGCCCTACTCACCACAATGAGCTGGGTACTCACAAGCAAGGGAAAGTGATACGTCAAAAATGACTTTTGATAAGACCTATATCGAAATGTATTTATTTTCACTCATTTCTACAGTTATGTACAGTAGCAAACAGTTTAATTAATTCAGCCTGGGTCTAACCTCATGCCCTTATTTCATACCCCCACATACTTACATCAGAACATATATTTAAAAGAACAATAAGAGTTGTCTGTCCTGTCTATCATATGCTACTTGGTCATGTTTGCAGTTGGTGTACAGTGTCCAGAGATATAGTATGTGAAAAGGGAGGCAGCCCAGCCAGCCCCACAGAGAATCAGTCCATGTCACGGCGCCACTCTAAGATGGATCTTTGTGTCATGCTCCATTTGTTGGCTGAGTGCTATGATTTGGCAGCGAATCAGAACAACATGCAGACAACTGGCACAACTCGCTCAGTCAGGTTCAGTCAGCTCTGTGTCCAGACCATATCACAGCCAGCCAGTCAGTCCGCTCTGTGACCAGACCACAACCAGCCAGTCAGTCAGTCATTACGCTGGTGGTATCACTGTACGGATGCCAGTGATGCATAAAAAGCTCTCCCTCGCCCTCCATTTGGCAAATCTGACCAAAATTCTATCCTCCGGATTCCTGCTTACAAGCAAAAATTAAAGCAGGAAGCACCAGTGACTAGATTAATAAAAAAGTAGTCAGATGAAGCAGATGCTAAGCTACAGGACTGTTTTGCTAGCACAGACTGGAATATGTTCCGGCATTCCTCCAATGGCATTGAGGAGTACACCACATCTGTCATTGGCTTCATCAATAAGTGCATCGATGACGTTGTCCCCACAGTGACCGTACGTACATAACCCAACCAGAAACCATGGATTACAGGCAGCATCCGCACTGAGCTAAAGGCTAGAGCAGCCGCTTTTAAGGAGCCGGACTCTAACCCGGAAGCTTATAAGAAATCCCGCTATGCCCTCCAATGAACCATCAAACAGGCAAAGCGTCAATACAGGACTAAGATCGAGTCGTACAACACTGGCTCTGATGCTCGTCGGATGTGGCAGGGCCTGCAAACCATTACAGACTACAAAGGGAAGCACAGCCAAGAGCTGCCCAGTGACACGAGCCTACCGGACGAGCTAAACTACTTCTATGCTGGCTTCGAGGCAAATAACACTGAAACATGCATGAGAGCACCAGCTGTACTGGAAGACTGTGTGATCTCCGCAGCCTGAGTAAGACCTTTAAACCGGTCAACATTCACAGGACCTGTACTCCGAGCATGCGCTGACCAACTGGCAAGTGTCTTCACTGAGATTTTCAACCTCTCCCTATCCCAGTCTATAATACCAACATGTTTCAAGCAGACCACCATAGTGCCTGTGCCCAAGAACACTAAGATAACCTGCCTAAATGACTACTGACCCGTAGCACTCACGTCTGTAGCCATGAAGTACTTTGAAAGGCTGGTCGTGGCTCACATCAACACCATCATCCCAGAAACCCTAGACACACTCCGATTTGCATACCGCCCCAACAGATCCACAGATGATGCAATCTCTATGCACTCCACACTGCCCTTTCCCACCTGGACAGAAGGAACACCTATGTGAGAATGCTATTCATTGACTACAGATCAGCGTTCAACACCATAGTGCCCTCAAAGCTTATCAATAAGCTGAGGACCCTGGGACTAAACACCTCCCTCTGCAACTGGATCCTGGACTTCCTGATGGGCCGCCCCCAGGTGGTAAGGGTAGGTAACAACACATCCGCCACGCTGATCCTAAACACAGGGGCCCCTCAGGGGTACGTGCTCAGCCCCCTCCTGTACTCCCTGTTCACTCATGACTGCATGGCCAGGAATGACTCCAACACCATCATTAAATTTGCCGATCACACAACACTGGTAGGCCTGATCACCGAGAACAACGAGACAGCCTATAGGGAGGCAGCCTATAGGCCGAGACAGCCTATAGGCCGTGTGGTGCTAGGACAACAACCTCTCTCTCAACGTGACCAAGACAAAGGAGATGAATGTGGACTACAGGAAAAAGAGGACCGAGCACACCCCCATTCTCATTGACGGGGCTGCAGTGGAGCAGGTTGAGAGCTTCAAGTTCCTTGGTGTCCACATCACCAACAAACTAACATGGTCCAAGCACACCATGACAGTCATTAAGCGGGCACGACAAAACCTATTCCCCCTCAGGAGATTGAAAAGATTTAGCATGGGTCCTCAGATCCTCAAAAGGTTCTACAGCTGCACCATCGAGAGCATCCTGACTGGTTGCATCACTGCCTGGTATGGCAACTGCTCGGCCTCTGACCGCAAGGCACTACAGAGGGTAGTGCGAACGGCCCAGTACATCACTGGGGCCAAGCTTCCTGCCTTCCAGGACCTCTATACCAGGCCGTGTCAGAGGAAGGCCCTGAAAGTGGTAAAAGACTCCAGCCACCCTAATCATAGAATGTTCTCTCTGCTACCACACGGCAAGCTGTAAGTGAGCGCCAAGTCTAGGTCCAAGAGACTTCAAAACAGCTTCTACCCCCAAGCCATGAGACTCCTGAACATCTAGTCAAATGGCTACCCAGACTATTCACATTGCTGCCCCCCCCCCCCACTGCCACTCTCTGCATAGTCACTTTAATTAACTCTACCTACATGTACGTACTACCTCAACTAACCGGTGCCCCCGCACATTGACTCTGTACCGGCACCCCCTTGTATATATTGTTATTTTTTACTGCTCCTCTTTAATTACTTGTTACTTTTATCTCTTATTCTTATCTGTATTTTTTGAAACTGCACTGTCGGTTAGGGGCTCGTAAGTAAGCACTTCACTGTAAGGTCTACACCTCTTGTATTCAGCTCATGTGACTAATAAAATTTGATTTGTTTTGCCAAGTACTGCAACAGGTCACACTGTACAGTACTTGGCAGAAGTTATGAGGGTATGCTACATACAGAATATTATGTAATATTATTATAACATGTTATATTCACATTATAGTCATTGGAATTCATTAACATTTTCAAAATAAGAAAAGAAAATATGTAAACTTTCAACAGTTTTTTTCTATCAGGGTGTGGACAGCACTTTTCTGAGAAGCTGACTCTTCAAGCTGTAATGCTTGGGTGAGTTAACAAATGTGTGGGCAGGAGACAGTTGAGATAAACTGTGCCAGTAATTCCTCTGCCAGTGACTATGTATACAGGAAGTAGACTGGTTTACATCTTTCTAAATGAGGCCACATGGGTCACATCCCAAATGGCACCATATTATCTATTTAGTGCACTACTTTTGAGCAGAGGCCTATGGGCCCTAGAGAGTAGGGTGCCATTTGGGATGCACACCGAGTCTGGGGGTGGTAGGCAGGCAGCACGAAACAAACCTGTTTGGATATTTACATACTGTTGTGACTAATTGCTTTGAAAACTTTGTGGTCAAATTAGTTACACGGATGGGGTCTACTTCTAATTCCTTGAAATAGAAAAGGATTCAGATAAAAACAATATATCCAGAATTAGAATAATAATATTTACTGTAACATATGTAAACAACTATATATCAACAATGAAACATAAATTGTGGTTTAATTAGTTACATGGACTGGGTCCAATTACTTACAATAAAATAGCTTTGAGCTCTTCCTTCTCAAATCAAATCAAATGTAATTTGTCACATGCGCCGAATACAACAGGTGTAGACCTTACATGCTTACTTACAAGCCCTTAACCAACAATGCAGTTTTAATAAAAATAAGTGTTAAGAACGTATTTACAAAAATAAACTGAAGTAAAAAATACTTAATCATTTTTTTTTTAATTAAAGAGTAACAATAAAATAACAGTAACGAGGCAGACATGTTCCCCTGATATAGGAAGGGGTTCAGGTAGTTTCAATACTACATGGCAAATACTGTAGACATCGTACTATATTCATATGACCTGCTTTGTCATAGGGAGCTAAATAAGAGAAATATCCTCCCAAAAGAGTGACCAAACAGTACATTTCCACATCATATACTGTATCTACATTCCTTCTCTGGTAGTTAATATCTTGGCCATCAGACAAAGTGAGAGCAGCAGACATGAACGGTATAACTCTGAGATGGAGACTAGAGTCAGTCATGACTTCCTGAAGACGTTGAGTTAGAAGTATCCTCAGGGCATGAGACGAACTAGAGCTCAACAGACTAACTAGGAACTGTTTATTCTACTGATTCCGCTGATTGGTCTGAGACAGAATCATTTTAAATAGCTTTCCTCCTGCCTTGTTTCATTCCAATTACCAAGACAGAGTCTGTGTCCCTAATGGCACCCTATTCCATAGCGGACCATAGGGGCTGGTCAAAAGTGGTGCACTATGTAGGGAATAGTGTGCCATTTGTGACATAACACAACACAGGAAGGTGTGTACAGTATAATTGTATAACAAAATAAATAGCACATGGCGAGCTTGATGATAGCTGAAAAAAGAAAAACATGTTTATCCTGTCTGGGCTAGGGGGCAGTATTTTCACAGCCGTATAAAACGTACCCAATTTAAACAGGTTACTACTCTGGCCCGGAAACTAGAATATGCATAGTATTAGTAGATTTGGATAGAAAACACTCTGAAGTTTCTAAAATTGTTTGAATGGTGTCTGTGAGTATAACAGAACTCATATGGCAGGCAAAAGCCTGAGAAAAAGTCAACCAGGAAGTGGAGGATCTGAGAATTGTAGTTCTTCTTTCTAGTCCCTTTCGAAACTACAGTATCCGTGGGGTTACGTTGCACTTCCTAAGGCTTCCATTGGCTGTCTAAAGCCTTCAGAAAGTGGTTTGAGCATTCTCCTGTCACTGGGCAGATAATAGGAGCTCAGTTTCTAAGTGGACTGCCTGGCAACAAAGAGATTGGATATGCGCGGTCACGCGAGCACGCTGTTCCTTCTTTTTCTCCTTTAATGAATACGCTATTGTCCGGTTGGAATATTATCGCAATTTTACGTTAAAAATACCATAAACATTGATTTTAAAGTACGGTAATGGAACATTTTGACTTTTCATCTCTGGTTCCGCGCTCGCGCGTTATGCCTTTGGATAAGTGATCTGTACGCACAAACAAAACGGAGGTATTTGGACATAAATATGGATTATTTGGAACAAAAACAATATTTCTTGTGGAAGGAGCAGTCCTGGGAGTGCATTCTGACGAAGATCAGCAAAGGTAAGAGAAAATTTCTAATACTAATTCTGAGTTTAGGTTGCACCGAACTTGGCGGGTGTCTGTATAGCTCACTGTGATGGCTGAGCTATGTACTCAGAATATTGAGAGCTATTTTAAAATCTGACACAGCGGTTGCATCCAGGGGTAGTCTATCTATAATTCTTTAAATAATTGTTATATATTTTCTCAACGTTTATGATGAGTATTTTTGTAAATTGATGTGCACATTCACCGGCTGTTATGGTGGGAATACATTTTCTGAACATCACGCGCCAATGTAAAATGCTGTTTTTGGATATAAATATGAACTTTATCGAACAAAACATACATGTATTGTGTAACATAATGTCCTAGGAGTGTCATCTGATGAAGATCGTCAAAGGTTAGTGCTTCATTTAGCTGTGTTTTGGGTTTTATTGACACATGTCCTTGCTTGGAAAATGGCTGTGTGATTATTTTTGTCTATGTACTCTCCTAACATAATCTAATGTTTTACTTTCGCTGTAAAGCCTTTTTGAAATCGGACAATGTGGTTACATCAAGGAGATGTGTATCTTTAAAATGGTGTAAAATAGTTGTATGTTTGAGAAAGTTGAATTATGACATTTTGTTGTTTTTGAATTTGCCGCCCTGATATTTCACTGGCTGTGTCCCGCAGGACGCTAGCGTCCCACGTAGCTCATAGAAGTTATACAAGGCAACAGTAAACATTTAGTCCGCCACGGATGATGAAGCGCCCCCCTTGGGCCAATTGAGATATTGCGTGACTAACACATTTCAGTTAATTGCATTAGTTTCCGCCTTGGGCCAATCAGTGTAATAACGTAAATGCAGGATATCTATGGCAAGACGCATCATTCACTAAAGTTTTGTGAAAATCGGCCCAGTGCTGTCTGAGATATCGCGTGTGACTAACGTACAAACTAACGAGCGGTGAGAGATCCACAATCTCCTCCCCGATTTCATACTGGGGGACAAGAAGTGAAATGTGTGTGGATGAATACATGTGTGGACTGAGGACTATTTCGTGCATTAACCATTATCTAAATGCCTAAGCAACACTTCATCAAGCCAAATGTGTGGATACATTTTAGGTGTGCGGGTCGATTAAATGTACTCTAACAATACAGTTAATCTGCAATCAACAGCACAGCTGCTCTTACTTAAATGTCTGTTATTTCTGGTTTCAATACACTCAACCCCAAGAAGCGCAAACCAAAACACACCATGCAGTTTCTTACAGCAGATGTGTGTGTGTTTGTGTGTACTCAAAAGAAGGAATGCCATTACAGGAAAGCTCTCATAAACTCGTTATAATATAGTATTAAAGCCAGAGGATTTTTAAAAATTATTTTTATTTAACTAGGCAAGTAGGCAACTAGGCAGTTAAGAATAAATTCTTATTTTTAATGACGGCCTAAGAACAGTGGGTTAACTGCCTTGTTCAGGGGCAGAGGAACAGATTTTTACCTTGTCAGCTCAGGGATTTGATCTTGCAACCTTTCAGTTACTAGTCCAACACTCTAACCACTAGGCTACCTGCCACACCAAGGATGATGCGATTACTTTAGTCTGTGATTAGTCTGTAGTGCGATTGAAATTTAAAGGGATTTTCCAATTGAGCCGACATATGCAGTTTACCGTGAATGCAGTCTCTGCAAATGCGGGACCATGCCCTTAAAAATGTATATCACACAGCACTTCAGCGCTACGGATTGAATTGAGCACTAAATCAATGTAGGAAATATCTTTGTCTCAAATGGCACCCAATGCCCTTTATAGTGCACTACTATAGGCTCTGGTCAAAAGTAGTGCACTATATAGGGAATAGGGTGTCATTTGGGACGCATGTACAGTTTGTGAACCACCATTCTACAGGATTGTATATCAACTGAATATTTTCTACAGATGAAGACACAGCATAATAACACTGATTCAATGTACCATACAGTACAGTGCATTTGTTCACACCGAGAATAATGAATGAATCAATTCATAATCCAATCACTCCACTAGGAAATTAAACAAATCGGGCCTAAGGTGGAAGTGGCAATCTTTAGTCAAACAGCCCCCTTAAAACACACACATACTGGGCAGCTGGGCCAAGTCACAGTGCCAGGGTTGAGCGCTCTTTGCATTTCTCCCATTTCCCAATCTCAGACCTGCATTAACACAACCAGGAAGTCCATCTGTTAATAATGCACTCACCAACCACTCGACATTCAATACGCAGGAAACAGGAACAGCTGCCATTTTTGCTGAACGCTGCTTTCACCACAGAGAAATGCGGGGCTCTTCCCTCAACCATCACATGGAGTCCGCTTAGTCTCTGGCCTGTTGCCTTAGTATGGAGCCAGACACACACAGATATAGGAAAGAGGGGGAAAAACACAGGGTATTTCTTGATTTCATGATATGATTGCAATGGCATTTCTTACTGTACTGCCATCTTGCAACAGTGAAATAGACATAGACAATAGAAATTGAACTACAGTAAGCCTTAACAATAAGCCTACAATTTCTGAAACGTTGAGTATCGTAAGTGCCTTGAAAATGATAGTGTATAAAATAAGCAAGCCTTGTCCGAGCCAGAACGGCTCATAGAGCAGAATCCAGCCAGAATCTCCTGTTTCTGTAGTGTGAGGCAGCTTGTGTACAAGCACATCCCCTGGACAGAACGCTAGTCTGTCACAGGACCTAGTGTATAGTATACTCATGAAGAACCCAGAAAAGGAGTCGGCCACTCCTTATTTCCTAGCCCTACAGAAAGACACTGATAGATGTTGGTTCTGTGGCAACACATCAGCAGGCCCTGTCATCAGAGAGGATGATCAACTAATCTCTTCATCTCCCTCCGTGTTCTCTCTCTAGCCAGGCTGCCCGGGACTGGGAGAGGCATTGGATCTGGCCCAAATGGCACCCTATTCCCTATATAGTGCATTACTTTGAACAGACATCCAGCTAGCTCCAGGTATGTACCAGCAACACCACTGCAGTACTAGGGAGGGCTCGCTGGAAGGCCTGGGATTTTTGTGGTAAACCTCAGGAAGGAAACGTCCGGAGCTCAAGTTGTTGATAGAACACTTGTCTTAATCAGGTGTACTCCTCTGGAGAGCCTGTAGAGTCCTGCCATTCCCAACGCTGTTCCCACTGATCCCCGGGCTTCCGGATAAAAACACCCAGCGGATTCCGCAGAAATCAGGCGGAGATGTTTAAGTGAGGAATCTAAACAGGGGCATGGAGGACGGGATGCCGGAATCAAAATACCAATGGAAGGTCCACAGCCCTGTAGAGGAGCACACAGCCCTGTGGAGGAGCACACAGCCCTGTGGAGGAGCACACAGCCTGTGGAGGAGCACACAGCCCTGTGGAGGAGCACACAGCCCTGTGGAGGAGCACACAGCCCTGTGGAGGAGCACACAGCCCTGTGGAGGAGCACACAGCCCTGTGGAGGAGCACACAGCCCTGTGGAGGAGCACACAGCCCTGTGGAGGAGCACACAGCCCTGTGGAGGAGCACACAGCCTGTGGAGGAGCACACATGAAGGAAGGGGAAAAACCCACTGAGCGAGAACCCAGATAGACCGTCATTCATGACATGGGGCTCTCAATGGGTAGTGTCATGAGGAAAACAGACAGGGAATGGAGGAGTGGAAGTGGATGTACTCTGTTTATTACGCATGAATACATTATTCACAATGATGTATGCTGTACATTGGTCATTTCCTTGTGTGTTTAAATGGCTTGGTCAAGATGCACATGTGTGGGTATGATTTAAGAGGATTAATGTGACCCCATACTTGTGTGGCTTTTAGGAATAGGTCATATAAATGGTTAAAGTAGTCTAACGAATGTTTAATCAAAGGCTGCGTTCACACAGGCAACCCAATTCTGATCTTTCATCCAGTAATTTGTATTTTTATCAATCACATTAGATCTTTTCACATCAGATATTTTTCAGAGCTGAGCTGATTGGTCAAAAGACCAATGAATAAAGAAATATCAGAATTGGCTGCCTGTCTAAACACAGCCAAAGTGAGAAGCATGTTTCAAGAAGTCTGTCTTAGCATGATGGAGTCTCTTCTGGACTGTGACATGCAGTGTCTTGAGGCAGACATTTGTGAGCTAATGGAGTACAGACAAAACATTTCCTATGCTTGATGGCATGTGTTTGCATAACCTAGAGAGTTTAAGATTAGCGTTAAGAGCTGTTAGGGGAGCAGGACATTTTGTAAATGAATGAGAGTAGGTGCCTTAAAAGCCGCCTAAAAGCATCTAATGCAAACTATATGAAGAGTATGATTAAAGTGAAAACTGTTAACTTAACGTATACTTCAATTACATCAGATATGGCATGACTGGCATGTATGAAAAACCAAACATAGATTATTTGGGTTAACTTGAAACAATAGTGCAAGGCTAAAGAATAGAATTTCTGAAAGTGAGGCTCTACCCAGCTAGCAAATGTGGTTCCTTAGAAGTTGTGGGGATGTACAATATGTGTTTGGTTTCACACTGGCTTTGGGAATGAAGCCATACGTTTTCTGACCGGTAAAACTGAATGAGAAGAGAATACAAAATGTAGCCTGTTCTGGAAATGTTTATTTTTAAGTTGCAGGAAGGTTCTGAGAATACTTTACTCTGGTTCCTTGAAAGTTTTCCTGGGACGTTTTATTAACGCTCTGATAACGGAAATTATATGTTATTTTGAGTTTTTTTAATAACTTTCGAAAACTTTCGCTGAATGTTTCAATAAGACTGCTAGCTTATTTGGGGTAAACTTTTTTGAACTCCAAGCACTGATATAAATTAATTTCCTTAGGCATTAATCAAGCAAATATATTTATTTTGACAGAACATTAGTTAGATTTGAACTAATAATCTTCTCTTCTCTATCCATGGAATTAGTCCACCGTACCACCAGGATGGAGCTAGCATGCCATGTTTTTTTTACAAAGCTGTTCATTTGAGTATGTTTAAACAGACCCCATTTCAAAGGAACAATGCACTCATTAAGATGAGGTACGGCCAACTAGTGGGCGCGGCCAACGCCTGAACACACTTAACAAGATAGAGGATAGAGAGTTGTGTTGATGCTGAGAACAAAATGTATGTTTTTAAATTACATTCTTACAACATTCTCTGAACATTACTAAAGTTTTCTTGTGGTTTTTATGGAAAGTTTTCTTAACGTCCTCGGAACAATTTGAGAACATGACTTTAAATAGAACCATGAGGAAACCTGTAAGAAACATTATGCTGAACTACTTACATTTCCACAGAAGAACATTGTTTCTTAAAACATTCTCTGAACTATTTGAGAACATTCCCAATGTAACCATGTTTGAACTTTTAGAAAATTTTCTGTTACAGTAATGAAATACCAAGAAAATAATGTTTTTTTGTCAAGTTCCTTAACCTTTTATAAATAGGGGGCAGTATTTTCACGGCCGGTTAAAAAACGTACCCGATTTAATCTGATTATTACTCCTGCCCAGAAACTAGAATATGCATATAATTATTAGCTTTGGATAGAAAACACTCCAAAGTTTCTAAAACTGTTTGAATGGTGTCTGTGAGTATAACAGAACTCATTTGGCAGGCCAAAACCTGAGAATATTCTGTACAGGAAGTACCCTGTCTGACCATTTCTTGGCCTTCTTGATCATCTCTATCCAAAACAAGGGATCTCTGCTGTTACGTGACACTTCCTACGGCTCCCATAGGCTCTCAGAAGGTGGAAAAAAGCTGAATCGTGGCTTTGCAGGCCCTGGCTGAAAAACTTTAGCGCGTTTGGATAGTGGTCGGTCAGAGTACTATGAGACTGAGGCGCGTGCACGAGGCGACCCCATGTTTTTATTCTTTCGTCTTTGAACGTAAACAACGACTCCCGGTGGGAATATTATCGCTTTTTTACGAGAAAAATAGCATAAAAATTGATTTTAAACAGCGGTTGACATGCTTCGAAGTACGGTAATGGAATATTTAGAATTTTTTTGTCACGAAACGCGTCGGGCGCGTAACCCTTCGTCACCCTTGGATAGTGTCTTGAACGCACGAACAAAACGCTGCTATTTGGATATAACAATGGATTATTTTGAACCAAACCAACATTTGTTATTGAAGTAGAAGTCCTGGGAGTGAATTCTGACGAAGAACAGGAAAGGTAATCAAACTTTTCTAATAGTAAATCGGAGTTTGGTGTGGGTCAAACTTGGTGGGTGTCAAAATAGCTAGCCTGTGATGGCGTGCTATCTACTCAGAATATTGCAAAATGTGCTTTCACCGAAAAGCTATTTTAAAATCGGACATAGCGAGTGCATAAAGGAGTTCTGTATCTATAATTCTTAAAATAATTGTTATGTTTTTTGTGAACGTTTATCGTGAGTAATTTAGTAAATTCACCGGAAGTGTTCGGTGGGAATGCTAGTTCTGAACGTCACATGCTAATGTAAAAAGCTGGTTTTTGATATAAATATGACCTTGATTGAACAAAACATGCATGTATTGTATGACATAATGTCCTAGGCGTGTCATCTGATGAAGATCATCAAAGGTTAGTGCTGCATTTAGTTGTGGTTTTGTTTTTTGTGACATTATATGCTAGCTTGAAAAATGGGTGTCTGATTATTTCTGGCTGGGTACTCTGCTGACATAATCTAATGTTTTGTTTTCGCTGTAAAGCCTTTTTGAAATCGGACAGTGTGGTTATATAAAGGAGAGTCTTGTCTTTAAAATGGTGTAAATTAGTCATATGTTTGAAAAATTGAAGTTTTTGTATTTTTGAGGAATTTGTAATTCGCACCACGCCTATCATTGGATATTGGAGCAGGTGTTCCGCTAGCGGAACGTCTAGATGTAAGAGGTTAAATGAGATGAGAATGTTCCAAAGCCATGCAAATGTCCTGCACCATTCGCACAAAGTTGTGGGAAGGTTGTATGCAAAATAACCATAGGACAACCACACTCTCACCAACTTGGTTCTCAGAACATTATGTGCTAGCTGGGTAACCAACATTGAACTCCTACAGTGAGGGAAAATAGTATTTGATCCCATTTACATTTACATTTACGTCATTTAGCAGAGCGACTTACAAATTGGTGCATTCACCTTATGATATCCCCTGCTGATTTTGTACGTTTGCCCACTGACAAAGAAATGATCAGTCTATAATTTTAATGGTAGGTTTATTTGAACAGTGAGAGACAGAATAACAACAACAACAAATCCAGAAAAACGCATGTCAAAAATGTTATAAATTTATTTGCATTTTAATGAGGGAAATAAGTATTTGACCCCCTCTCAATCAGAAAGATTTCTGGCTCCCAGGTGTCTTTTATACAGGTAACGAGCTGAGATTAGGAGCACACTCTTAAAGCGAGTGCTCCTAATCTCAGCTTGTTACCTGTATAAAAGACACCTGTCCACAGAAGCAATCAATCAGATTCCAAACTCTCCACCATGGCCAAGACCAAAGAGCTCTCCAAGGATGTCAGGGACAAGATTGTAGACCTACACAAGGCTGGAATGGGCTACAAGACCATCGCCAAGCAGCTTGGTGAGAAGGTGACAACAGTTGGTGCGATTATTCGCAAATGGAAGAAACACAAAAGAACTGTCAATCTCCCTCGGCCTGGGGCTCCATGCAAGATCTCACCTCGTGGAGTTGCAATGATCATGAGAACGGTGAGGAATCAGCCCAGAACTACACGGGAGGATCTTGCCAATGATCTCAAGGCAGCTGGGACCATAGTCACCAACAAAACAATTGGTAACACACTACGCCGTGAAGGACTGAAATCCTGCAGTGCCCACAAGGTCCCCCTGCTCAAGAAAGCACATATACATGCCCGTCTGAAGTTTGCCAATGAACATCTGAATGATTCAGAGGACAACTGGGTGAAAGTGTTGTGGTCAGATGAGACCAAAATGGAGCTCTTTGGCATCAACTCAACTCGCCGTGTTTGGAGGAGGAGAAATACTGCCTATGACCCCAAGAACACCATCCCCACCGTCAAACATGGAGGTGGATACATTATGCTTTGGGGGTGTTTTTCTGCTAAGGGGACAGGACAACTTCACCGCATCAAAGGGACGATGGACGGGGCCATGTACCGTCAAATCTTGGGTGAGAACCTCCTTCCTTCAGCCAGGGCATTGAAAATGGGTCGTGGATGGGTATTCCAGCATGACAATGACCCAAAACACACGGCCAAGGCAACAAAGGAGTGGTTCAAGAAGAAGCACATTGAGGTCCTGGAGTGGCCTAGCCAGTCTCCAGACCTTAATCCCATAGAAAATCTGTGGAGGGAGCTGAACGTTCGAGTTGCCAATCGTCAGCCTCGAAACCTTAATGACTTGGAGAAGATCTGCAAAGAGGAGTGGGACAAAATCCCTCCTGAGATGTGTGCAAACCTGGTGGCCAACTACAAGAAACGTCTGACCTCTGTGATTACCAACAAGGGTTTTGCCAAGTACTAAGTCATGTTTTGCAGAGGGGTCAAATACTTATTTCCCTCATTAAAATGAAAATCAATTTATAACATTTTTGACATGTGTTTTTCTGGATTGTTTTGTTGTTATTCTGTCTCTCACTTTTCAAATAAACCTACCATTAAAATTATAGACTGATAATTTCTTTGTCAGTGGGCAAATGTACAAAATCAGCAGGGGATCAAATACTTTTTTCCCTCGCTGTACCTCATGGATCGGCAGGCAGCCTAGTGGTTAAGAGTGTTGGGCCAGTAACCGAAAGGTCGCTGGTTTGAATTCCTGACCTGGCAAGGTGAAAAATCTGTTATTGTGCCCTTGAGCAAGGCACTTAACCCTAATTGCTCCTGTAGATCACTCTGGATAAGAGTGTCTGCTAAATGACTAAAATGTACATTTTGTTTTTAAAATTGTTATTTGAGAAATGATCGCATTAAATATACAAAAAGTATAACTTGCTCAACTATACATTTACCCCTGCTTAATACTGGCTACAACGTGAGATAAAATAGATTTCTGCCTAAACTAAAACACTGGTCGCAATCCAATGCACGTCTTACACGCTGCTTGTAAATGTTCATTGTATCTAAAACATTTAACCAAGCATTTATGTCACAGTAGCACCATCCTCTATCTATCCTACTCAGAGGACAACAATTGCTGCTCACCCCACACCATAACAGGCCAGTCTGAGAACCCGCCTCCTGACCCTTATTGACCCCTATTTGTCAGGTCATACACCATCTGGACGTGAAGCAGTCACCGGACAGGGGGCCCTCTGCTCCATCCACTCCATCTCTGACAGCCAGCCTAGCTGCCCTCTGCTCTGCTCCTCTCTCCCCACCATGGATGCAGCATGGCCCTGCCTGCCGCTCCTCTCCCAGCCTCTCTCCTTCCTGCTGGGGGTCAGCCTGCCCTGACCTGACCTGCATCGCTCCAGAGCTGAGTGAGCTGCAGCCGCTGACCACTGAACTAACCACTGAACTGACCACTGACCATCACTAATCATCAAGTGGTTTAGCTCGGCCAGCGTGCCAAGCACGGAGTTCAAAGATCTAGGTCCCATTGAAGCCCTGTTTGATACAGTACAGTGTTAACACACAGCTAGTGTTACAGTATAGATGCTCGCTCCTCTCCAGGTCTCTCTCTATGCGACAGATGCTGGTGCCCTATAACGGGACCGGCGTTGTCAATGGTGACAGATAATTAGCTGTCTTTGTTCTGAGAGGAACCTGATGTGGTTTCTGATGGCCTGCTTCACTGTGGGAAGACTCAAGCCCCCAGCCTGGCACAGTGCTGCTGGAGACGGCATTGTCCCAGTACCACCCAGGGAGACAGGGATACAGAACCGTGGAAGCAGCCTGCCGAACGCTCCCCACACGCAGACAGGAAGAGTTCATCATAAATAAACAAAGTCTGGAATGATAAAAGATCCTTATCGATATATGGCAGGACCATACACAAGGAAGAGACAAAAGCAAACAAAAAATGCCACACAGTTTAGAGAATGCAGACAGACAGCCGCATGTCATGACCTCACTCACTGGTACCCACAAAGGAAGGGAATAGAAAAAAGAATCAGCCATGGAATCTGCAGTACATATCTCTTCTGCTCTCTCTCTCTTTGCCTGCTGAGATCAGTCAGACCACTATTTTCAATCTCTTTCAATAATCACAACCAATAAGATGTAGTCAACATAAACTGGTCACGAACAGAAAACAAATCAAGATAGGGGAGGTCCACAAGATTCAAGAAAATATTATTTGAAACTATTTGTATTTGACATTAGCTTTTTTTATGGCATTATTTTTCGTAGAAAGCAAACCGAGAAAAAGGCCAGGAAATGTTTGTTTTTTCATGGTGTAACTGTGTCCTTTCACAGTGGATGAGATAATGAGTGGCCAGTCTGTCTTTGTATAACTCTGTAATTTGTTGTAGTGGGCCTCTGGCTATGTTTAACACATAGTCTTTCAGGAGTTTAGTTTATTCCTTGAGGAAGGCTTTCTGCAGCGGTTATACTACAGGCCAGCATACAGTACACCCTGATGAGGCAGATGAACTGACTGGGCTGACAGGAAACCATGAGAGATAAACAACAGACACAAGTACACTACTGTTGGTGCTATTGTCTCTCACATCTATGTCTCATATCATGGGTTGCACATCTCCATTGAATCTTTATGAGATTACACATTGAATTATTGGATGTTTGAATGACGTGATGCCATGTTGTCATTCTCCAGACCTCTGTGAAGGGAACTGTACGTGAGAGCTGTTCTTCTCTTGAAATGAGATGCATTTAATGTAAGAGGTTTGCTTAGCAGCCTATGGGCCCTGGTAGAAAATTGGTGCACTATATAGGGAATAGGGCGCCATTTGGGACATATGCGAAGTCTCCAGCAAACATCTGAGTGGAGTGTGGAACTCTAATTACAGCTGTTAACGGGTTTCCTCCTATCTGCAAGTTCAGAATTAATCTCATAAAGAAACAATTAACAAGCTCCTCTTTGTCCGGACTAAAACAGCTGAAGACAGTAGCTGCATTGGTAAGGTTGACCAGTAGTGCCCTCTCAGCCAGTGTATTACATTAAACAGTTGTTTGGTTGGGATCACTTGCAAACACCATTAGGTGAAGTTGGCTTCCGGAGTTGAAAAATGAATATTGACATCCTGATGGATAGTAGAAGGGAATTATGTTAGAAGTAGCAATGGCAGGTGTCCTCCAGCTTTCCTCTGCTGTCCAGCTGCTGTCCTCTCAAACACATAACATACATATTATGCATGTGAAGTGAAGTAAAACCATACATTCGACTGAACATAGTGATTTTTTGATGATAGTAGTTGAAACAGGGGTTATAGCATGGGTTGTAGCCTAACAAAAGCCCCTATACTGTGGCCCTCCAGGACAGTGAAGAACACTGGTAATGAAGAACACTGGTAATTTTAAGTCCTAGTAATTTTTTCTATCAATCCAGTGACACACTCACAGAGCATTTCCTGGATAACATCATGATCTGATAACATGAAGGCCATACTGATATCAAGAACATACAAACCAGGGACTGCAGTGACACCTCTTGCTCTGAGAGGCAGTGCCTTAGACCGCTGCGCCACTCGGGAACTGTAATCAGAGTATTCTAATGCTGGGCTGAGGTAACGTCCCAAATGGCACCATTTTCCCTATAAAGTGCACAACTTTTGACCAGGGCCCATAGGGCTCTGGCCAAAAGAAGTGCACAAAACAGGGAATAGGATGGAATGCACCCTAACAAATGCTGCCTCCCACAAACTGCTTATTAAGTACAAGTACTAATAGTGAAACTACACTTCCGCCACTACAGTGTGTTTGGAGTGTGTTAGGATGTCATGGAAACATGTTGAAGAACTGTGCAACAGTAGTTTATTCTCAGTGCTCTAAGGAGGCCCTTGTAGTATACTGATATTCATTGAATTAGCGTTTTGAAACGTTAACTACTAACTGTCTTTATAGGTTGAGCCACGGACCACTTTCCCCCAGCTGTTCTTTGGGGCTAATTTGTCCATTCAGCAAACATGGCCATGGAATAGATTTACACATTATACAATTGATTCTTCCTTCTTCCAAAGGGTTACCTACGGTACCACAATCATACATTACCTTCAGAAAGTATTCACACCCCTTGACTTGTTCCACATTTTGTTGTGTTACAGCCTGCATTTTAAATAGATTAAATTGAGATTTTGTTACACTGATCTACACACAATACCCCATAATGTCAAAGTGGAATTATGTTTTTATAAATGTTTATATATTAATTACAAATTAAAAGCTGAAATGTCTTGAGTCAATAAGCATTCAACCCTTTAGTTATGGCAAGTCTAAATAAGTTCAGGTGTAAAAATGTGCTTAACAAGTCACATAAGTTGCATGGACTCAACTTGTCTGCAACAATAGTGTTCGACATGATTTTTAAATGACTACCGCATCTCTGTACCCCACACATACAATTATCTGTAAGGTCCCTCAGTCGAGTAGTGAATTTCAAGCACAGATTCAACCACAAAGACAAGGGAAGTTTTCCTATGGTTCACAAAGAAGAGCACCTATTGGTAGATGGGTAAAAAAAAGTGTCTTGAATATCCCTTAGAGCATGGTGCAGTTATTCATTTTACACTTTGGATAGTGTATCAATAGACCCAGTCACTACAAAGATACAGGCGTCCTTCCTAAATCAGTTGCCGGAGAGTAAGGAAACCGTTCAGGGAATCCGCCATGAGGCCAATGGTGGTTTTAAAACAGTTACAGAGTTTAATGGCTGTGATAGGAGATAACTGAGGATGGCTCAACAACATTGTAGTAACTCCACAATAAATGATATACTGAAAAGAAGGAACCCTGTACAGAAAAAAATATAAAAATAAAAACATGCATCCTGTTTGCAATAATGCAATAAAGTAATACTACCAAAGAATTTGCTAATAAATTAACTTTCTGTCCTGAATACAAAGTGTTATGAATACAAAACCCATCACTGAGTACCACCCTTCATATTTTCAAGAATGCTATGGATATAATTGTCATCTGCAAGGACTAGGGAGTTTTTTAAAATAAAATAAATGGAATAGAGCTAAGCACACGCAAAATCCTAGAGGATAATCTGGATCAGTCTGATTTCCAGCAGACATTGGGAGACAAATTCACCTTTCAGCAGGACAATAACCTAAAATACAAGGCCAAATATACACTGGGTTGGCTAACCAAGATTACATTGAATGTTCCTGAGAGGCTTAGTTACAATCATCTTGAAAATCTATTCAAGACTTGAAAATGGCTGTCTAGCAATGATCATCAATCAACTTGACAGTGCTTGATACATTTTTTTAAAGAATGATGGGCAATATTGTACAATCCACGTTTGCAAAGCTCTTAGAGACTTACCCAGAAAGACTCACAGCTGTAATCGCTGCCAAAGGTGATTCCAACAATTTATTGACTCAGTGGGTTGAACAGTTATCTAATCAAGATATATTTGTGTTTTATTTTCCATTAATAAAAAAATATAAACATGTTCTTCCACTTTGACATTAGAGTATTTTGTGTAGATCATTGACAAAAAAAATCACAATTAAATGAAGAGTAAATTCACAAAATGAATGTCCACTTAAATGGACAATAAAGTCATAGTATCCTATCATGTAACTCATTTTGAGCATGACTTACACAAGATTTTTTTCTCTAAAGTAACTCATCTGACCTCTGCTTCAACTGTCTTGGAGAGCCTGCTGAAACTGTACCTGGTTCGCACATCTATTTAAACATTTTTGCTGAGGAGGTTGAAAGATGGTAGTCTCCTAGGTTAGTGTGGACTCAGGCCAGACCGACCGGAGAAAACATAACACTGATTTACGTCTCTCCTTTGGCTGTAACTAGGATTTTTGTGCAAAAGTAAAAGCAATTAGGAACGACTTGTATTTGTTTTTGCAACAACATTCCAGGTTGACAAGTGCTCCCTTGCTGAAAATGTGATCGCCATGTGTGTTTCTCGGGCTTCCTCTATTTTCACAGTCCCTTGTAACATTTGTATCTTTCTACAGATATATTTCACACGTGTTTGATTTATTTTCTTCACTCAAACATATGGAATAAGGTGATACAGTTCACGGTTGTAACTCCCTAACCTGGAAACGGGTAAACTAGCGAGGTAACGTTCTAATTCAGAATCTTCAACGTGCCCTAAAATGTAACATTCTGTTAAGTCTGCATTAACAGGGCCATAACACATTGTTTGAGACACTTCCATCATAAGCTACAATAAGCGCTTAAACACACACACACACACACACACACACACACACACAGACACACACACACACACACACACACACACACACACACACACACACACACACACACACACACACACACACACACACACACACACACACACACACACACACACACACACACACACACACACACATCAGCGATTCATCAACCTAACAGCTGATTCCAGTTTAGAAATGAAACTATACATCTTACAGTGTCATTTTAGTCAGTGCAAACAGCAGAGAAAATCTGAAGTAATAGTTTGTGTGGGCCAATTAGTCGAGTCATTTGTAATGAACTTGTCAAAACCAAAAGAAAACCCAATCATTTGGATAACTGTGCTGGTTCCCCAATAACCCATTTCCACCCAAACTGAAACAAAAAAATCACATTTCAATGTAAATCTGTAGAGTTTCCCTTTGCAGTATTCCAATCAGTCTGACAGACAGCTCTCTGGCTCTGAGCCTACCCACCCTCAAATATTTATCATACAAGAACAACCCGCACCCCACATCCCACCCCCTTAAACCAACACTTTCAATCCAACAATGATGTCCATTAGCGAAGCCTTCATCAGGAGCCCAAGAGGACCTAAGTATGTCTAGCCTAAGTCCCCCTCACAGTGAGCCTCCATTTTCCTCCAAGACCCAGGTACGCCAGAGCCACTTCACATTGGATTGTTGAGGAGTTTAGAGAGGGGCTCATAGAAGAGTTTTCGCTGCCCTCTCTCGTCCTGCTCTACTGATCCTTTGTGTGGAGTGCTGTTGGTGAGAGGCAGGGAGGGGCACCTCTCAGCCACTTCACCTCAGCAGAGAGTACATTCAACAAAAGGCTTTCACTACAGCTCTCAGGCTCCTACTTAAATTATTATTTTTTAAATACTCAAATAGACAAAAAATAAGATTTAAAATACAAATACTGTACTTAAATACGCATTTATTTGAAGCAAGATCTGACATCTATTGTTTTTTATCAGAGAAAATGTTTTAACTTATAACTGTAACAGTATCATATCAAGGAGGATCATCACAAGGACAAAGAGCTAGACTACAGTATGAACAATAGTAACCAATCATACCCACCGTATCTATTCTTATCCATACAGCTGAAACAAAGACGTTCTTCAAACTGGAGTCCAATTTCCATCTGGAACAAGATTAAATGAGCAAAGCCAGGCCAGCATCCCAAATGGCACCCTATTTACTATATAGTGCACTACTTTTGACAAGAGCCCTATAGGCTAGAACACTAAATAGGGAATAAGGTTCCATTTGGAACACTACCCAGACCTTTCTCCCAGTTCTCCCATTGTTGCTCTGTTCTTAGAAGCCCTACTACTCTGATTTCCTGAAAGGCGTAGAGAAAAGGTTTCAGTTTTCACTGGAGGCCCGGCCTGCCTGCCTGTGTGGTGCAGGTGTCCCTAAGATTCTGTTTCATCCTCTCTTTGCATACTCACCATCTGCTGAGAGACTTTTATGGAAGATCCGATGATTGGAAAGCAATCTTTCTTCCTCTCAACTTTACATTTTAGACTCATGTTTCTGCTCTTTTCTTTGTTTTGTGCAGTAGGTCTACATGGGAGGAAAACAACCTTGAAAATGAACTGTCAAGTGACACGAAACGTACATTTATTTTAAGGTGGATTTTTAAAAACTTATTGCAATATCCTAATGAGCAACCAAAATGTAGACAACAACCAAACTCTGACTTGGTTTGTGTCACGGGCCAAGATATCACCTGTAGCTATGAACACGGATGTTCCTTTGGTGGCAGGTAGCCTAGTGGTTAGAGTGTTGGGCTAGTAACCGAAAGGTTGCAAGATCGAATCCCCGAGCTGACAAGGTAAAAATCTGTCGTTCTGCCCCTGAACAAGGCAGTTAACCCACTGTTCATAGGCTGTCATTGAAAATAAGAATTTGTTCTTAACTGACTTGCCTAGTTAAATAAAAGGTAGAAAAAAAAGCTGAACTCTTAAAACTGTTCTTATAGGTGAGGAATTCAATGTATCCAGTCAGATATCTGTTGAATGTCTAACAAAGAACCCCCAGAGGAGTAGCTGCCAAACAAACTTCTTCCATTGTGTGAATGTTGTACATCCCAAATAGCACCCTATTCCATTTAGGACACAACCATGGATGTTCTGTTCCCTTCAGAATACAAAGCTGCCACAGATATCACATCAATGAACACTGACATTCCTCTGTCCAGTATTATTAAATAAACAGACTGCAAAGCAAAGTAATGCATACAAAGATACTTTACACACACATGCGTATGCTCGCATATATATTATACACACACACACACACACACACACACACACACACACACACACACACACACACACACACACACACGCCATGCTGACTTGCACATGAAGTAGTGACTGCAGGTGTGGCCCTGATTTACTGAATTATAATGCATTCTGAAGGGCAGGCTGGTAACAAGGCCCCATGAGTCAACTGGCTGCATGGATTACCTTCAGCAGCAAAACAACCATTCAGTTCTGAGACATAACCTTGGGTGCATCCCAAATGGCACCCTATTCCAAATACTGTATAGTGCATCACTGCTAGAGAACGATTTGAAAACATATCAACATCACTGAAAAATACGCTTTGTGACATATTACTTGTAGTACTTATATAAAAGCGTGTCTTTATAAGCGTTCACAAAAACATGGCAAACACGCTTCACTCTCAGGAAAGTGATAATCACCAAACCCTGGTGGATCGTTCGGCTGTTGCAATTTTCCCTGTTTACTGCAATATAATGTTCACTAGCCGTGAAGTTTTGCTCTCTCCTTCCTTCCCTCTCTGTTATACTTTAATGTAGTGTAGTATCCCATGCTCTTATATTCTCACATCGAGGCCATGTTTTCAATCTTGGTTTAGCACCAAGTGGCTCATCATTGGCTTGTCTAGGACCTTATGTGTTCAGTTAAATCTATGAAAGGCCTATTCATTCCAATAGGATACCCACAGAGCCAATTCATTTTTTTGTAGTTGCCAATAATAGGGGAAAAAAATTATTTAGAGGAAAAGCCCTTTACTTGCACCACACAGCCACACTCAAACAACCTCACTGTGCAAAAAAATGTAGGTAATGTGCTCATAAAATACCATAGGCTGTTTACATTGGATGTGTAAAGTGCACAGGAATTGTGTGCTATAAATTAGCCAGGGCTGTTTTTAATGTAACAGGCTGCAACTGTTCTCGTCTGCAGTTCATTCCATGGGTCTAGTGTAGCATTGACATTTATTGGAGCAGAGGAAAAACAGACATTGAGTTTTCTCCGTACCCTTGAAACAACCTTGGGCTGTCTGACTACAGTAGGTCCAGCTAATTACTGTTGCCATGTCTTAGGCTACAACTGTCATTTGTGTTGCTGACTGCACCAACTGACTGACAACATGCCTCCAGTGCAGCCCTGTTTAGTAATGCCCTGAGGTGCTTTACTTAGTAACATTGCAGTTTGTTTTGGTGCAAGACACAATGCTTCGTTTATTATATGTAGTGGCAGTCAATGTACCTTTGGTTTACTGACCTTTTACTTTACACTAGTAAGTGCTAGTTATAGGATCTATTGAGGATTTTCTCTCCAATTACCAGATATGAGCTTGATAACTGTTCAAGCTATCAACCCAACGCTCTGAGGTTTTTTACCCCATGTTGTTTCCTCAAGTTGTGTAAGAAATATGGCTTTCCATTTCTCATTGAGCCTGTGGGAAGGATAAGGACCGGTGAATAGGACACATAGACTAGAGCCAGGCGGGTTCAAGAAGAAGGTGAAAAAAGCTCCACCATTTTGAATTGGTTATTCACACATGGGGACATCCATCCTCTTCACTGAAGCATTGCATCAATGTATACTATTATGATATAGAGCAGAACTGTGAATTATTCTATACATTTCACCTCCCCTTTCCATTTTACTGAGATTGGTGCAAAGTTCAGCTATTCCCCTGTGCTCTGTGATTGCCCTTGACAGAATGAATGAGTCCAGATGTAAATTCATGGAGACAGACAGGCCGATTCCCTGGAGACCAATAAACACTGAACCACGAGCACCATTGATCTGCAACATCAGACAGGATCTCCGAGTATGAGAACGTAGCTAGCTCACTCAATCAATATCATCAACCAGCAAATAATGCTTTAAATGCTGTAATTGAATGCAGAAAAGTTTTAGAAGTTTTAGGACACCTACTCATTCAAGGGTTTTCTTTATTTTTACTATTTTCTACATTGTAGAATATTAGTAAAGACATCAAAACTATGAAATAACACATATGGAATCATGTAGTAACCAAAAAAGAGTTAAACAAATCAAAATATATTTTATATTCTCTCAGCCAGCTTCACCTGAAATGCTTTTCCAATAGTCTTGAAGGAGTTCCCACAAATGCTGAGCACTTGTTGGCTGCTTTTCCTTCACTCTGCGGTCCGACTCATCCCAAACAATCTCAATTTGGTTGAGGCTGGGGGATTGTGGAGGCCAGGTCATCTGATGCAGCACTCCATCACTCTCCTTCTTGGTAAAACAGCCCTTACACAGCCTGGAGGTGTGTTGGGTCATTGTCCTGTTGAAAAACAAATGATAGTCCCACTAAGCGCAAACCAGATGGGAAGGCGTATTGTTGCAGAATGCTGTGGTAGCCATGCTGGTTAAGTGTGTCTACAAGCATTTTGCTACACTCGCATTAACATCTGCTAACCATGTGTATGTGACAAATAAAATTTGATTTGAAATCCTAAATAAATCACAGACAGATTCACAAGCAAAGCACCCCCACACCATAACACCTCCTCCTCCATATTTTACGGTGGGAAATACACATGCGCAAATCATCCATTCACCCACAGCGCACCTCACAAAAACATGGCGGTTGAAATCAAAAATCTCCCATTTGGACTCCAAATTTCCACCGGTCTAATGGCCATTGCTCGTGTTTCTTGGCCCAAGCAAGTCTCTTCTTATTATTGGTGTCCTTTAGTAGTGGTTTCTTTGCAGCAATTCGATCATGAAGGCCTGATTCACAAGGTCTCCTCTGAACAGTTGATGTTGAGATGTATCTGTTACTTGAACTCTGTGAAGCATCTATTTGGGCTGCAATTTCTGAGGCTGGTAACTCTAATGAACGTATCCTATGCAGCAGAGGTAACTCTGGGTCTGGATTGACTGACCTTCATGTCTTAAAGTAAGACCCAGTAACTCTGGGTCTTCCATTCCTGTGACGGTCCTCATGAGAGCCAGTTTCATCATAGTGCTTGATGGTTTTTGCAACTGCACTTGAAGAAACATTCAAAGTTCTTGAAATGTTCCGTATTGACTGACCTTCATGTCAGTAATGATGTACTGTAATTTCTCTTTGCTTATTTGAGCTGTTCTTGCCATAATATGGACTTGGTCATTTAACAAATAGGGCTATCTTCTGTTTACCCCCCTACCTTGTCACAATGCAACTGATTGGCTCAAGCGCATTAAGAAGGAAATAAATTCCACAAATTAACTTTTAAGAAGGCACACCTGTTAATTGAAATGCATTCCAGGTGACTACCTCATGAAGCTGGTTGAGAGAATGGCAAGAGTGTCACGGCGAGAGGTCGAGTCATGCGTCCTCCGAAACATGACCCGCCAAGCTGCGCTTCTTAACACCCACTCACTTAACCCGGAAACCAGCTGCACCAATGTGTCGGAGGAAACACCGTTCAACTGACCACAAAAGTCAGCCTGCAGGCGCCCAGCCCTCCACAAGGAGTCACTAGAGTGCGATGAGCCAAGTAAAGACCCCCCGGTCAAACCCTCCCCTAACCTGGGCGACACTGGGCCAATTGTGCGCCGCTCTATGGGACTCCCGGCTATGTCCTGTAATGACACAGCCTGAGATTGAACCCCAGGCTTTAGTGATGCTGCAACACTGCGATGCAGTGCCTTAGACTGCTACGTCCATCAGGAGACCTGGGAATATAATTTTTATCCTAGCAATGGGCTGTTTCCCTAATGGCACCCTATTCGCTATTTATATAGTATGTTTTGGCACTATGTGCCCTGGACAAAAGTAGTACACTAAATACTGAATAGGGTGCCATTTGGGACATAACCATAGCCCGTGTGTTGGCAATATGGCAGTCTTGTTCCATGTGCACAGAGAGTCAGCAAGAAGGGCAGAAAGTCTCCAGGCATTAGAAGCCTGCTGTCTGGTCAGTGATTGATGGTGACTAGTGATGAGAGCTCCTACCACAGGATGCTAAGTGGCCTTGGAGCGCCTCAGCCTAATACCTACACTACATTCAATTACACCACCCACTCCCTGTATACTGTGTCCCAAATAGCACTCTATTCCCTATGTAGAGCACTACTTCTGACCAGAGACATAGGGAATAGGGTGCAATTTAAGATGCAGACTTGGTCATTGCCCTGTCAATTAAACCAGGAATCATTAGAGGAATTAGGGGGACTATTTCTCAGGGCAGGATTGTTAGTGCACAGAAAAAACGGGACAAGGTGGGCTGTCAGATTTACAAAAACATATTATGTGTGATTTACTCAAACATGTTTTGTTTCTCCTCTCAACGCGATTTCATTGCTTGCAATCAATGCAACATGAAGCAAAATCAGATCTACTAGTTTGAATCATGTAGGGGGAGTGTGAACCAATAAAGTTAATTCATGATGAGTAATGAGGAACGATTCAAACCGCGCGAGAGAAGAATCTTCCAGAAAGAATGCTGGGGCATTAGCGGAGAAGACAGTACCTAGAATCTTGGTCAAGGTAAGCATGGTGATTTTATTCAACGTTTGTCTGTGTGGTTGTAATCAGAATTGTAAGCAGTAACGTTATTTGTGATTGCGCCATATCCTCCTTTTGTGCTCGAGTCTGAAACATATTTGTATGTCAGCTAAAGGTAAAAGATGATGTATGACCAGTAAAACAGGACTAGGTCAAGATTTACATTTTGCAAGGAGGTAAAGTTAGTTGGTGAAACACCATGATATTTACCTATTGTTCAAGAACTTCGAATTTACCAAGCCAAGAACTAATTAAGGTTTAAAGGGGAGTGCACACTGCTTGAGCTAGCTAACATGCTAGCTAACTTGCTAGCTAACTAATGCTTTGGTGCTTGTGCACAACATCGTCTGCAATCACTTTGCAGCAGCATTTAGTGCGCCATTTTTTTTTCTTGTGAGGTAAAAGTAAAAAAGTGTAAAAGTTAATGTATTTGCATCAAACAGAGATTTAAAAAAAATCTTTACATATTTGAGGTCTATTAATTATACACCTAATCCTATGAGATTGGTACTTTCATGCAGTTTAACTGTCACGGGTGTGCGTACTGGTAGCGAAGACAGGTGCAGGAGAGCAGAGAGTTGTGAACAGGCGCACACTTTATTGAGGCAGGGGCAAACAGCAGACGGATGCAACTGCGTCAAAACCCCCAGCAACAATGGCAAAAGTGCAAAGCGCGAAAACAGTCACAAAAGCTATAGTTTACCAAATAAACGTACTTCGTGAAATAAACAATGATCATGGAAAACCAGCCTGGCGCGTCACATAAAACACGTAACACAAAACAATTCCACACAAATACATGGGGGGGGGGGGGGGGAACAGAGGAATATATAGCAGTGTAATTAGGGAATGTAAACCAGGTGTGCAGGGAACAAGACAAAACAAATGGAACAATGAAAAATGGAGCGGCGATGGCTAGAAGGCCGGTGACGTCAAACGCCGAACGTCATCCAAACAAGGAGAGGAGCCGACTTTGGCGGAAGTTGTGACATTAACAGTTTGCCCATGGCTGCCTCCATGTTGTAAAATGTGGTGCAAAGGTGACATAGACTTATTGAAATTGGATGTCTTTATATTATGGGTGTCCATTTATCAATACATTTAAAATGATTTGACAAAAATAAAAACAATTCAATGTATGTGCATATGAGTGGATGCATGCATAAATCAATAGATCATTGAATCAAACATTTCATAATGAAAAAAATAATAATTTTATGAACAAAATGTATCCATGGTCCATGGTGTTTGCCTACTACATTTGTGCTGCTTTGTCTACCCATTCAAATGCTATATAGTGTTGGTGAGTATTGTTATCAGAGGTTGTTTTAATACCCCCCAAAAAAATTGCTACGAATGTCAGTCTTTAGGTCTTATGGTACTTCTGTTCTCTTTTTCCAGTGTTGTGTGAATGTGGAAATGTAAGGGGTGTTCAGAATTGGTGTCAAGTAGGTCCCAACTTTTGCATCATTACAAGTTAAAGCACCCACATTACGGCCATACTGTCCATTACCCATGTACATACATTGACTGTTGTCGTGTCTTTGGGGTACCATTAAACTGAAGACATGTTTATCAATTAACTGCCTGTAATTATTATCACGCGATTAAACTGATTAATCGTTTAATTGTAATTAACTAGGAGATCGGGGCACCAAGGAGAATATTCAGATTACAAAGCTATAATTTTCCTAATATAACTTTCCTGTATTATAATATTATATTCTATTATAGTATAGGCCGATTATCTTCTGGTTTAAATGGTGTATTTTACCTCGAGTCCAGTCTCATTCCAAACGTCGTAAATTGTTGTATCTGCACGAACCCAGTCTTTACTAAAATCATCCATACATCAATTGTCTTAAAATCATTTATTTACTACACTAAGTAATTAACAGAAAACATACAAACAGTAATTATCGTCACAAAGGATTGGTATAGTAATGTGCCCTAATGGCTAACAGGCATGGCTGGTCTGTTAGACAATGGGTCATAAACGGTCAGCTGAGAAGGGACACAGAGTTCATTAATTGACAATTGAAGGCTCGCTCATTCGGGAACAATTGCAATCAATATATATTTACGCTCATGTGTCGTCGGGTTCCTTGTTCGAGCGTCGTTCTGTGGAGAGTTTTGTCTCTCTCTCTCTCTCTCTCGGTTAGAATGGATCTTTCAAAGCGACATTCATTAATGTCGTCATAGAATGGATGTTTCGTTGGTCTTCGCGTTCAATGATATAATTTACTTAGCTGCAGACTAATAATTAATATCAAAGACTTGTTCTTATTCTGTCAGTATCAATAGTCTAAAAGTTAACCACGTGGTATAGTTCACTTTCTGTAGAGGAATTGGATGGTAAAACCTATTGGCCATGGAGTGGAGGCCTGGTCTAAAGAAATGTAAATCAGGGTGGGTTTTATAGTGACCCTTGAACAGGCTTGTCAAATGACGCCTGGTCCTGTATGTGTCCCTGGGGGCGTGCCTATGACTGAGTTAGACTTGGTTACATCTAAATGCCATGGCTTCCTCCTCCAGTGCTCTTTCTATTTTGAGAATGAGAGGTCCAAGGTTGCCACAGTTATTTCTCTGCTGACTGGGCGGGCTTGGGGTGGGCTGCGGACGTCTGGTAGAGAAGAGAGGAGGAGCTGGCTTCGTATGAGTGGTTCTTGGCTCTGTTCAGAGGTATCTTCGATCATCCACCGGAGGGCAGAAAGGGGGGTGAGCACCTACTCCAACTACATCAGGATGACCAGACCGCTGCTGAGTATGTGCTCACCTTCCGGGCAGTAGCAGAATCCAGAGGATGGAATGAGCCGGCACTCCTTACGCTATTCAGAAGAGGACTGCGCGAGGAGGTCCAGACGGAACTGGCATGTCGAGATGACAACCTCTCCTTGGACGCATCATCACGACGGCCATCCGTCTGGATAACCTACTTTGGGAGCGTCGGTACCCTCATCGCTTCTCTCCCTCCCTCAGTGAACACTCTGTATCAGAGCCTGAACCCACGGAGGTAGGGGTCACCCACCTCCCTGCGGTGGAGCGACGCAGACATAAACAGCTGGGATCTGTCCCTATTGTGGCCAAGGGGGGCACTAGCACAAACTCGGGATCCACGAGAGCAGAGGGACGGTCACATGATCTTCCACCTCCTGGGTTAGGTGTGAGTATCCCATCTTCATCACCCTTTTTAGTGTCGATCACACTAGCTGACTGTTCCTCATGTATTGTTACAGCGCTACTGGATTCCAGTGCCGCGGGGAACTTTCCCATGGCTCCAACGCCATAACCCCACCATCTCATGGTCGAGGATGAAAATCACGATCTAGGCAGCCGAATGCCAGAGGACCTGCTTTCCCGTCCCCTGTGATTCCATGTCGGTTGAGAGTCCTGTGGTTGACCTTCAGCCCAACATCCCGGAGGTATACCAGGACCTGCTGGAGTATTTTTCCAAAACCCGCACCACCTGTCTCCCTTCTCATTGCTCCTGGGACTATCCCATAGACCTGCTTGAAGGCTCTGCGCCCCCGCGCAGACGCATCTACCCTCTGTCGGTGGCTGAAACCAAGGCCATGGAGGAGTACACCCATGAGGCACTCCAACAAGGTTTCATCCGCACGTCCACATCTCCTGCGTCTGCAGGCTTCTTCTTCGTGGCGAAGAAGGATGGAGGATTACACCCGTGTATTGATTACCGAGGACTGAATGAGATCACCCCCAAGTATCGTTGCCCTCTCCCATTGGTGCCGGCAGCCATCGAACAACTCCGCGGGGCTCGGTTCTTTACCAAATTGGACCTGTGGAGTGCATACAATCTCATCCGCATCGACAAGGGGGATGAATGGAAGACAGCTTTCAGCACGATGTCTGGTCACTACGAGTACTTGGTGATTCATTTTGGCTTATTTTTAAAATCTATTTAACCTTGATTTAACCTGGAAAAGCCCATTCAGACCCAGAGTCTCCTGTTCAAGGGAGACCTGGGCAAGAAGGCAGAAACAATCGATACATTATATAATTAAAACATACAACAATACAATACAACAACATGATCCAGCCTAAAAAAAGCATTTACACTCCTCTGTAACAGAGTCTCCCATCAAAATTTTAAATTAATTCAGTGGCACTAACATATCTAGATGAAGCATGGATTGTAGATTATTCCATGCGTCTGGTGCACAAGAAGAGAAGGCAGTCTTGCCTAATACTGTGAATGTCCTGGGGACTTTAAGTAGCAACCACCTAGCAGACAGGGTATGGTAACTGCTGGTGGTGAAGGAGACCAGACTACAGAGGTAAAGAGGGAGTTTACCCAAAAGGGCTTAGTAGATGAACACATACAAATGTATCTTTCTGCGCATATAAAGTGAGGCCCAACCTACCATTTGGTACAATGTGCAATGGGGGGTGAGTGACTAGGAATTTGTAATAAAGCGCAAGGATGCATGATAAACAGAGTCCAGTCTCTGTAAGACGAAGGAGGTTGCATGCATATAGAACAAGTCACCATAATCAATTACAGAGAGAAAAGTGGTCTTAACAAGCTTCTTTCTAGCCATAAGCGGGAAGCAAGCCTTATTAGGAAAATAAAAAAACAATTTCAATGTAAGCTTTGTCACAAGATTAACCACATTAACCTTTTGTAGGATAACACTTTTTCAATGGATAAGCTACCAGATGTGACAATGCTAACGTTCTCTGGCAGAGTTCTAGCTCTGGTAAACGTCATGAATTTAGTTTTTTGTACATTCAAGACCAGTTTGAGACCATAAAGGAAGGCCTGCAGTGACTGAAAAGCAGTCTGGCGCTCTTCAACAGCCTAAACCAGAGAAAGAACACATGAATATATGACTGTATCATCTGGATATAGATGTAACTTTGCTGGTTGCATCCCATTTCCCAAATCATTAATAAAAATTGAGAACAACACAGGAGCTAAAATGGAACCCTGTGGCACACCTCTATTAATCTCAAGAAAGCTAGACTTGTGATTGTCACTATATACACATTGTGTTCTGTTTACCAATTTACTGCCCCTTCACTGAGACTAATGTTTCTGAGTCTAGCTAGCATCAATTCATGGTCAACTGAATCAAAGGCCTTTGATAAATCCACAAACAGAGCAGCACAATGTGGCTTTTTATCAAGTGCATTAATTATGTAATTTGCCACTGCCATAGCTGCAGTTGTGGTGCTGTGCCCCGATCTAAAGCCAGACTGAACCCCGCTCAGTATGTTCTTTTCAATTAAGATTTTTAGTTCACTAGGGATTCATAGACTTTGACCAGGATAGGGAGATAGGAGATAGGACCATAGTTATTAGCATCTGAGGGATCTCCACCCTTTAGCAGCGGGAGGACATAAGCTGATTTCCAAATGCTGGGAATGGAATTGGTCAAGAGACTCAAGTTGAAAATGTGAGCCACAGGTTCAGTAATAATACCAACTGCTAGCTTTAAGATGTATTGTAGGGGTCCAGGTTTTCTGGATTTGCAGTCTTTCTAGTGTCTATAGCCTTTAGTGGTTTATAGACCTTAGTATAAGAAACAGGCTCAAAGTTAAAATGGTTCACATGAGGGCTGTAACGGTCTTCGTCGTCCTCGGATGAAGGGTAAGAGAAATCAGACCAAAATGCAGCGTGGTAAGTGTTCGTCATTTTAATGTCAAACTTAACACTAATGCGACAAGAAAACAAAAGAACAACCGAACAGTTCCGTCAGGTGCAAAACATTAAACAGAAATTAACCACCCACAAAACCCAAAGGAGAACAGGCTGCCTAAGTATGGCTCCCAATCAGCAACAACGATATACAGCTGTCCCTGATTGAGAGCCATACTCGGCTGAAACAAAGAAATACCAAACATAGAAAAAGGGTCATAGAATGCCCACCCCAACTCACACCCTGACCAACCAAAATAGAGACATAAAAGGATCTCTACGGTCAGGGCGTGACAAGGGCATATTTTATAGTCGACTGTAACAGAGTTTACATTAGAGGCCTGGGCCCCACCAACTGAACCAGCAGATATGAAGTGCTTGTTAAAAACCCCTACAATATCGGCTTTATCCTTCACTTCATTAGAATCAATCATTAAATGGTCAGGAAGGCCAGAGGATACATTAGAACCTGACACTGATTTGATTAGCTTCCAGAACTTGGTAGGGTTGTTTAGGTTCTCTGTGACTGAATTTAAATAGTAATCTGATTTGGACTTCCTGATCAATCCTGTGCATTTGTTTCTTAGCGCTCTGACAGAGGCCCAGTCAACAAGGGGCATTTGTATGTCTAGCTTGAGCCCAAGAGATATTTCTCTTTCTAATTAATTCTGCCAAGTTATCTGAAAACCAGGGATTGTCCCTTCCACTGATTCAAATTTCTTCACAGGGGCATGCTTATCACAAATCGAGACAAATTTCATATAAAAATGGTCCCAGGCAGTGTCAACATGGAGAATCAGACTTACTCTGTCAGTATTATGGTACAGATCATGTAAGAACGCTTGCTCATCAAACTGTCTAAAATGTCTTTGGCTTTGGTCATTTTTGTATTTCTAACACAAGCAATTGCACAGTGATCACTGGCATCATTACAGAATATCCCAGTCGATGTGTATTTGTGAGGGGTATTCGTTAGAATAACGTCCTATAGCGTTGATTTGTTAGGTGCTCTGGGATTCGGTCTTGTAGGCGCATTAATTAATTGAGCGAGATTCAGAGAGTCACACAGTTCTTTAAAAGAGTCTGATACAGATGTAAGCATGTAACAGTTCAAATCTCCTAAAATAATGAATTCAGAGTCATTTAGCTCATGCAGGACAACCGAAAGAGAATTAAGTGCGTCTCCCGAAGCCAAGGGCAGTCTGTAGCAGCCAACTACAGTGATGTGGGAGTCCTTATATTGTAACACTTTGGGCTTCGTGGGTGTGGAGTCAGGCGCAGGAAGCAGGAAAATGTTTGGTACAATATGTAATTTAATAAGTACTGAAAACCGAGGAAATATGTGGAAAACACAACAGGGCGAAACAATAGCCCCGAAGTCCAAAATACATGTACCACAAAACATACAAAGTGACGACACGTAACAAGCCCGCACACAGAACAGGTGGAGAGGCGGGCTTAAATAATAAAACTAATTACTAATGGGAAACAGGTGTAACTCATAAAGACATAACTAACAGAAAAACGAAAAAGGGATCGATGGCAGCTAGTAGGCCGGTGACGACGACCGCCGAGCGCCACCCGAACAGGGAGAGGAACCGCCCTCGGCAGTAATCGTGACATATATACGTTCACTTTAACCGCAAGCAATTCAAAATGTTTGGCTTTGGTAATCGAGAGAATTTCAGAGGTGATAAACTCGGATTTCACATAAATTGCAACCCCTCCTCCTTTACTCATCCGATGCGTTCTAAAAACCGTGTATCCATCAATAGAAATCCAGTTATTTGACACAGATTTCTTTAGCCAAGTTTCTGATAAATACATCCACAGGTACACCTCCAATTGACTCAAATTATGTAAATTATCCTATCAGAAGTTTCTAAAGCCATTACATTATTTTCTGGAATATTCCAAGCTGTTTAAAGGCACAGTCAACTTAGTGTATGTGAACTTCTGACCCACTGGAATTGTGATACAGTGAATGATAAGTGAAATAATCTGTCTGTAAACAATTGTTGGAAAAATTACCTGTGTCATGCACAAAGTAGATTTCCTAACCAACTTGTCAAAACTATACTTTGTGGCCTCCAACTGCTCTTAAATACTAGTAAAACTAAATGCATGCTCTTCAACCGATCGCTGGCCGTACCTGCCCGCCCATCCAGCATCACTACTCTGGACGGTTCTTACTTAGAATATGTGGACAACTACAAATACCTAGGTGTCTGGTTAGACTGTAAGCTCTCCTTCCAGACTCACATCAAACATCTCCAATCCAAAGTTACATCTAGAATTGGCTTCCTATTTCGCAACAAAGCATCCTTCACTCATGCTGCCAAACATACCCTCGTAAAACTGACCATCCTACCAATCCTCGACTTCGGCGAGGTAATTTACAAAATAGCCTCCAATACCCTACTCAATAAACTGGATGCAGTCTATCACAGTGCCATCCGTTTTGTCACTTTCTTCCACTACAAATCTACCATTTCAGTGTTTTACTTGCTATATTGTATTTACTTTGCCACCATGGCCTTTTTTGCCTTTACCTTCCTTATCTCACCTCACTTGCTCACATTGTATATGGACTTATTTTTCTACTGTATTATTGACTGTACGTTTCTTTTACTCCATGTGTAACTCTGTGTTGTTGTATGTCTCAAACTGCGTTGCTTTACCTTGGCCAGGTCGCAAATGAAAATGAGAACTTGTTCTCAACTTGCCTACCTGGTTAAATAAATAAAATAAAAAAATAAATGAAATAAAAAACAAGACATTTGTGGAGGGGTTGAAAATTGAGTTTTAATGACTCCAACCTAAGTGTATGTAAACTTCTGACTTCAACTGTAACAATATATCTCAGCTGCCCACAGAAAAAAAGTAATTCAATAGTTTGAGATTTTGGAAGTATGACATCAAGTCTAGGTCCAGTTGCGTTTGAGAGTGGTACAAATGCAATTGCAGAGAGAGACCAAGTTCCTGGTGATATTGACACGATGGTCTCGTCGGAGTGTTTGCAAATTGTAGGGCATAAGGCGAAGATAATTCACTCACCCATTGATCATTCAGCCAATTTAATCAAGGATGGCATTGAGTAAAGAGCAGGCACAGTAACAGATACATAATGTCATTTTTTAGAGGTATTTCAGCACAGGTGTGCAACGACCAGTAGACGTTGTGTAGAACAACATAGATTTTCCCACAGCCCATGGTGTTTCAGGTTTTCCAATCCGATAACTGCTTCTCTGCTCCTAGCCTTCAGTGTGCACATGCGCTCGCGTAGCTGGCCTTGCACGCAGACAGATGCCTTCTCAATCTGAAATCTTTGTACAAGTAAATTGCATAAAATAGAATACAAATAATAGTTGTTATATACAGCATCCACCTTCACATAAAAATTAGTTCCTTCTTTAAACAGGATCAGGGTCATTAAAACATAAAAACTCTGATCTCAATGATCACACATACAAACGGACAGACTGATTGGCTACCATCTTGGATTTTGTGTGTGTTTGCAAATGCTCCATCAGTGTTCCAGGCATTCATCAACGAGGTGTTCCGGGACATGCTCGGATGCCAGGTGGTCGTGTAAATTGACGACATCCTGGTCTACTCGGCTACCTTGGAGGATCACAACGCTCATGTCCGAGTAGTCCTGGAACACCTCCTGGCCAACCAACTATATGTCAAGGCAGAGAAGTGCCAATTTCATCAGGAAGCTATTTCCTTTCTAGGCTACAAGATCAGCCCGCAAGGAGTGATGATGGATTTTAAGAAGGTAGATGCGGTCAGGTCATGGCCAGACCTCGTAGGTTGGTGTGGAGTCCAGCAGCTGACGAGGCCTCCCGCCTACTGAAGGGACGTTTCACCTCCGCCTCATTGCTCAAACACCCAGATCCTATGCTACCTCTTGTGGTGGAGGTGGACGGTTCAGAGGTGGGCGTGGGCTGTCCTTTCTCAACAACAAGGTAATCCACAAAAATGGTATTGTTGTGCGTATTATTCTAAGAAACTGTCTTCTGCAGAGAGGAATTATGGCGTAGGCAATCGAGAGCTCCTGGTGGTGAAGTAGGCATTAGAGGAGTGGAGACACTGGCTGGAGGGTGCTAAGGATCCATTCATAATTCTCACCGACCATCGAAACCTGGAGTCCATACGGACAGCGATGCGGCTGAACCCGCGCCGAACAAGGTGGGTCCTTTTCTTCACTAGATTTGACTTCATGCTGACCTATCATCCAGGTCATCCTATCATCCACCTATCATCCAAAGGACACCAAAGCCGATGCCCTGTCCCATCTCTACTATTCGGGAGAGGGTCCTGTCCCGAATGCATCAATAATTCCTCCCTCTCAAGTCGTAGCCCCTGTGGTCTGGGACGTAGATGTGGACATTCGCCAGGCTCTGGAGAGGGAACCCACACCCACTACTTGTCCTCTTGAGCGCATTTACATTCCCAAGGGGATAAGGGATCGGCTGCTGACCTGGGCATACACAGCTGTCATCACTGGACATCCAGGTATTACTCGTACTACTCAATCTACAGTGAGGGAAAAAAGTATTTGATCCCCTGCTGATTTTGTACATTTGCCCACTGACAAAGAAATTATCAGTCTATAATTTTAATGGTAGGTTTATTTGAACAGTGAGAGACCGTGTGTTTTGGGTCATTGTCATGCTGGAATACCCATCCACGACCAATTTTTAATGCCCTGGCTGAGGGAAGGAGGTTCTCTCCAAAGATTTGACGGTACATGGCCCCGTCCATCGTCCCTTTGATGCGGTGAAGTTCTCCTGTCCCCAGAAAAACACCCCCAAAGCATAATGTTTCCACCTTCATGTTTGATGGTGGGGATGGTGTTCTTGGGGTCATAGGCAGCATTCCTCCTCCTCCAAACACGGCGGGTTGAGTTGATGCCAAAGAGCTCCATTTTGGTCTCATCTGACCACAACACTTTCACCCAGTTGTCCTCTGAATCATTCAGATGTTCATTGGCAAACTTCAGACGGGCATGTAAATGTGCTTTCTTGAGCAGGGGGACCTTGCGGGCGCTGCAGGATTTCAGTCCTTCACGGCGTAGTGTGTTACCAATTGTTTTCTTGGTGACTATGGTCCCAGTTGCCTTGAGATCATTGACAAGATCCTCCCGTGTAGTTCTGGGCTGATTGCTCACTGTTCTCATGATCATTGCAACTCCACGAGGTGAGATTTTGCATGGAGCCCCAGGCCGAGGGAGATTGACAGTTCTTTTGTGTTTCTTCCATCTGCGAATAATCGCACCAACTGTTGTCACCTTCACACCAAGCTGCTTGGCGATGGTCTTGTAGCCCATGCCAGCCTTGTGTAGGTCTACAATCTTGTCCCTGACATCCTTGGAGAGCTCTTTGGTCTTGGCCATGGTGGAGAGTTTGGAATCTGATTGATTGATTGCTTCTGTGGACAGGTGTCTTTTATACAGGTAACAAACTGAGATTAGGAGCACTCCTTTTAAGAGTGTGCTCCTAATCTCAGCTCGTTACCTGTATAAAAGACACCTGTGAGCCAGAAATCTTTCTGATTGAGAGGGGGTCAAATACTTATTTCCCTCATTAAAATGCAAATCAATTTATAACATTTTTGACATGCGTTTTTCTGGATATTTTTGTTGTTATTCTGTCTCTCACTGTTCAAATAAACCTACCATTAAAATTATAGACTGATCATTTCTTTGTCAGTGGGCAAACATACAATATCAGCAGGGGATCAAATACTTTTTTCCCTCACTGTATCTCCGAAAAGTATTGGTGGCCCACCTTGAGTTGCAAAGAAAAAGCCATATCTCAGACTGGCCAATAAAAATAATAGATTAAGATGGGCAAAAGAACACAGACACTGGACAGAGGAACTATGCCTAGAAGGACAGCATCCCGGAGTCGCCTCTTCACTGTTGACGTTGCGACTGGTGTTTTATGGGTACTATTTAATGAAGCTGCCAGTTGAGGACTTGTGAGGTGTCTGTTTCTCAAACTAGACACTATAATGTACTTGTCCTCTTGCTCAGTTGTGCAACGGGGCCTCCCACCCCTCTTTCTATTCTGGTTAGTACTAGTTTGCGCTGTTCTGTGAAGGGAGTCGTACCCAGCGTTGTACGAGATCTTCAGTTTATTGGCAATTTCTCACATGGAATAGCCTTCATTTCTCAAAACAATAATAGACTGACAAGTTTCAGAAGAAAGGTCGTTGTTTCTGGCCATTTTAAGCCTGTAATCGAACACACAAATGCTGATGCTCCAGATACTCAACTTGTCTAAAGAAGGTCAGTTTTATTTCTTCTTTAATCAGGACAACAGTTTTCAGCTGTGCTAACATAATTGCAAAAGGGTTTTCTAATGATCAATTAGCCTTTCAAAATTATAAACTTGGATTAGCTAACACAACGTGCCATTGGAACACAGGAGTGATGGTTGCTGATAATGGGCCTCTGTACACCTATGTAGATATTCCATAAAAAAATCTGCCGTTTCCAGCTACAATAGCCATTTACAACATTAACAATGTCTACACCGTCCTGATCAATTTTAAGTTATTTTAATGGACAAAAAAGTATATTTTCTTTCAAAAACAAGGACATTTCTAAGTGACCCCAAACTTTTGAACGGTAGTGTATATCTTAACCTGTTGGGTCTAGGGGGCAGCATTTGCACGTCTGGATAAAAAAAATGTACCCGATTTAATCTGGTTACTAATCCTACCCAGTAACTAGAATATGCATATACTTATTATATATGGATAGAAAACACTCTAAAGTTTCCAAAACTGTTTGAATGGTGTCTGTGAGTATAACAGAACTCATTTGGCAGGCAAAACCCTGAGACATTTTCTGACAGGAAGTGGATACCTGATGTGTTGTATTGACTTTAAACCTATCCCATTGAAAAACACAGGGGTTTAGGAATATTTTGGCACTTCCTATTGCTTCCACTAGATGTCACCAGCCTTTACAAAGTGTTTTGAGTCTTCTGGAGGGAGATCTGACCGAACAAGAGCCATGGAACGGTGATGTCCCATTAGACACCTGGCGCGCTACTTCATGTTGGGTACCCTCGTTCCAATACGTTATAAAAGGCTATGCATTCGTCCACCTTGAATATTATTCATGTTCTGGTTAAAAAAGGCCCTAATGATTTATGCTATACAACGTTTGACATGTTTGAACGAACGGAAATATATTTTTTCCCCTCGTTCATGACGAGAAGTCCGGCTGGCTTACATCATGTGCTAACGAGACGGAGATTTTTGGACATAAATGATGAGCTTTTTTGAACAAAACTACATTCGTTATGGACCTGTGATACCTGGAAGTGACATCTGATGAAGAGAATCAAAGGTAATGGATTATTTACATAGTATTTTCGATTTTAGATCTCCCCAACATGACGTCTAGTCTGTATCGCAACGCGTATTTTTCTGGGCACAGTGCTCAGATTATTGCAAAGTGTGATTTCCCAGTAAGGTTATTTTTAAATCTGGCAAGTTGATTGCGTTCAAAAGATGTAAATCTATAATTCTTTAAATGACAATATAATATTTTACCAATGTTTTCTAATTTTAATTATTTAATTTGTGACGCTGACTTGACTGCCGGTTATTGGAGGGAAACGATTTCCTCAACATCAATGCCATAGTAAAACGCTGTTTTTGTATATAAATATGAACTTGATAGAACTAAAAATGCATGCATTGTCTAACATAATGTCCTAGGAGTGTCATCTGATGGAGATTGTAAAAGGTTAGTGTATCATTTTAGCTGGTTTTATGGTTTTGGTGACCCTGTCTTTGACTTGACAAAACATTACACACAACTCTTGTAAATGTACTGTCCTAACATACTCTAAATTTATGCTTTCGCCGTAAAACCTTTTTGAAATCGTAAAACGTGGTTAGATTAAGGAGATGTTTATCTTTCAAATGGTGTAACATAGTTGTATTTTTGAAAAATTTGAATTTTGACATTTATTTGGATTCAAATTTGCCGCTCTTGAAATGCACCTGCTGTTGATGGAGTGCACCACAGGTGGCACGCTAGCGTCCCACCTAGCCCCAAGAGGTTAAGGGGGTTAGTCATCAGTGTCATGATGTTGCCCTCTCTCTGGGTACAGAGAACACAGTTGAACCCCCTCCCTTCGCCCTCTGGGTTTTCTATGCACCATCCCCCTACCTACCTCCCCCCACCCAGGCTGTGGTGAGAGGGGTCGTAAAATTCCAAAGAAGAATGTCCGGCCTCATGGCCCAGTTTTGAGACAGAGAGGGGTTTCATAGAGAGACAAAGGAATTCTTCCAACTCACAGAATTGGGGAACCGAATGACATTTATGTTCTGGAGAAGGTATAAAAGATCGGTGAAGAATCCAGCTATGAACTGGTCCGCTTGGTACAATTTTGTGATACTCATTAGAGACAATATTTCCATATTACCATACTAAGGTTTATATAATAGCCTCAGCTATGGGACTTGCATCTAAATGGTTGTATACAAGGATTTAATAAGATTAAAGCTATTTGGAATATGTTCAGAGGCTATGTACTGATGTTAATGTGATAGAATTGTATTTCTGTTCAAAGCTTAACTCAGTCATCGGCACGCCCCCAGGGACACAGAAAAGACCTGGCGTCATGAGACAGCCTTTTTCTGTCATTTCGAATAAAACCCCCACCCAGGGTTTCTTTCACCAGACCAGCTTACCTCAGAAGAGAGAGCCAAGGTTTGACCATGTCTTCCTCTACTGAAGTTTAACCATACCACGTGGTTAACCTCTATGGGCTAGGTGGGACGCTAGCGTCCCCCCCGTGGTGCACTCCATCAACAGCAGGTGCATTTCAAGAGCGGCAAATTTGAAACCAAATAAATGTCAAAATTCAAATTTTTCAAACATACAACTATCTTACACCATTTGAAAGATAAACATCTCCTTAATCTAACCACGTTGTCCGATTTCAAAAAGGTTTTACGGCGAAAGCATAAAGTTAGATTATGTTAGGAGAGTACATTGACAATAGCTGTGTGTAATGTTTTGTCAATTCAAAGACAGGGTCACCAAAACCATAAAACCAGCTAAAATGATGCACTAACCTTTTACAATCTCCATCAGATGACACTCCTAGGACATTATGTTAGACAATGCATGCATTTTTAGTTCTATCAAGTTCATATTTATATCCAAAAACTGCATTTTACTATGGCATTGATGTTGAGGAAATCGTTTCCCTCCAATAACCGGCAGTCAAGTCAGCACCACAAATTAAATAATTAAAATTAGAAAACATTGGTAAAATATTATATTGTCATTTAAAGAATTATAGATTTACATCTCTTGAACGCAATCAACTTGCCAGATTTAAAAATAACCTTACTGGGAAATCACACTTTGCAATAATCTGAGCACTGCGCCCAGAAAAATACGCGTTGCGATACAGACTAGCCGCCATGTTGGGAAGATCTAAAATCGAAAATACTATGTAAATAATCCATTACCTTTGATTCTCTTCATCAGATGTCACTTCCAGGTATCACAGGTCCATAACGAATGTAGTTTTGTTCAAAAAAGCTCATCATTTATGTCCAAAAATCTCCGTCTTGTTAGCACATGATCTAAGCCCGCCGGACTTCACTTCATGAACGAGGGGAAAAAATATATTTACGTTCGTTCAAACATGTCAAACGTTGTATAGCATAAATCATTAGGGCCTTTTTTAACCAGAACATGAATAATATTCAAGGTGGACGAATGCATTCTCTTTTATAACGTATTGGAACGAGGGTACCCAACATGAACTCGCGCGCCAGAGTCTAATCGGCCATCACCGTTCCATGGCTCTTGTTCGGTCAGATCTCACAGTAAAAGACTCAAAACACTTTGTAAAGGCTGGTGACATCTAGTGGAAGCAATAGGAAGTGCCAAAACATTAATCAACCCCTGTGTGTTTCAATGGCATAGGCTTAAATGTAATTCAACACATCAGGTATCCACTTCCTGTCAGAAAATGTCTCAGGGTTTTGCCTGCCAAATGAGTTCTGTTATACTCACAGACACCATTCAAACAGTTTTAGAAACTTTAGGGTGTTTTCTATCCATATATAATAAGTATATGCATATTCTAGTTACTGGGTAGGATTAGTAACCAGATTTAAATCGGGTACGTTTTTTTATCCAGCCGTGAAAATACTGCCCCCTAGCCCCAACAGGTTAAACTTTTAGACTATCGATACCGACAGAATAATAACAAGTCTTTGATATTAATTAATAGTCTGCAGCTAGAAATTTGACATCATCGAACGCGAAGACCGACGAAACATCCATTCTATAACAACATTAATGAATGTCGCTTTCAAAGATCCATTCTAACCGAGAGAGAGAGAACGCGGACAAAAACTCTCCAACAGGACAAAAACTCTCCAACAAGGATCCCGACGACACACTGAGCGTAAATATATATTGATTGCAATTGTCCCGAATGAGTGAGCGTTCATGTGCAAAGGGTTAGCATATCAATTGTTAATATTTATCAACTCTGTAGGGTCTTCTCAGCTGACCCCCCTTGTTGGTTTAACAAGCCGCCATGACGGTTTAGCCCACTAGGGACCATTACTCTACCAATTCTTTGTGACAATAATTACTGTTTGTATGCTCTCTGTGAATTACTTTGTTTAGTAAATAAATGATTTTAAGACAGTTGATGTATGGATGACTTAGTGAAGACTGGGTTCATGCAGATACAACAATTTACGACGTTTGGAATTTAAACCAGAAGATAATCGGCCTATAGTATAATATAATATAATATATAATGTTATAATATAGGAAAGTTATATTAGGAAAATTATAACTTTGTAATCTGAATATTTTCCTTGGTGCCCCGATCTCCTAGTTAATTACAGTTAAACGATTAATCAGTTTAACCGCGTGATAATAATTACAGGGAGTTATTTTGATAAACGTCTTCAGTTTAATGGTGCCCAAAGACACAACATCAGTGACGGAGTTGACAAGTCATTGACGGAGTTGACAACAGATAATCAAAACAGACATATTTTTACCTTTAAAAATACAAGTTTGATACAAACATTTGTAAAACATGGAAAATTCTTCATTTGGAAATCCCCAATAAAAACACTCTCAGATCTTTTAGCACTCTGAGTTTCACGTTAGACAAAAAAGAGTGCATGTGTTACGGAATTGACAAACATTTGGTATACATTCAAATGGTATATGCAGTAGCAATTTTGTTTATCCTTGGTTGCTTTATGACTATAAAACCAAATTAAATGTAACATATTTGAACCAAATATTCTATCGTAATCTATCATGCAGATGGAGTTGACGGTTTATGGTTATGACCATGGAGATTCTAATATTGTTTGTTTAAATCTAGCAACATTTGAGAACTATACAGACCATCAGTGGTATTATTACACCACATGTAATGAGGACATGAATAAAGAGTCCTTAAGGTATAGCTGACCCTGCTCATTCCTCAACTGTTCTGCCTGCGGCTATGGAACTCTGACCTGTTCACCGGACATGCTATCTTTTCCCGGACCGGCTGTTTTTGACTCTCTCTCTCTCTACTGCACCTGCTGTCTCGACCTCTGAATGACCCTGCTGGTCATCTATGAATGTTTGAACATCTTGAAGAACAATCTTGCCTTAATGGTCATGTACTTTCTCCACCCGGCACAGCCAGAGGACTAGGCACCCCTCAAAGCCTGGTTTCTTCCTAGGTTCCTGCCTTTCTAGGGAGTTTTTCCTAACCATCGTACTTTTATTTTATTTATTTCACCTTTATTTAACCAGGTAGGCAAGTTGAGAACAAGTTCTCATTTACAATTGCGACCTGGCCAAGATAAAGCAAAGCAGTTCGACACATACAACAACACAGAGTTACACATGGAGTAAAACAAAACATACAGTCAATAATACAGTAGAAAAACAAGTCTATATACAATGTGAGCAAATGAGGTGAGACAAGGGAGGTAAAGGCAAAAAGGTCATGGTGGCAAAGTAAATACAATATAGCAAGTAAAACACTGGAATGGTAGATTTGCAGTGGAAGAAAGTGCAAAGTAGAAAAAAAATAATGGGGTGCAAAGGAGCAAAATAAACAAAAAAATAAATACAGTAGGGGAAGGGGTAGTTGTTAGGGCTAAATTATAGATGGGCTATGTACAGGTGCAGTGATCTGTGAGCTGCTCTGACAGCTGGTGCTTAAAGCTAGTGAGGGAGATAAGTGTTTCCAGTTTCAGAGATTTTTGTAGTTCGTTCTAGTCATTGGCAGCAGAGAACTGGAAGGAGAGACAGCCAAAGGAGGAATTGGCCTTGGGGGTGACCAGAGAGATATACCTGCTGGAGCGCGTGCTACAGGTGGGTGCTGCTATGGTGACCAGTGAGCTGAGATAAGGGGGGTCTTTACCTAGCAGGGTCTTGTAGATGACCTGGAGCCAGTGGGTTTGGCAACGAGTATAAAGCGAGGGCCAGCCAACGAGAGCGTACAGGTCGCAGTGGTGGGTAGTATATGGGGCTTTGGTGACAAAATGGATGGCACTGTGATAGACTGCATCCAGTTTATTGAGTAGGGTATTGGAGGCTATTTTGTAAATGACATCGCCGAAGTCGAGGATTGGTAGGATGGTCAGTTTTACAAGGGTATGTTTGGCAGCATGAGTGAAGGATGCTTTGTTGCGAAATAGGAAGCCAATTCTAGATGTAACTTTGGATTGGAGATGTTTGATGTGAGTCTGGAAGGAGAGCTTACAGTCTAACCAGACACCTAGGTATTTGTAGTTGTACACATATTCTAAGTCAGAACCGTCCAAAGTAGTGATGCTGGACGGGCGGGCCGGTGCAGGCAGCGATCGGATGAAGAGCATGCGTTTAGTTTTACTTGTATTTACGAGCAGTTGGAGGCCACGGAAGGAGAGTTGTATGACATTGAAGCTCGTCTGGAAGGGTTGTTAACACAGTGTCCAAAGAAGGGCCAGAAGTATACAGAATGGTGTCGTCTGCGTAGAGGTGGATCAGAGACTCACCAGCAGCAAGAGCGACATCATTGATGTATACAGACAAAAGAGTTGGCCCAAGAATTGAACCCTGTGGCACCCCCATAGAGACTACCAGAGGCCTGGACAACAGGCCATCCGATTTGACACATTGAACTCTATCAGAGAAGTAGTTGGTGAACCAGGCGAGGCAATCATTTGAGAAACCAAGGCTATTGAGTCTGCCGATGAGGATGTGGTGATTGACAGAGTCGAAAGCCTTAGCCAGGTCAATGAATACGGCAGCACAGTATTGTTTCTTATCGATGGCGGTTACGATATCATTTAGGACCTTGAGCGTGGCTGAGGTGCACCCATGACCAGCTCTGAAACAAGATTGCATAGCGGAGAAGGTGCGGTGGGATTCAAAATGGTCGGTAATCTGTTTGTTGGCTTGGCTTTCGAAGACCTTAGAAAGGCAGGGTAGGATACATTTACATTTTACATTTAAGTCATTTAACAGACGCTCTTATCCAGAGCGACTTACAAAATGGTGCATTCACCTTATGATATCCAGTGGAACAACCACTTTACAATAGTGCATCTAAATCTTTTAGGGGGGGGGGGGGGGGTTAGAAGGATTACTTTATCCTATCCTAGGTATTCCTTAAAGAGGTGGGGTTTCAGGTGTCTCCGGAAGGTGGTGATTGACTCCGCTGTCGTGGCGTCGTGAGGGAGCTTGTTCCACCATTGGGGTGCCAGAGCAGCGAACAGTTTTGACTGGGCTGAGCGGGAACTGTGCTTCCTCAGAGGTAGGGGGGCCAGCAGGCCAGTGGTGGATGAACGCAGTGCCCTTGTTTGGGTGTAGGGCCTGATCAGAGCCTGAAGGTATGGAGGTGCCGTTCCCTTCACAGCTCCGTAGGCAATCACCATGGTCTTGTAGCGGATGCGAGCTTAGATAGGATAGATATAGGTCTGTAGCAGTTTGGGTCAAGCGTGTCCCCTTCTTTGAAGAGGGTGATGACAGCAGCTGCTTTCCAATCTTTGGGAATCTCAGATGACACGAAAGAGCGGTTGAACAGGCTAGTAATAGGGGTTCCAACAATTTCGGCAGATCATTTTAGAAAGAAAGGGTCCAGATTGTCTAGCCCGGCTGATTTGTAGGGGTCCAGATTTTGCAGCTCTTTCAGAACATCAGCTGACTGGATTTGGGAGAAGGAGAAATGGGGAAGGCTTGGGCGAGTAGCTGTGGGGGGTGCAGTGCTGTTGACCGCGGTAGGGGTAGCCAGGTGGAAAGCATGGCCAGCCGTAGAAGAATGCTTATTGAAATTCTCAATTATGGTGGATTTATCGGAGGTGACAGAGTTTCCTATCCTCATTGCAGTGGGCAGCTGGGAGGAGGTGTTCTTATTCTCCATGGACTTTACAGTGTCCCAGAACTTTTTTGAGATTGTGTTGCAGGAAGAAAATGTCTGCATGAAAAAGCTGGCCTTGGCTTTTCTAACTGCCTGTGTATATTGGTTTCTAACTTCCCTGAAAAGTTGCATATCACGGGGGCTGTTCGATGCTAATGCAGAACGCCACAGGATGTTTTTGTGTTGGTTAAGAGCAGTCAGGTCTGGAGAAAACCAAGGGCTATATCTGTTCCTGGTTCTAAATTTCTTTAATGGGGCATGCTTATTTAAGATGGTGAGGAAGGCATTTAAAAAAAATAACCAGGCATCCTCTACTGACGGGATGAGGGTGACTATGCCAGTGTTTGTGCCCTAAAACCATCTGAAGAAAATTCCAGTAGAGATTTATTAATTGGCTTCACTTCTGTTCTTCCTATTTAGTTAGCATAAACTGACCCATAACATTTTGAGGTGACATTCTACAAGGACACAAATAAGTTATTATAGCACACATTTCTCACCTCTGGTGAAATGCACACCATATTCAAATATCTTTATTTCACCCACACATCAATGGATGTCACCCAAACCTGACAGACATAGAAAGTACGGACATGAAACACTACAAACTCCCAACAAACTTACCCCCACTCTCTGTACGCAATCATAGACATAGAACCAATAGAAGCTGGAATGTGTAACCTAGCCACACAGTTATTGAAGAGTGAGAGGCGAGTTATTCATTTTCATCGAGCTATTATTCTTTTTACTGTGATATTTCCCCCTTTGTGTTCCAGGCTTCCAGTGAGCCTCTGCCCCAGTGCTGTGGTGTCATGAATATCCAGCTGTCAACCGATTGTTATGTTAAATCCTGGGTTGGTCAGAATAGGCTGACAAGGCTGGGGTCCCAGACCACCTCAGCCTGATTCATGACAGGGGAGGGAGGCAGGGAGAGCAGAGCGGCCAAGGAGACTTGGTTGGCTGGGGCTGGAGAAGAGAGACTGGGCTGAGGAGAGAGGCTGGGGGAAGGTCTAAGGGCTGGCTGCTGCCTGCAATTCAAACACTGAGCAAATTGGGCTCCCGAGTGGCGCAGTGGTCTGAGACACTGCACATCAGTGCAAGAGGCGTCACTGCAGTACTTGGTTCGTATCCAGGCTGCATCACATCCGGCCGTGATTGGGAGTTCCATATAGAGGCGCACAATTGGCAGGCTGTCAATGCAAATAAGAATTTGTTCTTAACTGACTTGCCTAGGTTAAAGGTTAAATAAAAAAATAAAATGGAACAGAGGAATCCATGCAGAAACCCAGAGAGAGAAGCTTTGACTATGTACAGACTCAGTGAGCATAGCCTTGCTATTGAGAAAGGCTGCCGTAGGCAGACCTGGCTCTCAAGAGAAGACAGGCTATGTGCACACTACCCACAAAATGAGGTGGAAACTGAGCTGCACTTCCTAGCCTCCTGCCAAATGTATGACCATATTAGAGACACATATTTCCCTCAGATTACACAGATCCAAAAAGAATTTGAAAACAAACCTGATTTTGATGAAATACCACAGTGTGCCATCACAGCAGCAATATTTGTGACCTGTTGCCACTAGAAAAGGGCACCCAGTGAAGAACAATCACCATTGTAAATACAACCCATATTTATGTTTATTTATTTTCCCTTTTGTACTTTAACCATTTGAACATCGTTACAACACTGTATACATACATAATACGACATTTATAATGTCTTTATTCATTTGGAACTTCTGTGAGTGTAATGTTTACTGTTCATTTTTTATTGTTTATTTCACTTTTGTTTATTATCTATTTAACTTGCTTTGGCAATGTAAACATATGTTTCCCATGACAATAAAGCCCTGAAATTGAATTGAAAGAGAGTGTGTGAGGAAGAGAAAGAGATACAGCAGGAAGAGAGAGAACCCCCCCCACCCCAGATCTTAAAACCTGAGAGTTACCTCTATTTTACCTCTACGCTGATGTTGACGTCTTTATAGGATGAATTACACACCAAAAATTGGCCCCAGCTGAAAACCTCCCATCCCACGGTCACTCTCTGTGGACCCAAGTTTATACATCATATTTCTGCCCCCAAGTAACCCATAATGGGGGCACTGTATTCTGGCTTCAATGTGTCATTATTTTATTCATCTACAATTCCTCATTAAATATAGCCGGGATACAGTACTCCATGTTTCAGGTTTCAGGAAGCAGAAACCTAGTTACCACATCTAGTTACCACATTTCCTCCATTGCCCAGCTGATGAAAATGTGTAAGTGAAAAACAGAAAGTAATTGAATCTCTGTGCCCTTGTTAAAACTGCAGCTGTTGACGGCGAGGAAGTGTGTGAATTCTTGTGTCATGGTGCAAGTGGGGAGCTTGTCACATATGCCAGCTATCAGCACTCTACTGTATGTGTGGTCTCAAATAGCACCATATACCCCTATATAGTGGCCCTATGCACAAGCAGCGCACTATAAAGCAAATAGGGTGTCATTTGGGATGCAGACTTGGCCTGCAGAGTATGGCTTTATGTATGTATGAACTAACAGCTCAGCAGCAAACCTGCCGGGCCGAAAGACAAACAGACAGACAGAGAGGGGCTTGTGCATTACATCACCATTTTATTAGGAACAGTCATAGGTCTCTGGTGTCACCAACATGCAGCATTTGTTAAAGGGGCAATCTACATGCATAGAATATAACAAATGCTGTCAGTCCTTGCATCCATAGCTTGTTCTATGAAATTGAGAATAGTTACATTTCTCCAGGCCCATCCCTCAGCTGTTTACTAAAACAGTGACTTTGTGGCTTTGTTGTTGTCTGAATCCCAGATTGCCCCTTAAATACTAATTCTGAAAGGAGAGAAAAACTCATACCTGGGTCTTCGACTCCAGCAGGGTCTTGATCTTTTATATTCATATTTTATATTTATTTAATTAAAGACAGATCCAAATCCATTTGTCGTAAACACACAGGGGGAATAGAAACATTAAATGTTCACAGCTCTTGCCAAGACTAACGTCCTAGGCTCAATCATCCACAGTGCCAGTTGGTCTGTTCTGTGGTTAAACTACCCAGGAGCCTGACCGGGACTCTGTCTGCGTCCAAAATGGCACCCTATTCCCTACATAGTGCACTATAGTGAATAAGGTGCCATGTGAGATGCAATCTCTGATATCATTCAGTCAAAGTGTATAGAGCCGTCAAAGTCAGCCTCCTCACAGCAGACGGGCTGCTCCCATGAGGAGCACCAGCAGTGCAGCAGATAAATCACTCCCTCAGAATCAACAGCTACTACAAAGCTTAGACCTTACAGTTCGCGTACACACACACACACACACACACACACACCACACACACACACTACAAAGCTTCTACGTTAAAGATCAGTGTCTCCAGGAGGAGCCAGGGGGCACTGTAAGTGCATAGACTTCATAATTGTTATCATTATTATAACTATGTACGACTGGGTGTGCGTCCCAAATGGCACCCTATTCCCTACTGTATGTAGTGCACTACTTGTGACCAGGACCCATCAAAAGTAGTGCACTGTGTAGGGAATAGACGCAATGTTTGTCTGCATCTGGCGGACACCTTGGACAAGCATTTCAGTGAATGAAAAAGCCTAGCACAATGTAGAGAGAGAGAGGATAGGAATTGCTATGACTGCCAAGGGACAAATGTCAGTGAATAAGCTGAACAGGAAATACCCAATACAGGAAACGTCATGTCCCTGTTGTAGCCAGTCAGCAGAAGAGTTGATTATTAATCCTGGCATATAGAAATATTTAATTGGGTTGATGAAATATAATTCAGTTATGTCTCTAGAGTCTCATGTTGAGTACATGTCATACCATGTCTCATACCATCATATGAATCATAGGGTGCCGAACAAAAAAAAGACCCAAAACAAGTGCAGTGCAGTGTATGGTTAACAACACACACACAGAAGCACACCAATACCTTTCTGCATTGAATGATTTCCTTTTATTTCTCTACTTAAACTTTGTGGAATTAGCAGCAGCATCAAGCTAAGGATCACCATGACAACTCTCCGCCAAAAATAATGGCTTTAGCAAAGAGCTGCGGAGAAACCAAAACATCCTGCACATGCCTGCAGTGCATATTACATACACAAACAGCTGGAGCCAGGTTCACTGGGAGAGTTTACCCATTCAGTCAGTAGGGGATCTGAACAAGACAAGGATAGATAGCTCTCTTTTATAATCACTCTGTGTTTGTGATTTTACAAACATTCACTGCTATGTTGATGTTGGACTGGACCTGCACACCGTGGAGACCTCAGAGTCAGCACGGAGTCAGCATGGTCTCCCAGTAGCTGGAGTTGTGGCTTCCTCTCAATCTGTTGTGTTACAGAAGGTAGACCTGATCCCAAGGAACTTCCTGACCTCATCCTCTCAACAATCATCCATCATGGTTATCTTACAATGCCTCCAGAACCATCATCCACTGCTACTTCTCAACCTATGCATTTAAACTGTCACAGTGCTGGAAACTCTGTATTCTGCCTCATGACACAGCACATCCTCCTCCCTAGGAAGACTCCCAGTGCTTTAAGTGAGATTTACAGTCGCTGTCCGATGACATCTTTATGCTGTGCAGAGACTCGACTGATAGCCACAGCCGTGTGTGTTTCCTTCATGGAGGATGTCAGGGGAAACAAGCAAAGTGATCCAGGGACAGCTGTGTCTGTATGTGTGTGCGCGCAGTGTTTGGGTGTTTGCGTGTGTGCGTGCGTGCGTCCGTGTGAGTATGCCGCCAGGGACCTCTTCATCGTGTGTATGTGTGGCTTATAGGAGAGTGGTGTGACCTTTGTGCCCACAGTTTGTGTTGTCAGGGGGAGGGAAGGCAGGGAAAGGGGAGGGGGGGGGGGGGGGGGGGGGGGGCGACCCCGGGTGGAAGGCGAGGAAGTCAGGGAGGTCCACTTGGCCATGAAATTAAAAAGCAAATGAAATTGGATCCAAGGTAAATAAACCCAGAGAAATGCCTTGACTCCATAGGAACGGACAGTCCTAGCTGGTGATTATTGAATTGTGTTGATTGTTTCCTGGCTCCCTGACTTCAGGCTGAGACGAGCCCCCGTCTAGTGTCCCGAAACAGTGCATAGAATTAGAGCTTGCACAGGAGATGTTTTTTCTACATCTACATTAAAACTCCATAATACACACACACTTTGCCACACATCAAAAAAATGTATACCTCCTCTTGCTTTTGTGTCCACAAACAAATGTCTAAGGCAGATGAGTAGAGCAAAGTAGCACTCTATCGGACACATACAGTATGTGGTGCTTTGTTGGACTGCAGTGAAACACCCAAACTCCTGATCCTTAAAGCCTCTCCATTTCCAGCCAACCATGGCAGTGCAATCGCTGTTGCATCCAACCCAATCCCTACATCCCTACACAAACACCAGGAAGTCCCATGCTCTCAGGAGATATCCTCCATCCTTCAACACAAGGAAAGACAAACAGATACCCTATTTAGAGCACTACTTTTGATCAGGTACCCATAGGGCTCTGGTCCAAAGTAGTACACTAGAAGGAATAGGGTGCAATTAGGGATGAACTCTGAGGTTTTGGGTTGTCTTTTTAGTCTAATCTGGTAGCCTAGGTTTAGCTAAATGTTTAAACACTAATATCATGAGTTCATTGACATCAGTACTACAGCCTACAATTCTGCCATCTTTATGTGTACTATACTGACTTTTTTAGAGAATATATTGTATAGGCAACAAATTAGTCTATTCCCCCTCTAGGTGGTCTAGGTGTGTCAAAAACAACAAATCTCACCATGACCCTCACACAAGGTCAAATAAAAGCTGTCATTCCCTACCGCTCACAAATCTCAGCTACTGGTTGGTTCATATTGGTGAATCAATTCCCAATGGCTTTTATCCTTTAAAGGTTGTTGTCTGTTGACTAAGTATGTTGGGTATGTTGACTGGGTACTGTCTGACAGATAAATAGATAGTCAGGGCTGAGAGAGGTCAACTGAACAACAGCAGACCAGAAGATTCAGACAAGGTGTGCGTACTTTTACTAGTGCACTATATAGTGAATAGTGCCATTTGGGATGCACCATTTGGGATGCAACCAAGAACTGCACAAATGCAACAGATACTTCTGTTTCTGACTCCCTCGAAAGTCCCTCAAACAGCCAGCCAGTATTTCACTCCTGCTCATCTCTTCTTCTCCATCTCTCCCTCCCTGGGTCTCCAGTGAGTCTGCGAGCCAACTGGTATGAAAAAGGTTACGTTTGCCTGCTGCAGCCTGGCCTTAAATGGTAAGCGGGGCCAATGTAAGCAACAGGCCTTTCCTCTAAGAGAGCATCGGAGCAAATTGGTCCTCAGGAGGAGGTGGTTGACTTTCTTTTTCGTTCTGAGACCACACTATCCCTCCCGCCTGCTCTGTGACGTGTTTCCATACCAACAGAGGCCATGGCCAATCAGCGCACTATAAAAAAAAAATATACCTTCATGCGATGGTTTCCCCCCCATAGCTACAAAATAGCTATAGCATAGTGAGTGCCTGTGGATTGGAATACAGACTTCATATGCTTCCAGCTGTGTTTGAGGTTACGATGCCTTTTATTAAAGCAGCCTCAGAATGAATGGTGACATTCAACTACTTCAGAACAGCTACCACATTGATTTGAATTAAAAGTGACAAACCAATTATCAAAATAGGGATAAATCAACACAAAATGGATGAGCAGTGCACACAGTACACTTACATAGTCCTGTTTGCACTGTAACTAACCTTTGATATAATATGAGGACATTGAAGAGTAAATGTGTGAAAATGAGTGAACACTTAAGCCTGTAATCTATGCACAGAGGGATATGCACAGAGGGATATCTAACAGGAAATGTCAACAATACTGTGAAAGGCTCTTTGGCGAACAACGATGGCTGTCTTATCTCCTTCGTCAAAGCTACTTAATCCTACCTCAAAGCTACTCAAGAGGATGATGCAGAGAAGTTAGAAATTTACATTAAAGCTGTATTAAACCATGTATGACCCTTCAAGGCAAGGCGTTGATGTTTTAAAGCGGCCTATACCATATATGTTGTGATGAACTTGACTAGATGATTTTTCAACATAATGATCAAAGCATTGTAAAACAGTCATGGAATATGACAGTTACAACTCAACTGAAAAGCTAATCAATGACAGCCAGAGTCAATGGAAATCAGCCTGAATCCTTCCAGTCCACATCTTTTGCTCGTTACAGCAGTGATCTGATACTTCCATTTGCACTCCGTTCGGACGCAGCCTCATTGCACATGCCACAGGAATATTTATTCACAAATTCCCAGTCCAAACATAAGTAGTCAGTGAGCTGCCCCCCCCCCCCCTCTCTCTCTCTCTCTCTCTCTGGTTAGCCAGACTTCAGGTTGGTTTTCCCTGCAGTCCAACAGATAGCTTCAAAGAACAGGGTCTCATCCCGAATGGCACCATATCCCCTAAATAGTGCACTACTGTTTGACAAGAACCCAATGGGCTATAGCACTAAATAGGGAATAAGGTGACATTTGGGACACTACCCAGTTCTCCCATTGTTGCTCTGTTCTAGAAGTCCTGCAACTCTGATTTCCTGAACAGCGGAGAGCCCACAGGCCTCTGGTCAATAGTAGTGCACTTTGTAGGGAACAGGGTGCCATTTGGGACACACCACAGGTATCCCTGCAGGCCTCAGGGGGTCCATACTGAGAGGCTGGGAGGGATGGAAAGAATGTATCAGAAGATACATACATTACTCCGATTCCAGCTTAATGTGTAGAGTGGCTGTAGCTGTGCTCCACTCCAACAAGATGGGAAAAATTAAAGAAGAGTAAAACGAGTCTTAGGATTATCACAGATCTCATTGCTTTTGGAAGATAAGCGAGAAATTACCAGCCAGCTTCACATGAGAGAAAATTGCATGGGAAACATATCACCTTTGTATGGAAGATGTGGATCAGAGGGAGCCTAAAGCAGCAATCAGCAGTTGAAACAATTACAAAGTGTACTCCCCGCCCCTGTTACGTTAAAAAGCTGAGGGATAGGGCTGGAGAAATATAACCACTCTCAAATTCATAGACAGAGCTATGGATGCAAGGACTGACCATCCATGATATACAAATTATAGTTTTAACCATGTTTTGAGACTATATTGTGTTTGTTTACATTTACTTTGTTTACAAACATTGGAGTAAAACAGGCGTATATTTTGGGTTCTGATGGGGTACGACAGTTGAACTAAGCTCATGAGGCATTTATATTCTTCAAGAATCAATGTGTACCTATCATTCATTTATAAGTCCAAAAATATATGTAGCAACTGCAGATTGCTCCTTTAAGAGGAGTGGAAGGCAGGCGAGGCTGTCCCCACAATGAGGAGAGGAGCGGAAGGCAGGCGAGGCTGTCCCCACAATGAGGAGAGGAGCGGAAGGCAGGCGAGGCTGTCCCCACAATGAGGAGAGGAGCGGAAGGCAGGCGAGGCTGTCCCCACAATGAGGAGAGGAGTGGAAGGCAGGCGAGGCTATCCCCACAATGAGGAGAGGAGTGCTCTTGATCTGTGCGTTGTGTAACCTACTTCTGGAGCTGTATTGCATTCAATTGAACATTGATTTATATTTACTTCCAGCATTAGTATCACCATTCTAGCGAGACAAACAGGCTGGTGTTTTCTTAGGCCTTTCTGGGTTTTAACCAACGGCCTCAATACAGACACAAAATTAAACCGACGTTATCAACAATAATGATGATAAAATGAGACACAATTAACAACCTTTGCAATTAGTTACCATTGTTTTTTAAACTAAGATACAGAACAGAAACATCTACTCTTACTAGGCTCATTGAAAAACTGTTCAGGGTGAAAATGGCGCCTGCTCTATAGTTTAGTCAACCACAGCAACACTAATATATTTGTCTATGCAAGACGAGTTAACATGTTCATTTTCAATGCTTTCAGTGCTTATAAGGCTTTTCATTATAACACAGCTGCACAGAATGAATTTACCATCAGGTTTAATGGTCGTGACAGGCCATCCTGCAGTCTGCCGGGGTCCTTGAAGTAGGAAAAATCTTTCCTGCTGCTCTGCTCTGCTTTGCTCACGCATGCACACACACAGCTATTAATGAGAGTAGATTTCACAGCCCTCTAGGTGCTAACACAGCCAGTCCGTACTTAAGTCTGAAGGTAAAAAAGTCCCACACTGCTCTTCCTTTGAGTGCTGACAGAAGTTTTTGACAGTGGCAGTAAATTTTGTTCCCAGACGTTCTGGGATGCGGAGGAGCGGTATGTGTGTGTGCAAAGCAGAGCAGCAGGAAAGCCTTTCTGTGTGCATGTGTGTGTCTCAGTGTGTGTGTGTGTGTGTGTGTGTGTGTGTGTGTGTGTGTGTGTGTGTGTGTGGGGGGGGGGGAGGAGGTGTGTGTGCGAAGCAAAGCAGCAGAAAAGCCTTTCTGTTTGTGTGTGTGTGTGTGTGTGTGTGTGTGTGTGTGGCCCATGGAGTATATCTCAGCATGACAATTCACCGAGCCCTGATTCAGGCACAAAGACCCAATAGACACATTTCATCAACTATTCAAATTCTAATTTTCACTTACTTAGACCCAACTGTGAATGTTTTCCTCGTTTAGTGAAAGGCAAGGGAAAGACAGGTTAGTTATGAGATCATGGATGAGCTAATCTGTGTGTGCATACTCTCACGTCCTGCTCAGAGGCACCCAAACAGAAAGTTGACAGGAGACAGAGCGACGACACTGGTTGCAGGCCCACAAAGGTCTGAACAGGCAGCCTCCATTCACATGGACCTATTTAAACCACCATGTGGTTTCCACTAGTGGCCCTGGCCTGAGTTGGAACATGACAAACCATTCACATGGGACAACGCTCAGAGAACGCCAACGCCACTCACAATGTCAAGGCATATAGGCAATAAAACGCTTAATATGAAAAGCCTTAACAAAAGGCTTTAAGGGTCTATAATTTATGGCCTGCTCAAAAGGCATCTCTCATGTATTGTTACTCACATAGAGACGATGCTTTAATCCACAAGTCTTTAGAGAACTTGTAATCTGTTCACAGTTACACTTTGTGTCCTTTACAATGATAGATAAAGGCAAGCAAGCGTATAGAGATAAAGACAAGCAAGCGTCTTCTGCACATCTGTCACTCCAGTGTTTAATTGCTAAATTGTAATTATTTCACCACTATGACCTATTTATTGCCTTACCTCCCTAATCTTACTACATTTGCACACACTGAATATAGACTTTTCTATTGTGTTATTGACTGTACGTTTGTTCATCCCATGTGTAACTCTGTGTTGTTTGTGTCGCACTGCTTTGCTCTATCTTGGCCAGGTCACAGTTGTAAATGAGAACTTGTTCTCAACTGGCCTACCTGGTTAAATAAAGGTGAAATAAAAAATAATTAAAAAGAGAAAAAGAACATCACATTTGTCATGGTGTTAGGAAAAAAAGTGAAAATAAAACAAAAGCACAGTAATCTATGTAACTAACATTTCACAATACTCTAAGACCTTCAAACTCAACTCTGGACCTCAGTCAGTTCCACTGCATTTTTGCATTGTTCCCCTCTAATCAGGGACTGATTTAGACCTGGGACACCAGGTGGGTGCAATTAATTATCAGGTAAAACAGAAAACCAGCAGGCTCCGGGCGTCTTAGGGTAAGAGTTGAATACCCCTGGTCTAAGATTAGCTAAATTGCATAAATTAAATTAGTTCATGTTCAATTGAATAATATCTTCTGAAAAGAGTGTCTCTCCAACCCTGTTCCTGGAGAGATACCCTCCTGTAGGTTTTAACTCCAACCCTGTTCCTGGAGAGATACTCTCCTGTAGGTTTTCACTCCAACCCTGTTCCTGGAGAGCTACCATCCTGTAGGTTTTCACTCCAACCCTGTTCCTGGAGAGCTACCATCCTGTAGGTTTTAACTCCAACCCTGTTCCTGGAGAGCTACCATCCTGTAGGTTTTCACTTCAACCCTGTTCCTGGAGAGCTACCATCCTGTAGTTTTTCACTTCAACCCTGTTCCTGGAGAGCTACCCTCCTGTAGGTTTTCACTTCAACCCTGTTCCTGGAGAGCTACCATCCTGTAGGTTTCTGCTCCAAACACAGTTGCAACGTACCCGATTCAGCTTTTCAACCAGCTAATTATTAGAATCGAGTGTGCTAGATTAGGGTTGAAGTGAAAACCTACAGGACTGTATCTCTCCAGGAACAGGGTTGGAGTTAAAACCTACAGGACGGTAGCTCTCCAGGAACAGGGTTGAAGTGAAAACCTACAGGAGGGTAGGAGGGTAGCTACCATCCTGTAGCTCTCCAGGAACAGGGTTGGAGAGCCCTGATCTATTTCCAATGTTGTTTCTCAGTTTAGTTTAGACAGTGATTAAGGAGTTGGCCAGCCAGGGCAGAAACAGAATGGCACCTAGACTGGCTACACAAATGTTTGTCTGTGTCAAAAAGTTAAAGTGTGGCATCTGCTCTTGTCTGCCTGCCTTCTCCAAACATTTTTAATACAACATTTCTCCAGTGTCTACTAAATTGCTGTTTTTGGCTCAACCTCTCCTTCCTGCTCCGAGCAGCTTCAGTTCAGTCCAACATCTGCTATTGGAATTAAAGAGAGAGAGAAATAAGTAATGTCATGGAACATTTATCTGTCATCCTAACCCTGCATCATGGCTGCTTCTGAAATGACACCCTATTCCCTAATGAAGTGCACTACTTTTGACCAGGGCCCAGAGAGCTCTAGTCAAATGTAGTGCACTATGTATGGAATACGGTGCCATTTGGGACACACCCCACGACTTTAGATATTTCAAATATGTATGGTTGTGTGGATGTTAATTGTAGCATAATGAATTTTTTAAAAGCTCATAAATGCACTCACATTAAATGGCAACGCTTATCTGCACCGGGTTGTAGAAAGAAAAATAAAGAAATAAACATATAGCCAAGTGTCAGCTTGGGTCAGAACACACCTTTATTTAAACCCTGTCAACGCTGTCCCCTCCAGCCCTCCCTCTGACCCTAGCCCCTCTTCAGTGTGTTATGGAACAATGGCCCGCTGTGTGTCTCTGTTATGAGGAGCGAGCCTGGGAGAGTGCTGCACAGCCTCCACCACTGCTGCTAGCATCCAGGCCATGGAGCGAGGGGGCGAAGGGTGCTGAGTCCCAAATCGCACCCTCTTTTGACCAGCCCTATAGGAGAGCCCTATGGGACCAGGTCAAAAATAGTGCACTATATAGGGAATAGGTTGCCATTTATGACAGAACCGGGGTGTGTGGGAACGCAGCCTCAGCTTGCCTGTCGACTTGTGAAAGGCCACTGCTTTGCCCAATTTGCAATTCAGATTCAGTTTTGGCTTTGGGAGGGAATCAATGGCAGCGAATCAGGGCTGCTGATGGCAAATGTCATTCCCATTTTGATTCTTGACCCCCTTTTGAACTCTGCCGTCCCCCTGAAAACTCCCCTGCTATTGTCTACCAAGGCGCTACCGGCTCTCTGTTTCACTTCTTCTTTTGGTAAATGTCCCACATTAACAAAGAAAATATACAATGAGTCTCAAATGGCACACTATTCCCTAGATAGTGCACTCCTTTTGACCAGCGCACTATGGGGCTATGTAGGGAATAGGGTGCCATTTGGGACACAGCTCAACAGTTCAGGGGCCTTTTCAGTTCAGGAGCAGTAATTGTCATTCACATTCAGCAGGTTGAAATATGTCACCATAAGAAAGAGAGAAAAGGACCATTGGAAATTCCCAACCTGTTAAGAAAAGTGGGCTATGTTAACTATCGCGGTCATTATCATTACCAGTCTAATTTGTCAGTAAGCCATTTAGTGAGCCCTGCTAAATAAATAGATAGGTAACCAAGCAGGAGCAGGGCTGATATTGCTGGTAGAGAAAGAAGGGGCCTTTCACACAACATTTCTCCTGAAACGCAAATAGAAGGTGAAAATGGAAAGGAGCAAAACACCACTATTCCTCCTCTACACTACACCAGCATGTTCTCTCTTTCTCTCTCTGAGATATACACACAAATAATTCAACTCAGCTTTGAGTAATATAAAAATGTGTGATATAAGCTACTTCCCAACAAACATCAATGAAAAGCTAAAAACAATGCATCTAGCTAACATAGTGATTTCTGAAAAAGGCGCTGTTTCTAAGACCTACAGCTTTCTCACAACGTGCCAGTTATATTCAGAAATATACTGCAGTCTAGTTTGTGCATAAGATAAAGTATCAGTTAGATACTCACTACCTGTCTGGAGCTCCTACTGTAGGTCTGTAGAGACACAAACCAGTAAGCTTGTATAAGAGTGTGGGCTCCAAGCCCCGAAAGTAACAGTATAGTGACCTGGGAAGAGAGTGTGGGATAGAGAGGGGCTTCACAGAAAGCTGCAGACATGAGTCCAGGCCACCCCTGAGAACATTGTGAACACTGGTTGCCACATTATCCATTCCCTTTTTCAGAATGAAGCAAAGCAAGCCTCTGAAACTCTGGACATCCTCAACACCACTGGCTGGGGGCGCATCCCAAATAGCATCCTATTCCCTTTAAAATGCACTTCTTTTGACCAAGGCCCATAGGCCATTTGGGACGCAGGCTAAAGGGAGGTTTGTTCATGGTCTAATGACATGTCTGTAGACATTTAGAATGCGACAAGTGTCGCTGGTCAAAACTACATTTAATTTATATACCGGTGGAATGTCTGTAGACCGTATCTGTGACTGTCGGTTTCTTTGTTGCACAGACATGAAAAAAGTTCATGTCGCTGCGACTGTCGCAATGTCCTTTGTCATGGTTACTGGCCTGCTACAGCAACAAGACCAAATCCATCTGTGACAAGACTGTACAGGAGGTCTAAAATTCTCAGATAGAATGACCTACTTTTATTTGGTCACACTCACAACCTTAAGCTATTTTAAATAATTATGTGGTTGTGGTGGGTTTAGTTTCCGGTAATAATGAATACAAAGTAGCTAAAGTTAAGACGTCAGCTATACTCTGGTCATTATTTGAGCTGGCTAGCTAGCTAGCTAGCTAAGAAGCTAGCAATGAACCAAAACATTGTTTAGAAAATTGCTTTTAGTTGCCTGGCTTGCTAGGTTGACATTTACTAAATTCATTTTTAAACAGATGGGTTTATTGGTGTTAAAATAAAGCAAGTATGTTATTTGTAGCACAGAGCTGCTGATGTGTTTATACTTCTTCGTAACGACAAGTTTAATGTCGGATGACAATAGAATGTTCATGATGTCACTGCGACAACTGTCTACAGACATGTCGATAGACCAACTGTAAACCAGCCTTAAGCCTTTCCCTAGTGCTGGGTGTCCAACAAGTTACACCATTGCAAGGTGGGCGTGTGAAAAATGTGTAGACTAAGAGATTAGTAGCTTAAGTTATACTGTATATGATTAGATAACATTAGTTATTTTTTTCCTGAGTTTCTTTGAATTCTAAACACAAACACGGTATATTTGATTTTTCAGTGGTATAAAATTACTGGGCTGTACAGACACTGAGGGAAGATTTATTTGCTTAGCTAGGAGTTTATATATATGAAAGGCTATATCAACAGGTTCTGTCATTGTTATTTCAGCACAGTTTAATTTGAATGTCCTTTCTCACCATGGAAACCAAGCTTTCCCAAGGATCCATTACAGTACATAGCCTACGCTCCTTTATTTTCATTTCAAACAGTTTAGATTCATTCCTTCTAAATCCCCAGAATTAGGTCTCTGGGACAGAATCTAATCAATAAAAACATGGTCTGGGACCTGGGCTTCTCAGTATATTAATATATTATAATATTCACACTAATGATTTTAATGGATGCCTGGCGAGGATCATAATTTAACTAACATGAGTAATGAGCATAACTTACATGTATAGGGTTCATCACAGAGTAAAGATACTGTGCTGAGTTAAATCATTATAGAAAATATGATTAGTTTAAACTTTAAATTCCCACATAGTAATCACAAGTAAATGTTCCCGTTTACTCAAAGAATAAAGCATATCTAAGCACTGTCGGGCCGCAAAGGCCTCTTTTAGTCCCCTCTTAGATGTGCCATCTCATAGAGGGTGATGGTGGTACACATAAGCTGCGTCTCAAATGGCACAATATTCCCTATATAGTGCAATACTTTTGATCATGGCCCGTAGGCCACAGAGTATATAGGGAATAAGGTGCCATTTTGGACACAACAAGCAGCACCCTGGTGAGAGTTGTGCTGTGGCTTGAAAAGCTGTTACCACCAGGAAGGAACTTTCTATGCTAAAAACATTTCATCATTCCACTGCTTCATTATCATATTATTTTCCAGTGTTTGAGTCATTTCATGTTTTCCTTTGTTTACTTAAGTTACTCTCACAGCAGTGCCTATAAAGCAGCAGAGAATTGGTATGGTATTTTTAAATACCCTTTAGCATCTATAACAGCCGGTTAGATTTAATTATACTGAACAAAAATATAAAACGAAACATGCAACAATTTAAAAGTTTTTACTGAGTTACAGGTTCATATAAGGAAATAAGGAAATTGAAATAAATTCATTAGGCCCTAATCTATGGATTTCACATGACTAGTCAGAGGTGCAGCCAAGGGTGGGCGTTGGAGGGCAAAGGCCCACCCACTTGGCAGCCAGGCCCAGCCAATCAGAATAATTTTTTCCCTCACAAAATAGCTTTATTAGAGACAGAAATACTCCTCAGCACAAAACTGTACATTTTTAAGGGGCTTTTTATTGTCCACAGCACAAGGCACACCTGTGTAATGATCATGCTGTTTAATCAGCTTCTTAATATGCCAAACCTGTCAGTTGGATGGATTATCTTGGCAAATGACAAATTCTCACTAACAGGGATGTACTGTAAACAAATTTGTGCTCAACATTTTTGAGAAATAAGCTTGGAGTGTATGGAACATTTCTGTGATTTTTTATTTCAGCTCATGAGCCATGGGACAAACACTTCACACGTTGCGTTTATATTTTTGTTCAGTGTATATGTCTATATCAATCAGCAGACAGACCTGTAGCTGAGTCCAGGCTATCGTCGAAAATGTATAAATATGAAATAAAAATCATCCTAAAATCTATACCTGCCTTGTCAGTTCTCCCTCTTTCTCCATACTGGTTCCTGGTTCTGAGTAAGGTACAGTAACTCATTATACAGTCAACTTGTCATACCCATAAAGTTTGAGTTAGAGTTAAGTGATAAGAGAGATTGGGACTTTACAGAGTAGCAGAGTCAAAATGCTTCGGCAGTAAATAGCTCACATACTTTACTTGTCTAACTCTTAATGCTACTGTGCTGCTGGTGTAACTCAATTAAGACAACATCTTTCTCCAATTCTACGCTTCAAATTGAGCATTTCCCCAGATATTCCAGGAAGGGGGAATAGTATGGACTATTCAGTGACATCCATGTAATTTAGGCCTTGTGCATTGGGATCATGTGAGTGTTTGAATATGGGGTGGAACAAATCCAAATTGAAGCAAGGGGGGGGGGGGGGGGGTGTCATATCTCGGATGAGAGCACTAAAACCTGAAGCATTTGTCAAGCACACTGACATAATGGCCCTTTGTGACCTCTCTAACAGGCGAATCACACTGGAGCCAGCAAGACAGCAGTTAAAGCATCAGTCTAGTAGGACAGACAAGGATAAGTCAAGAATAGCATTGGAGAACTACAACCCTGCTAGAAGACAGGACACAGTCTTCTTCCCAAATGGCCCCCTATTCCCTAAATAGTGTACCATTTTTTTCCAGAACCCTATGTGCCCTAGTGGACTAAATAGGGAATAGGATGCCATTTGGGAAGCAACACTACTACCACAAAGAGAAAGCCACTGTCCTCATCCATGATGACCAATGCAACAAATTAGCAAATTCCATAAATTGTGTAGCAGCCAAAATATACTAGTATTGTTGTATCGCTATTCATGCCATCAAATGAGAGTAAAATAGTCACACATTTTCACTCCAGACCCCAAAGTGTAAAATTTGTGTTTGTTTAAGGTTTTAAAATGGTGCCTTGTGTTCGATGGCGCGGATAACAAAAATAGCCCCGTTGGTAAGTGACAGCGATTTGTGTGTGGCTCATAGTGACTATGTCTGCAAACCCAAGTGGCACCCTATTGCCTAGATAGTGCATTACATTTGAACCAGGGCCTATAGGGCTCTGATCAAGTAGTGCACAATGTAGTGAATAGGGTGCCATTTGGGATGTAGCTTGAGGCTGGCTTGTTCACAGGAAACTGGGAGTTCTCCCGGGCTTTCTCTGGTCCAGAATGAGGGAATACTGCAAGTCTGGAAAAACAACCCCCTGACTTGATCCAAACAGCCAAAAATAATAATGGTCACTGGGAACCTTGGCTGGCCTCCAATGCTAACATATAAATTGAGCAATGTGTTAAAAAGCATACAGCAGGAGAGGTGGCAAAGGCCCATCGATTTACAGTGACGTGAGCTCAGTTTTAAGGGAATATAATATATAGCACAGGAGGTTGGTGGCACCTTAATTGGGGAGGACGGGCTCGTGGCTGAAGGCTGGATTGGAATTAGTGGAATCCGCTCCGTTCCAGATGTTATTATGAGCCATCCTCCCCTCAGCAGCCTCCACTGATACACAGTCCCAGTCAATATTTTGGACACACCAACTCCCAAGGATTTTTCTTTATTTTTACTATTTTCTACATTGTAGAATAATAGTGAAGACATCAAAACTATGGAAAAACACATATGGAATCATGTAGTAACCAAAAAAAGTGTTAAACAAATCAAAATATATTCTAGATTTTAGATTCTTCAAAGTAGTCACCTTTTGTCTTGATGACAGTTTTGCACACTCTTGGCATTCTCTCAACCAGCATCACCTGGAATGCTTTTCCAACAGTCTTGAAGGAGTTCCCACATATGTTGAGCACCTGTTGGCTGCTTTTCCTTCACTCTGCGGTCCAACTCATCCCAAACCATCTCAATTGGGTTGAGGTCAGGTGATTGTGGAGGCCAGGTCATCTGATGCAGCACTCCATCACTATCCTTCTTGGTCAAATAGCCCTTGCACATCCTGGAGGTGTGCTGGGTCATTGTCCTGTTGAAAAACAAATGATAGGCCCACTAAGCGCAACCCAGATGGGATGGCGTATAGTTGCAGAATGCTGTAGTAGCCATGCTGGTTAAATGTGCCTTGAATTCTAAATAAATCACAGACAGTGTCACCAGCAAAGGATTATGACACCATTACACCTCCTCCTCCATTCTTCACAGTGGAAACCACACATGAGGAGATCATCCGTTCACCTACTCTGCGTCTCACAAAGACACAGCGGTTGGAACCAAAAATGTCAAATTTGGACTCATCAGACGAAAGGACAGACTTCCACCAGTCTAATGTCCATTGCTCGTGTTTCTTGGCCCAAGCAAGTCTCTTCTTATTATTGGTATCCTTTAGTAGTAGTTTATTTGCAGCAATTCGATCATGAAGGCCTGATTCACAAGGTCCCCTCTGAACAGTTTATGTTGAGATGTGTCTGTTACTTGAGCTCTGCAATTTCTGAGGCTGGTAACTCTAATGAACTTATCCTATGCAGCAGAGGTAACTCTGGGTCCGGATTGACTGACCTTCATGTCTTAAAGTAATGATGGACTGTCATTTCTCTGCTTATTTGAGCTGTTCTTGCCATAATATGGACTTGGTCTTTTACCAAATAGGGCTATTTTCTGTATACCACCCTACCTTGTCACAACACCCTACCTTTTCACAACACAACTGATTGGCTCAAACGCATTAAGAAGGAAAGAAATTTCACAAACTTAACGGCCCCTGTATGAAGCACAGGGCACACACTGTCTAGCAGCGCTCTCCGAGCGACACGTGGGCATCTTCAGCGGTCGGCCCCCCGGGGACCCCCCCCTGGCGGCACCCTGCCACCCTGAGCCACGGGGCCCTGCCCCGGCTGGTGAGAGAATGCCAAGAGTGTGCAAAGCTATCATCAAGGCAAAGGGTGGCTACTTTGAAGAAACTGAAATATAAAACATATTTGGATTTGTTTAAGACTTTTTTGGTTACTACATGATTCCATATGTGTTATTTCGTAGTTTTGATGTCTTCACTATTATTCTGCAATGTAGAAAATAGTAAAAATAAAGAAAAACCCTTGAATGAGTAGGTGTGTTCCGACTGGTACTGTATATGTTTAGGGATATTGGGTATAGGTTTCGGTAACGAAATGCAATATGGCCCCCTGAATCGAATTAATGAGACACATACAGCTGACACAAATATCCCAATTAATGGAAAATGTCATGCACGTTTGCTTTATTGCTTGCATGTGATATGTTTTGAATATTGAATATCAGTATCACCTTCAAAAAATATTGTAGACCTGAAAATAAAACTCTGAAAGCTTAAAATAAACTGTTAAGATGTTACTTGACAGTCTCACCATGATATGTATATTGATTGGCTAGAATCGTGTGCGGTCAGAGAGACTTAGCTTTGAGGAACAGTGGTAAACAAATTGATTCAAACTAAAAATGATGCAATATCCATGCATGTTACATGAGAAGTAAGAGGATGCCTTGTTACGAGCTCTTAAGTATGGGAAAATGTATTTTCAAAACAGATATCTAGAGCATTCAAAAATAAAAAATACAATAATCTCTTCTCAGTTTAGTGAAGAACCTTCACATATCTCAATGCTGCACGAAGAAAAACAATACCACAAATAGACTATAGTGGATAGAAATGGTGCAACGTCAGCAGAATATGGGCCCTTTGACATTAGAGAGTCTTTTTGGTAGATCATTGACAATAAATGACGATGAAATCCATTTTAATCCCACTGTGTAACACAATACAATGTGAAGAAATCTAAGGGGGGTGAATACATTGACATTACTCAATGTTAGAGGCTGTGCCAGTGCCAGATGGGTCTGTAGACTGGTGTTGGTGAGATACAGTATACAGGATCCTCTCTCCAGGTGTCTCTGTGTGCGTCTCAAAATGCACCCTATTCCCTATGTAGTGCACTACTTTTGACCATGACCCTGGTCAAAAATAGGCCACTATATAGGGAATAGGGTGCCATTTGGGACTGACTGAGTACAGACATCTGTCTGGCTCCCAAGGCAACCAGCAGAACATGGAGACATGCCCAATGAAATATGCATGAAACACAAGCATGATACAGTGTCTTCGGAAAGTATTCAGACCATGACTTTTTCTACATTTTGTTACATTACAGCCTTATTCTAAAATTGATTAAATTATCACCCCCCCCCCCCCCCCCCCCCATCAATCTACACACAATACCCCAGGTTTAGAAATGTTTGCAAATGTAAAAAAAAAAAAATGGATCACATTTACATAATTATTCAGACCCTTCACTCAGTACTTTGTTGAGCGTTGCTGCACAGCTATTTTCAGGTCTCCAGAGAAGTTAGATCGGGTTCAAGTCCGGGCTCTGGCTGGGCCACTCAAGAACATTCAGAGATTTGTCCAGAAGCCACTCCTGCGTTGTCTTGGCTGTGTGATTAGGGTCGTTGTCCTGTTGGAAGGTGAACGTTGGCCCCAGTCTGAGGACCTGAGGGATCTGGAGCAGGTTTTCATCAAGGATCTCTGTACTTTGCTCCGTTTATCTTTGCCTCGATCCCTACTAGTCTCCCAGTCCCTGCTGCTGAAAAACATCCCCACAGCATGGTGCTGCCATCATCATGCTTCACCGTAGGTATGGTGCCACGTGTCCTCCAGACGTGACGCTTGGGATTCAGACCAAAGAGTTCAATATTGGTTTCATCAGACCAGAGACTCTTGTTTCTCATGGTCTGAGAGTCTTTAGGTGCCTTTTGGCAAACTCCAAACGGCTGTCATGTGCCTTTTAGTGAGGAGTGGCTTCCGTCTGGCCACTCTACCATAAAGGCCTGATTGTTGGAATGCTGCAGATATGGTTGTCCTTCTGGAAGATTCTCCCATCTCCACAGAGGAACTTTAGAGCTCTGTCAGGTTGACCTTCGGGTTCTTGGTCACCTCCTTGACCAAGGCCCTTCTCCCCCGATTGCTTAGTTTGGACGGGCAGCCAGCTCTAGGAAGAGTCTTGGTGGTTCCAAACTTCTTCCATTTAAGAATGATGGAGGCCACTCTCTTCTTGGGGACCATCAATGCTGCAGACATTTTTTGGTACCCTTCCCCTGATCTGTGCCTCGACACAATCCTGTTTTGGTGCTCTAAGGACAATTCCTTCAACCTCATGGCTTGGTTTTTCCTCTGACATGACCTGACAACTGTGGGACCTTATATAGACAGGTGTGTGCCTTTCCAAATCATGCCCATTCAACTGAATGTACCACAGGTGGACTCCAAGTTGTAGGAACATCTCAAGGATGATCAATGGAAACAGGATGTACCTGAGCTCAATTTGAGTCTCATAGGAAAGGGTCTGAATAGTTAAGTAAATAAGCTATTCGTTTTTCTTTTTAATAAATTTGCAAAAAATTATAGAAATCTGTTTTTGCATTGTCATTATGGAGTATTGTGTGTAGATTGCTGAGTAAAATGTTTTATTTAATCCATTTTAGAATAAGGCTGTAACATAACAAAATGTGGAAAAAGTCAAGGGGTCGAAATTCTTTCCAAAGGCACTGTATGTCAAAATTGAGGGAGGAACAGTCTACTGCCTAGCGCCTTACTGCCTTCCCTTCTTGCCAGCCACCTCAGCTGTTCATTCATTATGCATGTTGTTGCACTGTGCACCGCCAGTTCATGCATATATATTGATACTTACTGGTTTTCCACAGTGCAAAAAAATCAAGGGTGCATTCTAAATGGCACCATATAGGCAATAGTCAAAAATAGTGCACTTTGTATGGAATAACCCAAGAAACTCAAATGTCCAGAAAATGGAGTCTGTTTACATGGAAGACTATCCTCAAGCGTGTTTGTGTCTCTCCCCCACTAACCTTCTCTCTCGCTCCACCTCTCTCCCCCTCTCTCTCTCCATCTACATCCAATGCAATTCATAGAGAGAGGTTATACAAGATGCTATCTTGCAACCCCAAGCAAGGACTATTTTACTGCAACTTTCTTTCAATTAGCTTTTTAATTTGTCCATTAGGGTAAATAGGAATGCAACCAGTCATAGTTCCAGCAAAATGAATAAGACAAGCTCTTAACAGTCCAGTAAAACATGAATCACTATTCTGACCGCTCAGGATGACTGTCAAATGTTGAGAGGGAAATTAGCCAGTTCACGCACTTAGGCACCCCTTCATTTGATAACCCTGTTGTTGCAGGACATTTCCTGCATGTAATTCAAGGTTTAAAAAGGCTTCTAAAGTTTGTAATTTCCACTTTAACATTTTAGATTTGATTTGCACTAACAGAAAATGTATCAACCCCTACAAAAATGCCCATTAATTATAATCCACACAATAATTTACATTTCCTGTTGCTGCAGGATCATTTTCCTGTTGTGAGGCACTGGTCAAATTAAAATCCTACACCTGTAGGTAAAGGGTACCATTTGGGATGCAGCCCTTGGGTGCATTCCTCTGCCCATTACTTTTGACCAGGGCCCATTGTCTTACGTCACACGGCATCACTCCTACGCGACGCACGTCCCTGAACCGATCTGTCTAACCAAACGTGGAATTTATCTTTAAAAAAATCTAGATTTTGCTCATCTGCCTTACACTAGTTCCTTATTCTGAAAATCACTCCTCTCTCCGTAGTTACAGTATGATGCACTGGCTAGTGGCTATTACTGTGAGCTTATTTGAATTGCCATTATGGTAGCTAGTTTTTCAGCTTGTTGATTAAGTTGTACGTCAACAAAGTTATGGGACTGTTCTCAGAAATCAACATGCACCTGACTCTGACAGCTGCCACTCTGCCTCACTAATTTGTAACATTTGGCCAACGCGATAAGAGCAGATAGCTAGCTGTGTGATGCAGAACTCGGCACACTAATCATGACAGAACATTTTCATTTTATTGTTTTATTTAACTAGGCAAGCCAGTTAAGAACAAATTCTTATTTACAATGACGGCCTACCCCGGCCAAACCCAGACACTGCCTTATCATGAAAAATAATTTGTGCTATTAGCTAGAATTTCACTACACTAGCTAGCTAGAGGGAGTATTCAGCATTGAGTGTGTGAACTGACATTTTTAGCATCCCTTTCGTTTCATTATGGATTGATTTGAGACTGGTTATAACTTCCTTCATAGTGGACACAGTCACATAACAATGGTATCCACAAGTTCAACTGACTCTGGGGAAGCCACGATTGCCAAAATCCTGAAATATCCCTTTAAATCTTCCTTTTACTTATGAACCTGAAGAAGTCAATGGAAAAGTGTGTCTTCAGAATTTTGGGCAGCCCCCCCCCCCCCCCCATCTGTCATGTCATCATGTGTGATAGGGAATACGGAGCTTAAGCAAAGCTCTTCCTGTCATCGCTGTTGCCACGGTGAGATAACTGCTGCGTGGCCAGCTGTTGCCAGTACTCAGGGCCAGTACAATGGAGTCCTGTGTTGGGTGGTTGGAGAGCATGCGCGCGCACACACACACACACACACACACACATCATGGACACAGCTGTGCTGCACAGCAGAGCTAACACCATTTCATAACAGAAGGAGGGGATGTGGGGGGGCAGTTAGCTACTAACAGAGATATAAAATGCTACATTAACAGATTTCTTCAATTGCAACGGCCAAAGCAAAGTGAGGGTTGTTATTGCATGTCTAGTTCACTTATGCATGCCTATTTTCTATTCCTAATCGAATGGCAATAACAGGAGAATGTTTTAGACCACAGCATTAAGATCGTATGGACAGATAGTTATGAATGGATGACAAATCGCTGCCAATTCTGATCACACCTAGCAGAACATAAAAAGCGTGGACTGTGACATTTGAATGAAAGGTTAATTCGCTTTTAAAAGCACCACTTAAAACATGTGTTTCCGTTAGAGTACTGGACATTAAGTTCACATGCACACATTTGAAAGGGTTATGAGAGGCCATAGGATCCACTCTAAATGTAAATAAGTGGTGTTTTAAATGGTCATTTACCCATGGTTGGTAGAGAATGAGAGATACCCTGTTGGTAATGGGGTCAAGTCCTTCATTAACCCAACTGCTACAGTGATTACTGAATTTGCATCCCAAATGACACTCTATTCTATATATAGAGCACTACTTTTGACCAGGGCCCATAGGGAATAGGGTTCCATTTGGGATGCAGCCAGCCTCATCTCCTCACTCCATTATGTAGAGACAGACAAGTAGGTCTATTTCTGAATGACTTCTTAATAGTTGTGAGTGACTACCAGAGTTGGGGTCAATTCCATTTGAATTCCAGTCAATTCAGGAAGTTTACTGAAATTCCAATTCTCTTCCAATGTTTTTCAATGAGGAAAATTTGGAATTTGGTTTACTTTCTGAATTGACTGGAATTAAAACGGCATTGACCCCAGCCCTGGTGACTACAAGAGACAACACTTTGCTTTATCTGTTATTCATTCCTCTTATTTTCCTCTCAGCAAAGTACAAAATAAGGCGAATAACATTATTTTAATGGCCAAGGCTGCGGGTCCGTAGGTAACCGCCCTGTCCCTCCCCCATGGATCCCTTTTCCGAGAGCTGAAGTTTTCAAATCACGTTCTGCGCATGTGTTTCTTTACCTCTTTTTTACACCCAAATGTTTGTGGTCACCCTCCCTTCACATTTCTCACTGTGGATTGTGAATTCTTCAAGTTTTACCGGTGAAATGTCCACATAGCATCTGTATACCAACCATTTGATCTCAATCAGTTTCATAGGGATATGCATTAGATCTTGAGTTATACTGTAACAGAGACGCAGGGAGTCAGGAAGCAGGTGAGTTGAATAGGAACGAACATGGCATGAACACAAAACAGGAGTAGCATCTAAACATGAAAACAGGAAACAATACTACCTAATGTGTGATACAACAGAGTGATAGATAAAAGCAGGGACGGATTTGGAGTAAAAAACGGCCCTGGACATTGATCCAGACAGGCCCACCAGAACTGGCCCCCGTATAGTCCACCATGGCTGCCCTGCTAATGCATGTACGTACACACACGACCAGCCCCTAATATAACCACATCACAACCATTGATCACCATTACAGTACTACTTTAAAAAGGCTGCAGATCACACACACAAACGCTGAACATTGTTATAAAACTTCTACAGATCACACTGAATTTTCCATGATTGAACTACCTCACATCACATGAAGCCTAGAGTGAAAAAGAGATTCTAAAATATCCACAACACTCACTGAGACACAGAACTGTCTAACTGCTGCTCAGGGTCAGCTGGCTAGCTTTAAGTCATGGGAGTACACCTTCTAAAAAACAATGGTTGAACACCTCTCCAAACATAGAACGTAACCTTGTAGGAGAGCAGCACAAGCCATCATGAGTCATGATTCATCTACATGAAGCCCGGAGTAAAAAAGAGATAACTATAATATCCACAATACAATATCCACAATACTCACTATAATATCCACAACACTCACTGAAACATAGAACTGTCTAACTGCTGCTCAGGGTCAACTGGCTGGCATCACTCTGTCAAAGTACTGGACAGCAATATTACAGACAGGAAAAATAAACATTAGAAATGTAGGAGTAAAATAATGGTAAGTAAGCAAGTTATAGGAAATATGTCGCAACTACCTTACTGGAGGAGCAATTTTCTCAACAGCTCGCTTTTCTCTGCAACTCTATGGATCACCATGTCAGTATCCAGGGCCATCAGGATGTCCTTCTCAGTAACCATGTCAGTATCCAGGTTCATTAGGATGTCCTTCTCAGTAACCATGTCAGTATCCAGGTTCATTAGGATGTCCTTCTCAGTAACCATGTCAGTATCCAGGACCATCAGGATGTCCTTCTCAGTAACCATGTCAGTATCCAGGACCATCAGGATGTCCTTCTCAGTAACCATGTCAGTATCCAGGACCATCAGGATGTCCTTCTCAGTAACCATGTCAGTATCCAGGGCCATCAGGATGTCCTTCTCAGTGGCCATCAGCATGAAGGCCTCTAGGTGTTCTTGTGAGAGAGTGCTCCTGAGTCTACTCTTGATATACTTGATATACTTTAAGGAGAAACTTCGCTCACAAGCTACCTGGGTAACTAAGAGGGTTAGTAGGAACTTGTATCCAAGGCCAAGAATATGGTATGCATCAGTCAGCAGGCTGTACCGTCTCAGCATCTGGTAACAACAGTGGACATTCTTTGCAGGATGAGCAGCATTTATTCTTCATTTCCATCAGGGCCATCCTCCACTGTCCTGGTCATGTATTCTTCATTTCCATCAGGGCCATCCTCCACTGTCCTGGTCATGTATTCTTAATTTCATCAGGGCCATCCTCCACTGTCCTGGTCATGTATTCTTCATTTCATCAGGGCCATCCTCCACTGTCCTGGTCATGTACTCCTCCAATCCTGAACTTTTCAGTCTTTTCCACTGTACAGCGAGGCTCCTCAGCTCACACTGCAAATTTTCAACAGCTGTTTGGCTATTAAATCGAAGCAAACATTTGCTGAGCTCTTGAGGGGTTGTCTCTGGAAGACCATTGGATGTTATTTGGGAGAAGTTTCTAGGGTCCAGAGGGGCTAGGTCAGCATATAGAGTGCCATGAGACAGAAATCCCCTGTGGATACCATCTGTGACTGTAACCATCATTTGATTATGGACTTGAACTTTATAGGCACTCTCTGCCTCTGTCAAGGCTTCATCTTGAGCCATCTCTCCAGACATGATTTTCTTCTTTCTTGCCCTTTTCTGTGGCATTGTGGCTTCCACCTCCTCCAGCTCTGTGTTCTCATCCTGTTCTTTGATCTTCTTATTTGCAAACTGAACAAATGTGTCTGTAGCTGTCTTAATGGTCAAAGTCTACTGACATGCCTTTCAGGGTTTCCTGTGTAGCCACAACCATTCGATGGGCAGACAGGATGTCCATCCCACTTGTCTGCAGGTATTTGGACAGTGGTGACGTGTTCTCAAATATCAGAAGAAATATTTGAACTGTCAGTATCGTCTCATACTGGAGAAGAGCCTCAGTAAATCCTCTTGCCTTCACCCGAACAGTTTTCTTCATGTTGGTCTGTCCTTGTAATGGCTGATAGTGTGAGTAGTACTTCAACATAGAGACCCTGGCCTGGTTTTCCAAAGGATCCAAAGACCTTCTTCAAAGCACTATCCTTAGCCCACCAGCCTGTTTCTCTGATTGGAGATAGGTGTTGTGTGTCCTGCCTCTTCTTCTCCCACACATCCATCCATTGGTAGGATTCACGGAGTAACACAGCAATGTCGTTAAGGAGAGCAAACAGTGACCCACTTGTTAAGACAATTTCAGTTGTGTCAGACAAAACCAGATTAAGGACATGTGCATAGCACCATACATGCACTTGATTGGGGGACTTTGAGGATAACAGAGTAGAGAAGACCTTATATTTGCCCTGCATATTCGATGCTCCATCCGTAGCATTGCCAATGCACTTGCACTTGCTCATGTCTAATTTTAGTTTATCCACGACATCTGTCAACAACTGGACAAAGTACTGTTCAGTGGATGCCTCACACTTCACAACAGCCACAAGCCTCTCTTGTACAACGTCTGCACATATCTCACAATGACAGAGCACTGGTCTTGAGTTATGTCCTGAGTTGTGTCGATCTGGACAGAGAACATTCCAGCTTGCTCAATTTCACTTGACATGGTCTCTTGGATAATGTTCTGAATTGTGTGAATGACGATGTTGACAGTATTTTTTGAGAGAAGTGTGATTAGAGAACCTCTGCCTCTTGTCCCAGACTGATGTAGGTTCTTGCTTTTCTCAATGCATTCGGTGAGATGTTCTTTCAAGCAGACGTCATACTTTCCCAGCAGTATTATCATCGCCAAGAAATTACCATGAACACATTTCCAATCCGTCATTCCACTCATAAAAATACTGCTGTCAATAGGCTTCGCAAATGCCATACAAATTGAACAGTATAACACATGGCTTTCTTCATTGGATGACAGCCATTTCCGACTGGTGCCGTCTTTAAAACAGAAAACCCTTAAAACAGAAATGTTTTAAGGTCATCTGACTTGGGTGTCTTGAAATAATCAAAAGTTGGTCTGGCATCCTGGCCTACCCTGACTCTCTCTTCCACTGAAACTGGACTGGTGTCACGTCCTGACCAGTAGAAGGGGTCATTTGTCATTGTAGTATGGTCAGGGCGTGGCAGGGGGTGTTGTTTTTGTGTGTTTTGGGGTTGGTTTGTTTAGAGGGGATTTGTTCTAGTTTGCATTTTCTATTTTCATTTTCTATGTGTGGCTGAGTATGGTTTCCAATCAGAGGCAGGTGTCTTTCGATGTCTCTGATTGGAAGCCATACTTAGGCAGCCTGTTTTTTACTTTGGGTTTGTGGGTGGTTGTTTTCTGTATAGCCTGTGTGCCTTACGGAACTGTTTAGTCGTTTGTTTATTTTGTTTGAGTGTCCTCTCTAAATAAAGAAAGAAGATGAGCACTATACCCGCTGCGCCTTGGTCTGTCCCTTACGACGTATATGACAACTGGGCCTGTCATCAACATCCATGCTCACTTCCACTGAAACTGGACTGGACCTATTATCAACCTGGTTATGAATAAAATAATATATAAATTAACTAATAAAGGCCCAATTTTGAAAACCTACAAAAACACAGCTGCAGCCCCACTATTTCAATTCAAGTAAATGAATGACAACACAACACATTTTCTTGTGTGGCTTTACTTGCCGTTCACACCGGACTGTTGGCGTGATGATGAGTTTCAATGCATTGTCTAGTAAGAGGTGAAGTGGTAGGAACCCTAACGATGAAGATCATAGCTAACAAATCACTGTAGCCATATTCTCCCGCACAAAATATGAATTTGAGAGGGAAAGAACTTGATTGGTTTTACAATATGTATACTATTTGCAACCACTGGCTGTATAGACATGAAATAGAATTTGCTAATTAACGTTTGTATATGTCTAATGCAATTTAGCGTTTAGAACGACAAGGGAAAAGCAATAAGAATCAAATGAAAATGCTTATTTTAGCTAAGTAAAATTATACGACAGTAAGTCACTGATCCTCATGTGATTGCCATTTCCCACAAAATCCCCACAGGACTCTGAAATCTAGGCATTCAGAGCTTTGCTAGGCGTCAAATTTGAGTTTTTCCGCTAGCCGGTTTGAACACCCAGTAATTGTACATCTTTCCCTCAATTCTTTCTGTATGGTACATTTACACAGCAGTAGCTGACCAATAGTATTTGCATTTCACTCAGAAATTCTGATATAACATGTTGTATTTGTAACACATTTAGGCACATATCTACCTCTTCGGATGCACTATCTTTGGCTTCGCTGTTCTCTCCGTCTACTCATTTATCCCGCAAACCGGGTTGTGGCATCTTCCTCTTGCAGGTCTAGCACTTTGATGTTAGTGTCGGTGCCACCGGTACTAGTACTACTACCGAATAAGTCGGTTAGTTTTTTACATTCACTTGCATTTTAGTGAAGACTTTTGACTCTTTTGTCTCTTAACTTTTCATCCCCACCCTTATGTTTTTTACTAAATGTATAAGGCAGGCAGCCCACCAGCCCAGAGGTTGACCAGCCCACCAGAAATTCTCCCGATACTCCCGGTGGACAGTCCGCTACTGGATAAAGGGGAAGTAATCAGGGAGTGATGAAGTCCAGGAGTGCCTCATGATAGGGAGCAGGTGTGCGTAATGATGGGTTGCCAGGACCCGTGGTTAGTAGACCGGTGAGGTTGAATGCCGGAGTGGGGGAGTGGGAGTAGACGTGACATTTACAGTGTTGTTTCAAAGCAGCATCCAATGTTGTTTTGAATTATGCACACTGAGCGATTTATAGAGCAGATGGTGTAAGCAAACTGTAGCATAGTCTACCTGTGTTTAGTTTCAATCAAAGCACATACAGTATTTGGCCACATGAGAGAAAAATGCGACCATTAGCACAATCATTTTAAAATCTCATAAAAAATGAGGTTGTATTTTTTTGTCTTAAAGTAATTTTATACTATGCTATTAAATTTGGCTCTGTTATGTAGAATACTATCATTATGTGATCTTGTAGACAGTGATTCAACTTTGATCTAACTTTATGAATCGAGCACCATTTGCCAGAGTAGCCTGTTCTCTATGAGTAGAGCAGAGACGTAAAGTAGAGATTCCTGCACATGCGCAGAAGCTTTGGGACCTTTAGCTATTGGGAAGAGGGGTCCAGAAAGTCAAATCCGCAACCACTCGATGTTTTAATAAATGTAGCCTACTGTTCAAACTGAGTAAAAAAAACAGAGAGATCTTGATTAAATCATTCTGACCTGGAACTTCACATTTCATTCTCGTCTAGGATGTAGACTAATAGCATCAGGCCTTCAAGATGGAAATCATGATGGCCATCGCTGATAAGGGCATCCTCTAGTCTACAGTAGATAAATAGTGCAGAAAATAGTGATTTAATATAGTGTTCCTATTCTGAAAAACTAGATAAGTTGTATAGGTTCAGCCTTCATCCACATTGGGTCACATGGCCCTCCCACAGTGGAAGTGTATCAGGGAGGTGAGAGGAAAAGCAAGGAGAGGAGAAGAGAGGTGAAAATAGGGGAGGGGAGAGGAGATGGGAAGACAGAAAAAGAGGAGAAAAGGGAGGACTCAGAGAGAGGTGAGGAGAGGAGAAGAGGGAGAGGAAAGGAGAAGGAATGGTAGGCAGCAAAGAGGAGAGGAGATGGCCTGCAGTGTTCTGCTACCTTACTGCTCTCTGCTGTTCCTCTCCCCATCCCCATGTAGTGTTAATTCTGCAAGCGCAGTCAGGGGGGAGATGAGCTGCTACGAGACACAGTGGCCCCCAGTTGCAACGACAAGTTCTGTGAGCCTCCCTCTCAGTAGGGGTCTCTGCACCATGCAGCTACCAACAGGCTCAGCATGGCCTGGAGCTAACACACACACACTACAGCGGTAGCCTGACAGGAACAAGCTGATGTCTGTGTTAAGGCCTTGTCTTCCTCTCTTCCCTCTCTTCCTCCCCCTGCTCATCAGTATGACTAATGGAGTCCTTGCAGGAGAAAGAGAGTGATAGAGTGAGAGAAAAAATACCACAGTGTGCAATCACAGAAGCAAGATGTGTGGTCTGTTGCCATGAGAAAAGGGCAACCAGTGGAGCACAAACAACATTGTGTAAAAAGCACCAATATTTATCTGTTTATTTATCTTCCCTACTATTCGTACTAAAACTATTTGCACATTGCTTAAACACAGTACATACACTGAGTGCAGAAAACATTAGGAACACCTTCCTAATATTGAATTGCACCCTCTTTTTCCCTCAGAACAGCCTCAATTCGTCGGGGCATGGACTCTACAAGGTGCCAAAAGCGTTCCACAGGGATGCTGGCCGATGTTGACTCCAATGCTTCCCACAGTTGTGTCAAGTTGGCTGGATGTCCTTTGGGTGGTGGACATAAAAGCTGTTTTTTTTCAACAGGCCCCTCCGTCACGACGTCCCCTGAATTCCCATCTGCTAGCCTCCTAGCTGCGGCCCACTAGCTGTCTAGAGCATATCGGACTATTAGCTGAAGAGATCCATCTGCCAATTTCTTGGGCCACTATACCTATTTTGCCAATTGGACTGGACCCCTTTACTACACGGAACCCTACTAATCAATCACGACTGGTCTGCCTACGTAACCGCACGAGGAGGCTCCGCACGAGGAGGTTATAACAGATTTCTTCTGTCACGACGTCCCTCTAAGGCCCTTCTGCTAGCTTGCTAGCCCCGGCCTGCTAGCTGTCTGAATCGCCGTGTCTCTAGCCAGCCTAACTACTCACTGGACCCCTATGATCACTGGGCTACACATGCCTCTCCCTAATGTCAATATGCCTTGTCCATTGCTGTTCTAGTTAGTGATTACTGTCTTATTTCACTGTAGAGCCTCTAGCCCTGCTCAATATGCCTTAGCTAACCCTTTAGTTCCACCTCCCAAACACGCGGTGACATCACCTGGTTCAAATGATGTTTCTAGAGACAATATCTCTCTCATCATCACTCAATGCCTAGGTTTACCTCCACTGTATTTACATCCTACCATACTCTTGTCTGTACATTACGCCTTGAATCTATTCTATCGCGTCCAGAAACCTGCTCCTTTTACTCTCTGTTCCCGAACGTACTAGACAACCAGTTCTTATAGCCTGTAGCCGTACCCTTATCCTACTCCTCCTCTGTTCCTCTGGTGATGTAGAGGTTAATCCAGGCCCTGCAGTGCCTAGCTCCACTCCTATTCCCCAGGTGCTCTCATTTGTTGACTTCTGTAACCGTTAAAGCCTTGGTTTCATGCATATTAACATCAGAAGCCTCCTCCCTAAGTTTGTTTTATTCACTGCTTTAGCACACTCTGCCAACCCGGATGTCCTAGCCATGTCTGAATCCTGGTTTAGGAAGACCACCAAAAACCCTGAAATTTCCATCCCTATAACATTTTCCGGCAAGATAGAACTGCCAAAGGGGGCGGGTTGCAATCTACTGCAGAGATAGCCTGCAGAGTTCTTTCTTACTATCCAGGTCTGTACCCAAACTATTTGAGCTTCTACTTTTAAAAATACACCTTTCCAG